>NC_090651.1:4852483-5204983 GCF_040937935.1 Hyperolius riggenbachi
TCTGTAATGTGCTGCAGGAGATGCCAGTGCTATATAAATACATAATAATAATATGGTAGGGCATTAGGCTATGACTATGGTAGGATTAGAGTGTGAGCTCCTCTGAGGACAGTCAGTGACATGACTATAAGAAAAACAGGAGAATCGAGAGCCCAATATAGTGTAGTAAGTCAAGGCAAATGGTATGGGAAGGAGTAAAAATGTATACTCACAAAAGAGGGTTACCTCCAGGCAACCACTGTATAAGCAGGTGAGGAGATTGACCTGTCCCCACTCAGGATTAAGAAGTCGCTCTCTGTAGACTGGAAGACAAGAAGGGGTATCTCTCTCCACCAAGGGTGGATGTATGATGTATTATAAACTGAACAGAGGCGCCAAAAGGGTAAAACCAGTATTTAAAATATTGCTTAGGAGGCAGTGGTGGACTTACTTCCTCCAAGCAGACACAAAAACTGTGTAGTTCAACATAAGTAAATTTATTGGTACACTCCAGGGTTTTTATACAACGCATTTCACAGGTCTATACCCGCTTCTTCAGGCAGTAGAGGTAGGAGTACACAGCAATATGTCAGAATCACACCTGGCGCACCTGGCCTGCAAAACGCGTTGTATAAAAACCCTGGAGTGTACCAATAAATTTACTTATGTTGAACTACACAGTTTTTGTGTCTGCTTGGAGGAGGTAAGTCCACCACTGCCTCCTAAGCAATATTTTAAATACTGGTTTTACCCTTTTGGCGCCTCTGTTCAGTTTATAATACAGTGACATGACTATGTACTCTGCAATGTGCTGCAGAAGATGTCACTGCTATATAAATACATAATAATATGGTAGGACATTAGACTATGACTATGGTAGAATTAGATTGTGAACTCCTCTGAGGACAGTCAGTGACATGACTATGTACTCTGTAATGTTCTGCAGAAGATATCAGTGCTATATCAATACATAATAATAATATGGTAGGACATTAGGCTATATGACTATGGTAGGATTAGATTGTGAGCTCCTCTGAGGACAGTCAGTGACATGACTATGTACTCTGTAATGTTCTGCAGAAGATGTCAGTGCTATATAAATACATAATAATAATATGGTAGGACATTACACTATGACTATGGTAGGATTAGAGTGTGAGCTCCTCTGAGGACAGTCAGTGACATGACTATGTACTCTGTAATGTGCTGCAGAAGATGTCAGTGCTATATAAATACATAATAATAATATGGTAGGACATTACACTATGACTATGGTAGGATTAGAGTGTGAGCTCCTCTGAGGACAGTCAGTGACATGACTATGTACTCTGTAATGTGCTGCAGAAGATGTCAGTGCTATATAAATACATAATAATAATATGGTAGGACATCACACTATGACTATGATAAAGATTGTGAGCTCCTCTGAGGACAGTCAGTGACATATAGTAAGGTTGGCAAATAGTGAAAGACATTGAAGAACCTCATCATCACCATTGATGGTCACTCAGTCATTAGTAATTCTAATAGACTGTCCAGTCCAGTGCAGCTGCTTCTAAAAAATGTCCTTCTTCAGTGACGTTCATTTTTATATTGTAATCCAGCCAGTTAATATGTAAAGACTTACATAGGTGGCAGCATTGGTGAAATGTCTCCAGAATCTTCAGAAAACCGTGGTCAGAGTGGTCGGTGAACCAGGTCTTGCTGCCATTCCGGAGAGTAACGACACAAGCAGCCTCGCAGTCCATGATTTTAGTTTCATTGTTGAGTTTATGGTTAGTTCATGGTCCTCAAACACCCATATGCATTATCTTATATGAACTTTCTCATCAATAGTTACATTTATGGACATATGACTGAAGGTACAGAAGTATTTAGCTGCTTTCACCTTCTCTCCAGCTATGGTGAATAATGGTGGCTTAGCGGCATTGCCGAGGCTTATAGGAATCTTAGCATTCCCTACATTAAGATCAAGGCCTGAGGATATTGTAGACCTCAGTAAAAAGTTTCAGAGTTGTGTGAAGTTCCTCTGCTGAGTCGGCACAGCCAGGACAGTCTGTGGCATATTGAAGGTACATTGTCATTGCCTAGGACACTTATGTCTTGACTTTGAGGTGAACTTTAGTGATTGAGCAAACATGGACTGCAGCGGTGTAAGGAAACGCGGAAATGCCGCCGTCTCTCAAGGTGAGGCGGCTGTTTCCGCGTCCAGCATGGCGTCACAACGCGGAAAAAACGCTGCATGCCGCATAGGCAGTGCGGCGGAATCCGCATTGGGAACGGCGGAATCCGCATCAGAGGCGGCCCCCGCACTAGATACATTGCATGACAGTACTGGTGTGGCTGGGACTGATAGTCCACCAAGATTCAGACTTACACGCGCGCGAGCAGAGAGGCAGAGTTTAAATAGCAGTTAGAAGGGTGTCGGCTGACCAGCTGGGTCAGCTGACAAATTCCACTGCTCTCATTGGACCAGCAATTAGGGAGGTCCTGGAAAGGTCCTAGAGTATATATACTGCTGGTTGTTCACTTGCTCTTTGTCTGGCGTGCGATCACATACGTGGGAGCACCCAGATCCGTAGTCAGATCCTGAAGTGTGCCGGGACCAGCTGGAGCTGTAATCCTACACTTAGCTAGATATTTGATAGCTAAAGTACTAGTTTGATTGTGATTATATGTTATGACTTTTGCCTGCCTCGACTATCCTCCTGAACTCTGACCTTGTACCTCGATATTTCTGATACTCTGTTGCCGAACCTCGTCTCGTTCCTAGACTTTGTTTCTGCCTCCTGATTTTGTACCCCGATATATCTGATACCCCGCTGCCGAACCCTGCCTGTACTTTGACTCCGCCTTTGCCTACTGTATTTGTACTCTATCTGTCCGTGTGTGTACGACCTGGCTTGTCTGACCTCGAGAACCGACCTCACGATTGGAGGCGGTTCCCAGTCCTGTTAGTGACACTTCTTCCTGAGTGTCACTCTCGGACTTTCCTTCCTACTGTCAGTCTGACTCCTCCCGTCTTGGAGAGCTCAGGTCTACGGAAGGAATCCGTGCAGTTCTCCTTGCTGCACTGAGGCCTAGGCCTCCTAGTGTTACTGTTACACCAAAACACTACACTCTACTCAGGCGAACAGAGGTTAGTTTGTATATCGGATTATCGGTGAGACTGCAGATCACTTATAATCTGGTATATATCTGTATTTCCGGCGATACTGCAGATCACCGGTAATCAGATACTCTCTGCGCCCACCGATCGTTACAGAACGCCAGACCCAAAAAATGCAAATGGACGCACATACTGACCGTCTGGGCGCACTTGCCACTTCGGTGGAAAACATCAACCAAGTGCTGGGTAGCCACAAGACTATGATTGATGTCCTGTCAGGCTCTGTGCAAACCCTCCAGACGTCAGTTGATTCAGTGCGATCCTCTCCTAGTACTGACATACGTATGCCTGTACCTGATAAATTTTCCGGCCACAAGTCTGACTTCTGGAATTTCAGGAGTAGAGTGTTATCGTATTTCGAGTTGAGACCCCGATCCTCGGGGACTGAGACCCAACGGGTCACCTTTATTAAAACTTTGCTGTCTGGTGACTCCCAGTCATGGGCATACAACCTGCCTTATACCGATACTGCTCTGACCTCGGTAGAGGAATTTTTTAAGGCCATGGCCATAATCTACGACGACCCTGACCTTGCTGCATCCTCTGAGCGGAAGCTCAAACTTTTACGGCAAGGCAGGGGTCCAGTCGAGGATTACGCGGCCGAATTTCGTAGGTGGTCAGTTACGGCCAGGTTTGGCACTTATGCCCTGTTAGATTACTTCCTGTCTGGGTTGTCGGATGAGGTCTCCGACCTAATGTTAAGCCAACCCGAACCCAAAACAGTCGACGAGGCCATCTCATCGGCCATTCGAATCGACCGTAGGCTACGCCATCAGAGACAGACTAGGGGCAGTCATCGGCTTAGGCCGACCTCTTACACAGTGCCTCCCGCTGCACCCCTAGTAACTCCGTCTCCTTCTGTCTCATCATCTCCGGTCTTGCCTCCACCTGAGCCGATGCAGATCGGTCGGTCTAAGTTGACCCAAGTGGAGAGAAGACGGAGATTGTCGGAACAACTATGTTTATACTGTGGTGAAGGGGGGCATAGGGTACGAGACTGTCTCATTAAGCCTAATAAGGATAAGCCGGGAAACGCTACCGCCTAGGAGTGATAAGGGGTGACACCCTAGGCGCCCAGCTCGCACCCCTGAAAGAAAGACGATTGCTCCTCCCCTGTACGATTACATGGGGGGACAAATCTGAAGCCACAGAGGCCTTTATTGATTCAGGCTCCGCGGCTAACTTCATGAGTTCCGAATTTGCAGAGAAGTTGGACATTCCTCTCACCCCAGTAAAACCTCCTATCCAGGTTACTGCCGTGGACGACTCCCCGTTACAAAGGTACCGTCCGCTCTCCCAGACACCAGAGGTGGAAGTCGTTACTGGGGTACTGCATAGGGAGAGTTTACGTTTTTTTGTGTTACATATGACCACCTCCACCATTGTCCTAGGTATGCCTTGGCTGCAGCTTCATTCGCCACAGATCAATTGGGCGACAGGACAATTAACCAGTTGGTCAGACTTCTGTTCCCAACAGTGCCTAGGAAAAGTGGTATTAGGTCAGACCAAGGTACATGTGGAGGGTGTTCCCGAGCAATACTCCGAGTTCTCGGATGTATTCTGTCCCAGGGCTGCTGATAGGTTACCTCCTCATCGCCCTTTCGATTGCCCCATCGATCTCCGTGCCGGTTGTATGCCCCCTAGGGGTCACCTGTATAATTTGTCTGGACCAGAGAAGGTGGCTATGCAGGAGTACATCCGTGACAATCTGGCCAAGGGGTTCATTCGCCCCTCCCGCTCGCCTGCAGGGGCCGGTTTCTTTTTTGTTAAGAAAAAAGACGGAGGCCTTCGACCTTGCATCGATTATCGGGGCCTAAATAAAATCACGGTGAAGAATCGTTATCCGTTGCCATTAATAGACGATTTATTCACGCAGGTCACAGACGCTAAGATCTTTTCAAAATTGGATCTGAGGGGTGCATACAACCTGATCCGCATTAGAGAGGGCGATGAATGGAAGACGGCCTTCAACACACCCGATGGGCATTACGAGTACTTAGTGATGCCCTTCGGGTTGTGCAATGCGCCAGCCGTCTTCCAGGAATTGATTAACGAGGTATTCAGGGAGGTGTTGGGTAGGTTTGTGCTTGTATACCTTGACGATATACTAATTTACTCCAACAACCTCTCCGAGCACAGGGTCCATGTCAGATTTGTGCTAAACAAGTTGAGACAAAATCTGCTGTACGCCAAGTTGGAAAAATGTATTTTTGAAGTTACATCTGTCGCCTTTCTGGGGTACATAATCTCCACCTCGGGCCTGTCTATGGACCCTGCCAAGGTATCCGCTGTTCTGGAGTGGCCTCAGCCGGTGGGGTTAAAGTCGTTGCAACGTTTTCTGGGTTTTGCAAACTATTATAGGAGGTTCATAAAGGGGTACTCCACCGTTATTGCACCTCTCACCAGTCTCACTAGGAAAGGGGCGGATACTACTCACTGGTCGCCTGAGGCCCTACAGGCATTTTCGACCTTGAAGGAGCTGTTCTGCACAGCACCCATACTAAGACACGTAGACACTTCCTTCCCTTTTATTGTTGAGGTAGACGCCTCAGAAGTCGGGGTGGGGGCTGTGCTGTCTCAACGTTCAGGCTTACAGGGTAGATTGCACCCATGTGCCTATTTTTCTCGGAGATTCTCTCCAGCAGAGAGAAACTACGATATAGGCAACAGGGAACTCTTAGCCATTAAACTAGCCTTTGAAGAATGGCGTCATTGGTTAGAAGGAGCGGAGCATACTATCACGGTTTTTACCGACCACAAGAATCTGGAATACATCGAGGGGGCTAAGAGGTTAAGCCCTCGTCAGGCTCGATGGTCCCTGTTTTTTTCAAGGTTCACATTCGTGATTACGTACACCCCGGGCAGTAAGAATACTAAGGCAGATGCGCTATCCAGGTGCTTTGAGCCAGAAACAGCACAGGCCTCCGTCCCTGAGACGATTGTTCCGCGAAAATTGGTGCTGGCTGCAATTGATACTTGGGAAGACTGGAAGGAGACGTTGAGCCCCTTCCAGCAGGACATCCCAGAAGGGAAGCCTGAAGGGGTCATGTTTATTCCCTTGCCCTTTTCGTCTTCAGATCCTTGAAATGTTCCACGCACATAAAAATGCTGGACATCCTGGAGTTGCCAGAACACAGGATCTTGTAGCCAGGTGTGCCTGGTGGCCTTCCCTGTCTGTTGATTGCAGGGAATTTGTTAGGGAATGCGCAGTATGTGCTAAGAGTAAACCCTCCCGGCTGGCACCTGTCGGTACCTTACAGCCTTTGCCCGCCCCGAGTGAGCCATGGACCCACTTGTCCATGGATTTCGTGGGTGAGCTCCCCAGGTCTGAAGGCATGTCGGTCATTTGGGTGGTAGTCGACCGCTTCAGCAAGATGGCCCATTTCGTGCCCTTGAAAGGACTCCCCTCGGCTCAGGAATTGGCCGACCTGTTCATCATCCACATTTTCCGGCTGCATGGCATTCCGGAAAACATAGTGTCGGATAGGGGAGTCCAATTCATTTCTAGATTCTGGAGGGCATTTTGCCACCAAATGGGCATGAAGCTGTCTTTCTCGTCCGGCTACCACCCACAGACTAATGGCCAGACTGAAAGGATAAATCAGTCTCTAGAACAATTTTTGAGATGTTATGTTGCGGAGGCACAAGACGACTGGGTCAGATTTTTGCCCTTCGCAGAATTTGCTCAAAATAACTTGAGAAATTCCTCCTCTGGATTTTCGCCTTTTCAGGTGGTAACGGGGAGATCGCCCAAGTTTTCCCCCTTGCCAGTTGCCTCCTCTCCGTTTCCAACCCTGGAAGCCTGGCACAGGGCATTTAAAGTCATCTGGGGGAAGGTGAAGAGTAATCTGGAAAGGGCATTCCAGAGTCAAAAGGGTCAGGCTGACAAAAGACGCTCATTGGAGTGGAAGTTCCAGCCAGGAGACTTGGTCTGGGTGTCCACACGTCACTTAACCCTGAGACAGCCCTCAGATAAACTGGGCCCCAGGTTTGTGGGTCCATTTTCAGTGGCCAAGAAGATCAACAACGTTACGTATTCCGTTGATCTTCCCGCCAGCATGCGTGGGGTAAAGTCCTTCCACGTATCCCTGCTTAAACCAGCAGTCCATGTGGGTCCCACTCCTCCTCCTCCTGCGGTGGTGGACGACCAACCGGAGTACGAGGTAGAAAAGATATTGGATTCACGCATGGTACAGAATTCGGTACAGTACCTCGTACATTGGAAAGGGTACGGCATTGAGGAGAGACAGTGGGTACCGGGTTCACGCATGCATGCAGACGAGTTAAGGAGGGAGTTTCATGCCTTACATCCCGAGAAACCTGGTAGGAGTTGTCCGGAGTCCACTCCTCGGGGGGGGGGGGGGGGGGGGGTACTGTGAGGAAACGCGGAAATGCCGGCGTCTCTGAAGGTGAGGCGGCTGTTTCCGCGTCCAGCATGGCGTCACAACGCGGAAAAAACGCTGCATGCCGCATAGGCAGTGCGGCGGAATCCGCATTGGGAACGGCGGAATCCGCATCAGAGGCGGCCCCCGCACTAGATACATTGCATGACAGTACTGGTGTGGCTGGGACTGATAGTCCACCAAGATTCAGACTTACACGCGCGCGAGCAGAGAGGCAGAGTTTAAATAGCAGTTAGAAGGGTGTCGGCTGACCAGCTGGGTCAGCTGACAAATTCCACTGCTCTCATTGGACCAGCAATTAGGGAGGTCCTGGAAAGGTCCTAGAGTATATATACTGCTTGTTGTTCACTTGCTCTTTGTCTGGCGTGCGATCACATACGTGGGAGCACCCAGATCCGTAGTCAGATCCTGAAGTGTGCCGGGACCAGCTGGAGCTGTAATCCTACACTTAGCTAGATATTTGATAGCTAAAGTACTAGTTTGATTGTGATTATATGTTATGACTTTTGCCTGCCTCGACTATCCTCCTGAACTCTGACCTTGTACCTCGATATTTCTGATACTCTGTTGCCGAACCTCGGCTCGTTCCTAGACTTTGTTTCTGCCTCCTGATTTTGTACCCCGATATATCTGATACCCCGCTGCCGAACCCTGCCTGTACTTTGACTCCGCCTTTGCCTACTGTATTTGTACTTTATCTGTCCGTGTGTATACGACCTGGCTTGTCTGACCTCGAGAACCGACCTCACGATTGGAGGCGGTTCCCAGTCCTGTTAGTGACACTTCTTCCTGAGTGTCACTCTCGGACTTTCCTTCCTACTGTCAGTCTGACTCCTCCCGTCTTGGAGAGCTCAGGTCTACGGAAGGAATCCGTGCAGTTCTCCTTGCTGCACTGAGGCCTAGGCCTCCTAGTGTTACTGTTACACCAAAACACTACACTCTACTCAGGCGAACAGAGGTTAGTTTGTATATCGGATTATCGGTGAGACTGCAGATCACTTATAATCTGGTATATATCTGTATTTCCGGCGATACTGCAGATCACCGGTAATCAGATACTCTCTGCGCCCACCGATCGTTACAAGCGGGTACTGCAAGACCTGTTGGCAAAAGTTGGCATCAAGGGTTGGTCAGTAAATTAGTAGAAGTGGGACAGCAGCCATGTCCAGTTCTGACATTAAGAAATATTATAAAGAATTTCCACTTGTGGAAAGGAAATCTAGCTTTGTGCAGAAGACGTGACACATATTGCCTGCATTGATGCTTTACATACAGATTTAGGACCTGGCAGGTTCTCTTATAATTTTCTACAAAGAAAAATGTTTGTTTCAGAAGCCTCAGCTGCAAGCGGCCAATCACCTCCCCTCATACTGGACCTTTCCACCAATCATCTTGCTGCATTTAGTACAGCGGGTCTGCTAAGTTGTGGCCACTCTCCTTATCCTCGAAGAAGGGTTCCCAGGGACGGATAAGAACATGGTGGACTATGTGGTCACGTAAAACCACTCTACTTATTCATGTACATTATCTGTAATATACAACTTTGGACATGTATTAATGTAACGTCAAATACCGGCTTTACTGGCAATTTAAAAGCATACAGAGCAGTTCATAGACTGCACGCTCATACATTATTCAGCAGCTATTTTAGGTGATGATGTAGATTACCAGAGAAAATACAAGCTTTTCAACCATCGAGAAAATCAATTTTTATTTTATATCAGTATTACCGTCGGATAGAGCTCGTGTTAATTCTACATGCTGTCGTAGCTGGTGGATAATATCTCTAGTAATTAGGGCAGTTCTGTATCTTGTAAGAGGCCTTCACCACAATACATCAGGTCATACAGATTTTTGATGTCTATACACCGTGTGGCCAGAAAATTAGGGACACCCTCTAATAACGAGTTGGTCCACCTTTAGCTCTGATCACAGCGGATATTCTTCTTGGTATGGACTCAGCAAGATGCTGGCCCATGCTGTCATAATGGCAGCTCTAAGTTGGGTCAGATTGGATGGTGGCGTTTCCAAGCTTTGAAGTAATACTTAGACCCATGGAAGCAGGTTAAAACTCTGATTGATGCTCCTCAAACCAATTGAGACTGATCGAGCATGGTGGCAAGGGCCCACAACAGGCGTCTTTTCCTATTTTTCTGTGATACCAAAGACACTCTTGATGCTCTTCTGCTGCTAAAGCCCATCCTTTGCCAAGTCCGTCTTGTTGTGCGTGGGGAAATGTTTTGTGATGCACCTGCATTGAACTCAGCTGTAATTTATCGTGTTGTTGGCCTTCTGTTGCTGCGGATTATGCCCACTACTCGCCTGTCACCTCTCTCAACCACCAGCCTTTTTCCACCAGAATGGTCCTTATTGCTTGAAGTTTTTTACTCAACTGCCCCTCTCTAAACCCCCAAGATACTGCTGGGTGAAAAAATTGTAAAAGAGTCTTTGTTTCAGAGATGCGAGCACCAGCTCTTCTTCCACCGATGACCATCCCTTGTTCAAAGTCACTTAAATCTTTCATCTTACCCATTTTGACATTAACTTCTGAGATAGCTACATTGTCTGGAGTTTAGCGTTCCTCATATGAGCAACTGTGCGTTGTTACGGCCACTCTACATCACTGCTGGACTGCGTTACTTTCACATAAGTGGTGTCTCTAATTTTTGGCCACTCAGTGTAACGATTGGTGTCAGCAACATAGATATTTCTGATTATTGGTGATCTGCAGTATCACCAATAATACAGATGCTATACCAGACTATGTGGTGATCTGCAGAATCACCAATAATACTAGTATAGCTAGACACAGGACACTTAACGTAGTATTGTGTTTGGTGCAACAGTAATTAGAGAAGTTATCTCCCGAGGAGCGGGAGATACAGACAATATTGCAGCCAAGGATCCCCTGAGGGGCAGGGGATTCAGACTGCACTGCAGCCAGTGGACACCTGAGAAGCAGGGACCACTGACAGTGTTAGAGAGATTGATCACCTGAGGGGCAGGTGATACAGGTAGTGCTGCAGCCAGTGGACACCTGAGGAGCAGGGACCACTGACTGTGCTGCAAGGATGGTAACAGGTGGAATGAGTGATTTTGACTGTACTACCATCAGGGATTCCTTGAGGAGCAGGGAATCGGACTGTACTGCAGCCAGTGAACCCCTGAGAAGCAGGGACCACTGACTGTGCTGCAAGATGATCTCCTGAGAGGCAGGTGATCAACAGACACTGCTTGCAGCTAACAGACACCTGAGGATCAAGTGTCACAGACAGTACAGTAAGGCTGATCACCTTAGGGTTAGGTGACAGCGCCTAGC
Source organism: Hyperolius riggenbachi (assembly GCF_040937935.1). Taxonomy (NCBI): domain Eukaryota; kingdom Metazoa; phylum Chordata; class Amphibia; order Anura; family Hyperoliidae; genus Hyperolius; species Hyperolius riggenbachi. The sequence continues at coordinate 4,863,354 of NC_090651.1, forward strand.
ATTTCCCTCACTAGTGGCGACCCACTAGTGAGGACAGAAAGGTCAGACAAGCAAGGTCAGCAACGAGCGGACAGATAAAGTACAGAGGCGGAAGACTGATTCGGTATCAAGGTACAGGCAGTGTCAGCAATAGTTATCAGATAGGCAAAAGTACCGAATCAGTAAGCAAGAGGGTAGTCAGGAAAGCGAGAGATCATAACAGATAAACAATAGTAATATAGCAATCTCCTAGTCTAGGTGTGAAGTACTTGGTTTTAACACCTGGGAACTAGACTAGCAGATAAACAGTAGCAATATAGCAATATCCTAGTCTAGGTGTGAAGTCCTTGGTTTCAACACCTGGGAACTAGACTAGCAGATGAACAGTAGCAATATAGCAATATCCTAGTCTAGGCAGGGCCGGCCCTAGACTTTTTGCCGCCTGAGGCAAATGTTAAGAAAAATTATTGCTGCCCCCCCCCCCCCCCATGGGGGAGGGGGGCGCCGCCGCCGAGCTGGAGGGGTAGCGGGCAGGGCGGGGGTATGGGGCCTAGCGACGGGGAGGGGGGTCGGACCCCCCCCCTCCCTCGCCTGGGTCCCCGTCCTCCGCTCCCCTCCAGCCTTAAATACATCAGAACTAGCGCAACTCGTGGGCGGGGGGCAGTGGGCAGTGGGCGGGGAGGACTCACCTCTTCCTCGCTCGATCCAGCGTGCGCTCCACTGACGTCCCTTACTGCAGCGCCGTCCATTTACAATACAGTGGGCGGCGTGCAGGAAGTGACGTCAGTGGAGCGCACGCTGGATCGAGCGAGGAAGAGGTGAGTCCTCCCCGCCCACTGCCTCTTACGAGTTGCGCTAGTTCTGATGTATTTAAGGCTGGAGGGGAGCGGAGGACGGGGACCCAGGCGAGGGAGGGGGGGGGTCCGACCCCCCTCCCCGCTGCTAGGCCCAATACCCCCGCCCTGCCCGCTACCCCTCCAGCTGGGCTGCCGGCTCCCCGCACCCTCCGACGGGCGGATGCCGCCCCTAGAAATTTGCCGCCTGAGGCAAAAGTTTCACCCCGCCTCATGAGCGGGCCGGCCCTGAGTCTAGGTGTGAAGTCCTTGGTTTCAACACCTGGGAACTAGACTAACAGATGAACAGTAGCAACAGTGTCTGACCTACAAATCTGTGCACAAAACCTGTCCAAACTACATTTCCGATCTTACTCAGAGGTACACACCTAGCCGCTCACTCCGCTCTTCCAATGAACTTCGCCTAACCGCCCCCCGCATCACCCAGTCCCATGCACGCCTCCAGGACTTCTCAAGAGCTGCTCTAACACTATGGAACTCCCTACCTCCACCCATTAGGGCAGCCCCCTCCTTCAACATCTTCAAGAAAGCCCTCAAAACTCACCTTTTCACTCTGGCCTACTACCCCTCACAAGTGCTCTAAACCCCACAGCTGAACTCTGGTCTCCTACCTCTCGTGTCCCTACCTCTCCCTTTAGATTGTAAGCCTTTGGGCAGGGTCCTCCTCCTTTTGTGTCCAACCTGATCATGCACCTCCATTAGTGTGAACCCATCCTATGGATCTGAGTGAACCTAACTTGCCTAATCTCCATGCTCAATCCAGTGACTGACTAAGCATTACCTTGTACTCATACTGTGCTGTGTGATCTGATCTTTCTTGTATTCAGGTATTGTGATTTTGCTGTATGTCACCCCTAAATATTGTCTGTATCCCTATTTATTGTCCAGCGCTGCGTAATATGTTGGCGCTTTATAAATACAATAAATAAATAAATAATATAGCAATATCCTAGTCTAGGTGTGAAGTCCTTGGTTTCAACACCTGGGAATTAGTCTAGCAGAATAATACACAAGTCTACAATACAATAGTACTTAAAACTATCAACGGAATCTGACTAAGTGTGAATTCCCAGCTCCGGCTGGTTCTAACACACTGTAAGATCTGACTATGGTCTGAGTGCTAACACGTAAGCATTCACAACAGTAGACAACTTGCAACTGACAGGCAAGTCCTATATATACCCAGAGCGCTCCACAGCGCCGCCCCAGTCACTCAGCCAATACGGAGCATAGCTGGAGTCAGCTGACCGGCTTGATCAGCTGACTCCCCTTCTGCCAGCATAAAGGTCCTGTCGCCTGGCGCACGCGTGCAGCTCTCAATCTGTGTGCACTAGAAGGACCAGGCGAACCAGCAGCATGTTGCTGCACGGCAGAAGCCGCCGGCTGGAACACGGAGATGGCCGCCATGCCGCTTGCCCATGCGGCGGCATCTCCGCTATTCTTTACACTCAGTGTATATTCCTTGTAGCACAAAAAGTTGCACTATATGAAGTTGAAGCCTGGAGCAACGCTAGACATCTCTGTGGAGATATACAATTAAACGTTCCCCCGCCTGTAGTTACCCAATTCCTTTAGATTATAAACTGCAAGGGCAGAGCTCTCTCACCCTTTGTGTCTTGGATTTTGTTGTTCATTTCATAGCTTGCACGGTCACTCATTTTACTGATCATATTACATCTGCTATTGTAACCACCAGTTCTGGATTTTGTACCAGTGTTCATATTTGATGTATATTATTGTCTGTATCATTACGTACCCCTTGTTGTTTTCCTACTTTGTACAGCGATATGGAATACGTTGGCGCTTTATACATCAACAATGATAACAAATGCTGATAATGCTCGATTGCATGCGAATTTCATACAAATTGTATGCAGCTTAGAGCTGGGTGAATAAAATGAGGTTCCATTCATTTTTGATTGGCTCTTTTGCAAGTTGCAGACAGTATGTATGAAATGTGCATGCGTGCTGGAACTGTCTGCATCTCATTGCCGATGAGAGAAGGGCTAAGATGGCCATTTTAATTTTGCCATAATTTGTGCAAAAAAAGTCACATTTACGCACAAATGAATAAATATATGGCCATGAGAAGACGGATTTTCACCTAATGGATGTAAGTCAATGGGCACGAGGAAACACATTTTCATGAAGGTTCTTATTTTCACAAAAATGCATATATTGTGTAAATTCCAGAATATTTTTTGCAAAAATTTCTAAATCAGGCAAAAATTTAAATTTTGAAATGAAAATGAATGGTGAAAATTGGAGGTCAGTCCTACTGACAATCTCTGTAGTGCCGCCGAGTCATAATTCACCTTCTCTGTTGGTTACGGTGACCAGACGTCCCGCTTTACCCAGGACAGGTCCCGGATTCGGGGGGCGCTGTCCCAGGCTGCATGAGGTCCCAGGAAACGTCCCGCTTTTAGCCGCGGGACGTCCTGACCTCGGGACTCTGGCCACTGTACTGTTGAATGAACTGGCCGCGGCATCTAATGGACGCCGCGCCAGTTCATAGCCCGCAGCCCCGCTCCAGCCTGCATAGTCTTCCGGCAGGCAGAGCAGGGCAACGGGAAGATGGTACCTGCCCCAGGCTACTCCCTGCGCTACATCTGCCAGCACCTGCCCCAGGCCACACCCTGCGCTGAGCCTGCCAGCACCTGCCCCAGGCCACGCCCTGCACTGTGTCTGCCAGCACCTGCCCCAGGCCACGCCCTGTGCTACATCTGCCAGCACCTTCCCCAGGCCACGCCCTGCACTGCATCTGCCAGATCCTGCCCCACGCCACGCCCTGTGCTGCATCTGCCATCACCTTCCCCAGGCCATGCCCTGCACTGCATCTGCCAGATCCTGCCCAAAGTCCTGTGCTGCGTCTGCCATCACCTTCCCCAGGCCATGCCCTACAGGTGGAGTTCTGCATCAGCGTATGACACATTTATGGTAAATTCAAGGATGCATTAAATGAAATAATGAAATCGCCCTGTTAGTTATCCCCATTATAAGTTCATGTATAATTTGTGAAATTCTGAACTCTTATAAATTATTTTGTTTGCCCATTGAAAGAATCTCACCTCACCCTGATTTACATTCTTAGATTTATCAGTGGTTTATCAGTGATCCAAGACTGTTGGGCCGATATCCTGCAGTTGGCCATATGTGTACAATATCTTTTGAACAACATTATTATTCTGTATGCGTACTTGTCGTGCATACTGTCATTTCACTCTGCATGCAGTATGTAAATGAATTGGTCATTTAGTTGGTCAGTGTGCTGAAAAGACATGTTGTTTGAATGACGTTGTGTCCGCGGTCGTGTTGTGCGTTTTGTTTGGCGTATTTGAGCGAGCCTTTAGCATTACTGAGAGAGCAATGAGTGCAGGAAAATGTAGTGGCGTTCTGACTGATAAAATGCTTATTAATGGTGCTTCAATAAACTAAAAATAATAATATTAGTAATACTTGACGGGTCACCAGAGTAGAGTTCTTCTCCAGGTAAATGACGCCAGAACTTCCAGAGTTGTGAGAAAATCTCCACTTTCTTTGTGGTCGTTTTGAGCGGTTCCTACAAGCGCAGTATCTTCCAAGGTGAAAAGATTATATTTCTAATATCAGAGAGTTTCGACCTCTTGAATCAGGTCTTTAGCGTTTCTCTCATTTACTTTCATGCGCGCGATTCCGCCCGTGTCGCCGCAGTACATGCCCTTGACCAGGAAAATTATTTTTGTGCCAAGTTCATAGAGTGAGAAACAAAGTCAACTGCTGAATGATTCATTTATGCACATCGTGTTCGGCGTTCGGCGACGAAGGGCGCGAGACGCCGTAATGAATGAACTTTAGGCGGCGTGGCAACTTCAGCAGGGGGAGAGGTGAGGGAATTAGCAGGAGGGGAGGCAGGCCAGGGGCTGATCTCTGGGGCTTTGTCTCAAGTGTCCTCCTGAGCATTCTTCCTGATTCAGGAGCTTTCACCAACCTCTCATTCACATATTTATTGCTCCTTTAAAAGGTCAAGAAATAAACAGGGTGAAGAAAGTGCTGCCGCTACATATTGCGTTTAGATACGCCGCCGTTTTATATGTTCAGATATGTATTTTTGCCAATCTGCTGTTAACCCTGTTGGAGGCTATGCGGAGTATATATGCATAGCAGCAGAAAAGTCACATCTACGTCTCCTGTCGGCCCTGAAAAAGACGGGATAATCAAAGCCTTAGATTTGGGAGATCCGTTGAAGATCCTCCTTCAGAAACTCTCTATACTGAGAGTGTAGAGAACAGAGGCGCCAGTTCAGGATAAAATAGTTAAAAACCGTTTAAAGGCGGGGTTTAATGTTGGCATACCTCCCAACTTTTTGATATAAGAAAGAGGGACACTTAAGCCACACCCCAGTCACACCCCTGACCATGCCCCCAGCACACCCCTAGTTACATTGCATCACATACAGTTGCATTGCATAAAGATTTTTATGCAACAGTTGTGAGGGACAGTTGTGAGTTATGGTGGTGGACTTACCTCCCCCAAGTAGACATAACAGTGTGTATTCACTGAAAAATTATTTCTTCAAAAACACTCTACAAATATATGCAACAAGTTTTGTGGGTGTCACCCCCCTTCCTCAGGCAACAATAGAAGCTTAGCCAAAGTGCCTCCGTTCTCCAAACTGAGAAGCATTAGGTGCTTGGACCTTCATGGAACAGCCTCAGCCTTCTACCCACAGAGCACACTGCTTCCAGGCCGTCTGGGGAATGGGGAAGAACCAAACACAAAAGGATTGCTCACTCCCAGACAGCACTCTGCCACTTATATAGTCTGCAGACTGCCAGTCAGCCAATAAGAAGTGCAAACTAGAAGTACACCTAGTAGTCTGCAGTACTTAACTGAGCTGAGGCTGAGCAATTCAGCCAATCGTTGGAGAGGGTTCAGTCGCATATAGACAAAGGCTATATGACCAGCAGGGGGCACCAGCGTGCAGGAAACACCCTCTCATCTGCCCCCTCCTAACTAAACTGCATCAGGAGCTGCAAATGAAGTTTACAATAGGCAAACACCAGTGCACATGACAGGCGGGGCCCCCGAGCACTGCCACTGCTCGGGACCCCCAAACACGCATGTAACACAATAGGGGAGTCATGGGCGTCCGCAAAAAAATTTCCGGGGGGAGGAAAGGGGGCGAGGGAAGATAGGGTTGCCAGGTGTCCGGTTTTAGACCGGACAGTCCGGTTTTTGGCCGCTGTGTCCTGTCCAAAAAGGCATGTTAAACCGGACAATTAAGATGTCCGGTTTTATGCCTTTTGCCACTTGCCGCCAGTAACTCCGAAACATCCGTTCATCAGCCGTTTCGGAGTCACAGAGATCATTCTGCCCGATTAGCAATAGGGATTCGGGAAGCACTACTGTGGATATGGCACCGCCCCTGTTTGTCATCACATCACAATACTGAGATCCGCCTCCAACATGGCGGCCTGTACGTTTTCGAAGTTGCGACATGGTGATGTACGACATGCCACGCTAACTTGTGTGCGCATGCGCAGTGTCTGTAGTGAGGCTGTCTCCTGATGGTGGGAGCGGGGTTTTCCTGCAGTTTGTAATTCGGCAAAACTGTGCAGGACTCGTCACCAGCAGTATGGCGTTCAACTTCGGATCTGCTACAGGGGCCAGCACTTACCCAGGTGGGAAGATAGTGAGAGATGGGGACACAAAGCTCGGGGGGTGTTTTAGAAGCAGCACTCTGTCACACATCATGCTTGTCAAACCTTATGTTACTGCTGTCTCTCAACACGATTACAGCAATTGAAATACAGTTTGATTATGAAGTCAGTGTAGCCCGTTTTGGGTAACAGGCCCGCCACCCGTCCGCCAGCGCTGCGCGACTGCTGATTCGCTGCCTGGCTGTCAGTCAAAGGCACAGCCAGCCAGCTTACGCGGCGTAAGTTACGCCAGCTTAAGTACCGCCCCCGAGCCCGCGCTTCCCGACGTTGCTACGTGTAATGCTTGTGCATTTACTGGTGAAAAGCGGTCTCTTATTATGTGCATTTACTGGTGAAAAGTGGTCTCTTATGTGCATGTACTGGTGAGGACAGTTAGTGACATGGCTATGTACTCTGTAATGTGCTGCAGAAGATGTCAGTGCGATATAAATACTGTAAAAAAACATTTTTTAAAAAGCCCATTGCTTAGCCCCACTCTACATAAAAGTGCGCTTCTGACTCCGCCCCTAACTCCACCCCCTGTCCGGTTTTCTCCATCAGCCGACCTGGCAACCCTAAGGGAAGAAGCGGCGCGGCATGAGTATGTAGGCTATGTTGTGTGGGTTACGTAGGCCGAAAAATAGGTGTGGTCATGGACCAGAATGTGGATGTGGTCACGGGTGGAGACAAATTTACATGAACTTAGCAATGGTGGGACATTAGATTAGGACAGTGGTGGCGAACCTTTTGGAGGCCAAGTGCCCAAACTGCAACCCAAAAGTCACTTATTTATCGCAAAGTGCCAACAGCAATTTAAACTACATACTGTACAAACGTTTTAACTCATACATGAACAATATGGAAAATCCAAGTGGAAAATAAAACTGTGAAGATAAACAATTTCATCCATCCGACTCCTGAGAAATGTATTCCTTTTTTTGGCACCTCCCAGTTTTTTTCTCTGTTTTAAAGATAGGTTTAATGCTATTGCCTCATATGATGATGATTCAGCTTTTCCCATAGTCTCGCAGTTAGCAATCATGTGACCCCCAACAAGACAAATTCAGCAATCATGAGGCCCCCAACAAGACAAATTCAGCAATCATGTGACCCTCAACAAGACAAATTCAGCAATCATGTGACCCCCAACAAGACAAATTCAGCAATCATGTGACCCTCAACAAGACAAATTCAGCAATCATGTGACCCTCAACAAGACAAATTCAGCAATCATGAGGCCCCCAACATGACAAATTCAGCAATCATGAGGCCCCCAACAAGACAAATTCAGCAATCATGAGGCCCCCAACAAGACAAATTCAGCAATCATGAGGCCCCCAACAAGACAAATTCAGCAATCATGAGGCCCCCAACAAGACAAATTCAGCAATCTTGAGGCCCCCAAAAATCATGAGGCCCCCAACAAGACAACTTCAGTGATCATGAGGCCCCCAACAAGACAAATTCAGTAACCATGAGGCCCCCAACAAGACAAATTCAGCAGTCATGAGGCACATAAATGGGCAGAATGCCCCCTTAATATGGTAGACACCTCTCACCTGGCTTCTGAATTCTCCTCTGCTGGCTGCTGTGCCTGGCTGGCCTGGCAATACTGGTTTTGGCTGGATTGGGGATGATGTGTGGGCTGAAAGGCCTGGGAGGGATGCTGTGGCCTGGCTGGCGGTGATGCTGTGGCTGGGCTGGCGGTGATGCTGTGGCCGGGCTGGTGGTGATGCTGTGACCTGGCTGGCGGTGATGCTGTGGCTGGGCTGACTGGCGGTGATGCTGTGGCTGGGCTGGCGGTGATGCTGTGGCTGGGCTGGCGGTGATGCTGGGCTGGCCTGGCTGGCGGTGATGCTGGGCTGGTCTGGCTGGCAGTGATGCTGGGCTGGTCTGGCTGGCGGGGATGCTGTGGCTGGGCTGGTGGTGATGCTGTGGCTGGTCTGGCTGGTGGTGATGCTGTGGCTGGTCTGGCTCTCAGTGATGCTGTGGCTGGGCTGGCGGTGATGCTGTGGCTGGGCTGGCGGTGATGCTGTAGCCAGGCTGGCGGTGATGCTGTGGCTGGTCTGGCTCTCGGTAATGCTGTGGCCGGGCTGGCAGTGATGCTGTGGCTGAGCTGGCTGGTGGTAATGCTGTGGCTGGGTTGGCTGGCGGTGGTGCTGTGGCTGGCCTGGTGGTGGTGCTGGGCTGGCCTGGTGGTGATGCTGGGCTGGGCTGGTGGTGATGCTGGGTTGGCCTAGCTGGCGGGGATGCTGGGCTGGCCTGGCTGGTTGAAGTAAATGCTGGCCTGACTGGTGGTGATGCTGTGGACTTTTTGATAGTGATTCCGGGCTGGTTGGCTGGCGGTGATGCTGTGGCTGGTCTGGCGGTGATGCTGTTTTTTTTTTTGTTTTGTGTGTGTGCCACTGACACTGCATTATACAGCCCTGTCTGTCACAACTGGCCCTTGCTAATTGCTATACTGTGCCAGGCCCAGCACATTCAGTGCCTACTTTTTCACTGTACCTGTGTGTGACAGCTGCACATTTGTAATACCAGTCTGTGCATACCTGTTCACTGCACCTGTGTGACAGCACGCAGTTTTATATACCAGTCACTGCATACCTGTTCACGGTACCTGTGTGTGTGACAGCTGCACATTTGTAATACCACCAGTCCGTGCATACCTGTTCACTGCACCTGTGTGTGTGGCAGCTGCACATTGTATTGATAAAAGTCCGTGCATACCTGTTCACTGTACCTGTGTAACAGCACGCAGTTTTATATACCAATCACTGCATACCTGTTCACTGTACCTGTGTGACTGCACATCCCCCCCCAATATGGACAAAACAGGCAGAGGCAGAGCCAGAGGCAGGCCACCCAGCAGGTTTATTCGAGGTTGTGCTGTTGTGAGCAGTGCAGCCTTGGACCAAAGTACAGTGTTCATAAGGCACGTGCCATCAACCCCCAAGATTGTCAGGACGTAGTTGACTATTTAACACAGAACACCTCATCTTCCTCAGCTTCCGCACGGAACCATGACATATCTTCCTCCTCCTGCTCTGATTCTGGCACCCCACTTAACACTCAGTCGGTTGCCACCACCAAAGTGCCATCATCACAGGGCTCAGCGTTGTGGAATTTTTTTTGTGTGTCTGCCTCAGATGAGAGCAATGCCATCTGTACTCTCTGCCACCGAAAATTGAGCCGTGCAAAGACCAAGACCCGCGTATGGACAACTACCTTACGAAGGCACATGATAACAAAGCACAAACTGCAATGGGGTGACCACCTGAGGAAAAGCAGCACACAAAAGCAAAGCCACACACCGCAGTGTAAGATACCAGGCTGCGATTATTTCTCAAATAAAGGCGATACCCAAACAGTACCGTGATGTTGAAAGGCAAGTGGTGACATCTCTGGCACACAGCGTTGGGTCAAGGGACCATCTGACCACGGATGCCTGGTCTGCAAAGCACGCTCAGGGCTGCCCGAAGACTAAGTCAGTCCCCACACACAGCACCTCTGCCCGCAGGCCGCCTGACTGCCTTCCCCGCCACCAACAACAGGGTCCAGGACTCCAGGCGGATTCCTGAATTTTTAAGGCCACTGCTAGCAGCGGACGCTAACAAAAAGAATAATAATGTTTCTGGTGCGTGTACATGCCTGCCTAATTTTTCTGGCTGCACTGCGGTTGCAACAACAAAACAAAAGATGCGTTACACAGTGGGGGAGATTTATCAACGCATTACCGACAGTTTTTTCTTCTTAATCTGTTCTAACCAGCAGGGAGAACAGTTCTGCATGACAATAAGAACCTTCTTAAATCCTAGGTAATAGTGGCAATTTAGCATGAATTTCTAGAGCTGCACTACAGTTAAGAAAAGTGCAAATCCATCCCTAAACTGATGCAGATTAAGAAGTGCTTGATAGCAGTTCTACAGATGTAGAACTTCAGGCTAGACATGATTGCAGAGTGCAGGCTAGACATGTGTGAGGTGCTCCTCCCCCCTGCTGAATTCCTCCTCAGAGCCTGCTGCTATCAATACAGCAGATGTATTGTACAGGAGATGTATTGTTACCTAAGCAACAGCAATTCCCCTCACACACTGCACTGTCTGAGAGACGTGTGGCCAGGGGGGTCAGGCACCCAAATTTGCCCGACCTGCGGACGCCCATTTATTCACCTCCTATCCCTGCATGCATTGTATATACTCTGTATACACCTCCTGTTCCTGCATGCATTGTATATACTCTGTATACACCTATTGTTCCTGCATGCATTGTATATACTCCTCTGTATACACCTCCTGTTCCTGCATGCATTGTATATACTCCTCTTTATACACCTCCTGTTCTTGCATGCATTGTATATACTCTTCTGTATACACCTCCTATTCCTGCATGCATTGTATACACTCCTCTGTATACACCTCCTATTCCTGCATGCATCGTATATACTCCTCTGTATACACCTCCTGTTCTTGCATGCATTGCATATACTCCTTTGTATACACCTCCTATTCCTGCATGCATCGTATATACTCCTCTGTATACACCTCCTGCTCCTGCATGCATTGTATATACTCCTCTGTATACACCTCCTGTTCCTGCATGCATTGTATATACTCCTCTGTATACACCTCCTATTCCTGCATGCATTGTATATACTCCTCTGTATACACCTCCTGTTCCTGCATGCATTGTATATACTCCTCTGTATACACCTCCTGTTCCTGCATGCATTGTATATACTCCTCTGTATACACCTCCTGTTCCTGCATGCATTGTATATACTCCTCTGTATACACCTCCTGTTCCTGCATGCATTGTATATACTTCTCTGTATACACCTGTTCCTGCATGCATTGTATATACTCTTCTGTATACACCTCCTATTCCTGCATGCATTGTATACACTCCTCTGTATACACCTCCTATTCCTGCATGCACCTCCTATTCCTGCATGCATTGTATATACTCCTCTGTATACACCTCCTGTTCCTGCATGAATTGTATATACTCCTCTGTATACACCTCCTATTCCTGCATGCATTGTATATACTCCTCTGTATACACCTCCTATTCCTGCATGCATTGTATATACTCCTCTGTATACACCTCCTGTTCCGGCATGCATTGTATATACTCCTCTGTATACACCTCCTGTTCCTGCATACATTGTATATACTCCTCTGTATACACCTCCTGTTCCTGCATGCATTGTATATACTCTTCTGTATACACCTCCTATTCCTGCATGCATCGTATATACTCCTCTGTATACACCTCCTATTCCTGCATGCATTGTATATACTCCTCTGTATACACCTCCTATTCCTGCATGCATTGTATATATTCCTCTGTATACACCTCCTATTCCTGCATGCATCGTATATACTCCTCTGTATACACCGCCTGTTCCTGCATGCATTGTAAATATTCCTCTGTATACACCTCCTATTCCTGCATGCATTGTATATACTTCTCTGTATACACCTCCTGTTCCTGCATACATTGTATATACTCCTCTGTATACACCTCCTGTTCCTGCATGCATTGTATATACTCCTCTGTATACACCTCCTGTTCCTGCATGCAATGTATATACTTCTCTGTATACACCTCCTGTTCCTGCATGCATTGTATATACTCTTCTGTATACACCTCCTATTCCTGCATGCATTGTATATACTCCTCTGTATACACCTCCTGTTCCTGCATACATTGTATATACTCCTCTGTATACACCTCCTGTTCCTGCATGCATTGTATATTCTCCTCTGTATACACCTCCTGTTCCTGCATGCATTGTATATACTCCTCTGTATACACCTCCTGTTCCTGCATGCATTGTATATACTCCTCTGTATACACCTCCTGTTCCTGCATGCATTGTATATACTCCTCTGTATACACCTCCTGTTCCTGCATGCATTGTATATACTTCTCTGTATACACCTCCTGTTCCTGCATGCATTGTATATACTCCTCTGTATACACCTCCTGTTCCTGCATGCATTGTATATACTCCTCTGTATACACCTCCTATTCCTGCATGCATTGTATATACTCCTCTGTATACACCTCCTATTCCTGCATGCATCGTATACACTCCTCTGTATACACCTCCTGTTCCTGCATGCATTGCATATACTCCTCTGTATACACCTCCTGTTCCTGCATGCATTGTATATACTCCTCTGTATACACCTCCTATTCCTGCATGCATTGTATACACTCCTCTGTATACACCTCCTGTTCCTGCATGCATCGTATATACTCCTCTGTATACACCTCCTATTCCTGCATGAATTGTATATACTCCTCTGTATACACCTCCTGTTCCTGCATGCATTGTATATACTCCTCTGTATACACCTCCTATTCCTGCATGCATTGTATATACTCCTCTGTATACACCTCCTATTCCTGCATGCATTGTAAATATTCCTCTGTATACACCTCCTATTCCTGCATGCATTGTATATACTCCTCTGTATACACCTCCTATTCCTGCATGTATTGTATATACTTCTCTGTATACACCTCCTATTCCTGCATGCATTGTATACACTCCTCTGTATACACCTCCTATTCCTGCATGCATTGTATATATTCCTCTGTATACACCTCCTGTTCCTGCATGCATTGCATATACTCCTCTGTATACATCTCCTGTTCCTGCATGCATTGTATATACTCCTCTGTATACACCTCCTATTCCTGCATGCATTGTATATACTCCTCTGTATACACCTCCTATTCCTGCATGTATTGTATATACTTCTCTGTATACACCTCCTATTCCTGCATGCATTGTATACACTCCTCTGTATACACCTCCTATTCCTGCATGCATTGTATATACTCCTCTGTATACACCTCCTATTCCTGCATGCATTGTATATATTCCTCTGTATACACCTCCTGTTCCTGCATACATTGTATATACTCCTCTGTATACACCTCCTATTCCTGCATGCATTGTATATACTCCTCTGTATACACCTCCTGTTCCTGCATGCATTGTATATACTCCTCTGTATACACCTCCTGTTCCTGCATGCATTGTATATACTCCTCTGTATACACCTCCTATTCCTGCATGCATTGCATATACTCCTCTGTATACATCTCCGGTTCCTGTATGCATTGTATATACTCCTCTGTATACACCTCCTGTTCCTGCATGTATTGTATATACTCCTCTGTATACACCTCCTGTTCCTGCATGCATTGTATATACTCCTCTGTATACACCTCCTATTCCTGCATGCATTGTATATACTCCTCTGTATACACCTCCTGTTCCTGCATGCATTGTATATACTCCTCTGTATACACCTCCTGTTCCTGCATGTATTGTATATACTCCTCTGTATACACCTCCTGTTCCTGCATGCATTGTATATACTCCTCTGTATACACCTCCTATTCCTGCATGCATTGTATATACTCCTCTGTATACACCTCCTATTCCTGCATGCATTGTATATACTCCTCTGTATACACCTCCTATTCCTGCATGTATTGTATATTCTCCTCTGTATACACCTCCTGTTCCTGCATGCATTGTATATACTCCTCTGTATACACCTCCTGTTCCTGCATGCATTGTATATACTCCTCTGTATACACCTCCTGTTCCTGCATGCATTGTATATATTCCTCTGTATACACCTCCTGTTCCTGCATACATTGTATATACTCCTCTGTATACACCTCCTATTCCTGCATGCATTGTATATACTCCTCTGTATACACCTCCTATTCCTGCATGCATTGTATATATTCCTCTGTATACACCTCCTGTTCCTGCATGCATTGCATATACTCCTCTGTATACATCTCCGGTTCCTGCATACATTGTATATACTCCTCTGTATACACCTCCTATTCCTGCATGCATTGTATATATTCCTCTGTATACACCTCCTGTTCCTGCATGCATTGCATATACTCCTCTGTATACATCTCCGGTTCCTGCATACATTGTATATACTCCTCTGTATACACCTACTATTCCTGCATGCATTGTATATACTCCTCTGTATACACCTCCTATTCCTGCATGCATTGTATATATTCCTCTGTATACACCTCCTGTTCCTGCATGCATTGCATATACTCCTCTGTATACATCTCCTGTTCCTGCATGCATTGTATATACTCCTCTGTATACACCTCCTGTTCCTGCATGCATTGTATATACTCCTCTGTATACACCTCCTGTTCCTGCATGCATCGTATATACTCCTCTGTATACACCTCCTGTTCCTGCATGCATTGTATATACTACTCTGTATACACCTCCTGTTCCTGCATGCATTGTATATACTACTCTGTATACACTTCCTGTTCCTGCATGCATTGTATATACTCCTCTGTATACACCTCCTGTTCCTGCATGTATTGTATATACTCCTCTGTATACACCTCCTGTTCCTGCATGCATTGTATATACTCTTCTGTATACACCTCCTATTCCTGCATGCATTGTATATACTCCTCTGTATACACCTCCTATTCCTGCATGCATTGTATATACTCCTCTGTATACACCTCCTATTCCTGCATGTATTGTATATTCTCCTCTGTATACACCTCCTGTTCCTGCATGCATTGTATATACTCCTCTGTATACACCTCCTGTTCCTGCATGCATTGTATATACTCCTCTGTATACACCTCCTGTTCCTGCATGCATTGTATATATTCCTCTGTATACACCTCCTGTTCCTGCATACATTGTATATACTCCTCTGTATACACCTCCTATTCCTGCATGCATTGTATATACTCCTCTGTATACACCTCCTATTCCTGCATGCATTGTATATATTCCTCTGTATACACCTCCTGTTCCTGCATGCATTGCATATACTCCTCTGTATACATCTCCGGTTCCTGCATACATTGTATATACTCCTCTGTATACACCTCCTATTCCTGCATGCATTGTATATATTCCTCTGTATACACCTCCTGTTCCTGCATGCATTGCATATACTCCTCTGTATACATCTCCGGTTCCTGCATACATTGTATATACTCCTCTGTATACACCTCCTATTCCTGCATGCATTGTATATACTCCTCTGTATACACCTCCTATTCCTGCATGCATTGTATATATTCCTCTGTATACACCTCCTGTTCCTGCATGCATTGCATATACTCCTCTGTATACATCTCCTGTTCCTGCATGCATTGTATATACTCCTCTGTATACACCTCCTGTTCCTGCATGCATTGTATATACTCCTCTGTATACACCTCCTGTTCCTGCATGCATCGTATATACTCCTCTGTATACACCTCCTGTTCCTGCATGCATTGTATATACTACTCTGTATACACCTCCTGTTCCTGCATGCATTGTATATACTACTCTGTATACACTTCCTGTTCCTGCATGTATTGTATATACTACTCTGTATACACCTCCTATTCCTGCATGCATTGTATATTCTCTTCTGTATACACCTCCTGTTCCTGCATGTATTGTATATACTAATTTGCGCAGTTTACAAACACTTTCTGTGGCTTTTAGACCTTTGCTTTGAAGAAGATGAGTAAGAGATCAGAATGAAGGGAAGAAAACGTCAGTTTTGTGTCTCAGGGTCACAATTTGACTCAGATTTCGTTTCATTTGCACAAAGACACATTGACGCCCAGCCTAATGAACATCAATATTCTTAATGACAAGGGAAAGATCTGTTTTATGGGACTCCAGACAGCCAACGTCTCAATTCTCCTTTTCCAGGAGAGAAGAGGAGAAAACGTCCCTGTCATTCAGCGCCGGGCCGGTTCACCCCTAATCTCGCCACTTGTCACCGAAGCTCGTCCTTAACCCTTCACAGGAAGCAAAGTCAGGGATTAATTAATGCAAATGTCGACTCCCCAGCGGTGGGAGTGTTTGGATACTCACCAGGCCTTCCCGTGCTGATTATATACATTTCCAATCAGCACACCCAATAAAACATTCTTCCTTTGAAATTGTGATGATACAATTATTTTACTGCCAACTGATGCGTCTTCATGTTTCCTGTTTTTGTCTTTCTTTTTTCCCCCCTCCTCCCCCCTCCCCCCCCCCCCCTTTTGTCTTTATTTTTTATATATGTTTATCAGAATAATGTAAATTAAGAAATAAATTGGAACGAGTTGGTTTAGCAGATTACGGCAGATCGGTAATGCCGCCGTACGCTCGCCTTCTATGTTGTTACCAGGGGAGGAGGGTTTTTTTTTTCTGTAAATTTTGCATTTTCTTTCTGGCGTTTGCATCTTTGGCTACCAGATGTGTCCCACATTGAAGAATTATTTCTCCTCCCTAGAGTGAAATAAATGTAATCAATATGAGTATTGCTCTCAGGGCCTTGAAATATTACATTAATGTTCCATGTGGTGACATTTTAGCTGGAATTTTCAAATACATTATGATGGTTCAAATTAATATTTATCAGATCAGCTTTTATATTTTGCAACACAGAGAGAGAGGGAGAAAGAGGGAGGACGAGAGCATTATTACAATAAAAAATGTAGATTGACTTCCAAATCAATGGGCCATTTTTATCAGTACTTCCAATCAGTTATATATATTCTTTTTTTTTTTTTTTTTTCGTTTACTGGTTCAGAGCGCTTAAAATTTATTATTTCTTCTCTGCGAACAAACAACATTTGTCTTTATTTTTCCATTTAACTGAGTTTGGTGTTATCACTTATTTTTTCTCTAATTTCTGTTTGAAAAAAACAAAAGTACATCATCCGCTTCTGTGTATCGGCAGCCGACCCTCTGTCTCTCTTCCTATCATTGCTGCCCCCCCCCTCCCCCCAGCTCACTGATGGGTGGTCTGATGTGGCCGTGTTTAGTAAGGTCGCAGGTTCACCCGCAGCAGGTCTGATAATATCTGTGGATGAGAGGCATAACTGCTAATCATGGGGTCCCCTAGCAAGACTTTGATGTTGCCCCCCAATGCTCACTCCCCTCTTACCTCCCCTTGGTGGCCTTGGGGCCCATTTCACAAGGGTCATAATAAGTATGGCTATCATGATTTTCACACCCATAACAAGTGTAACCACAAAACACCTGATCTGGAGTATAGCCCCATGTACTTGAGGAAGGGGAGGTCAGAAGTTGGGGGCCCCCATGGCTCTGGGACCCCATAAGTGCTTACCAACCCCCCCCCCCCATCCTCGGCCCAGGTGGGGGTTTGTAGTAAACAAGATAACTTGCATAGTTACAGAGTTGGTTGGGTTGAAACAAGGGGATCAGTGAATAATGGCGCACAGCGTCTATGCATAACAATGGCGCCGCATTAAAAAGATACGCTTATCGCTATTTATCGTTAGTACTGCATAATAATGGCGCACAGGGAAAAAAGAAGAAAAACGGCACACACTAACGTTATTTATCAATAGTGGCACACACTAACGTTATTTATCAATAGTGGCACACACTAACGTTATTTATCAATAGTGGCACACACTAACGTTATTTATCAATAGTGGCACACACTAACGTTATTTATCAATAGTGGCACACACTAACGTTATTTATCAATAGTGGCACACACTAACGTTATTTATCAATAGTGGCACACACTAACGTTATTTATCAATAGCGCCCTACATAAGCCAAACTGCAGACGTTATTTAACTGCAAAACAGTGAATGGATTTAATGTAACACTGTCAAGGTTAGGGTTAGGCACCACTGGGGGGGTCTTAAGGTTAGGCACCACCAGGGAGGTCTTAGGGTTAGGCACCACTAGGGGGGGTCTTAGGGTTAGGCACCACCAGGGGGGTCTTAGGGTTAGGCACCACCAGGGGGGTCTTAGGGTTAGGCACCACCAGGGTGATCTTAGGGTTAGGCACCACCAGGGGGGTCTTAGGGTTAGGCACCACCAGGGGGGTCTTAGGGTTAGGCACCACCAGGGGGTGGTTAGGGTTAGGCACCACCAGGGGGTGGTTAGGGTTAGGCACCACCAGGGGGGTTTATGGGTTAGGGATAGGTACAGAGAGGGTTCTGTGTGTTAACGGTAAATAACAATAAGGCTTTAACGTTAAATAACAATAAGCGGCAAACGGATTAGCGGCAACACTGTGCGCTATTATTCACAGGCGCCATTTTCTGATGGATGCTGAAACAAGACATACGTCCACCGAGTTGAACTTTAATGCTGGGAATACACGGTTCGTTTTTTAGGTGATTAGATGGTGCGATAGATAATTTCCGACACGTCCGATCTCCCTTTTCGATTCTTCGCCGCTCGATTTCTGATAGAAGTAAATGAAGAAAGATAAGAAAAACGAGTGGAAGATAAGAGGATCGACTGCAGAATCGAGCGGCAAAAACAATCGAGAGGAGAAACGAAGCGTGTATTCCCAGCATTATGGAGATCTTGTTGTGTAGTATTTTCTCCAAGAGGTGTGTTTAGAGAAGTGTAATTAGGGTGTTTCCCCAAAACAATGCCCACCACCTAAGAAGACCACATTATTCCTGAGAACTGTTATTTATGGACACATTTATAAAGAGGTGATCAGGCCTGATTGGCGGTTTATAAGGGGTCATGCAGGTGGCCATATGGACAGTGGAAACCCATTTGGTAATGGAGGAGGTCAGCAATGCTCGTTTCAAACATCTGTTCCCTAGTTTTCTGATCTAGTACATCAAGTATCCTCTTTATTGATTTCTAAAGCACCAGCATAGTCTGTGGCGTTGTACAGAGTAAGAAACACACATGATGAAGTACATAATAGCACAGACAATGGTGTACACCAAATATAGACACCGGTATATAATCTAGAATTGGCAAACAATTTAGGGATGGCCATGCCGAGGAGAAGTCACGGAGAAGCATGTGATCAGTCTGGTCAGGTGATAGATTTGTACGGTTCTGATTTGCTGTGATCATATCCTGCTTTTAGCACATAATTGGCTGTAGGCAACGACCTGGGTATATTAACCTCACCTGGTTCACCATTGTTCTCCATGCCAGTGACTAGGGCCGCTGATTGCAACCTTAGGGAATTAATAGTTCTGCTACTCCCCACTTCTCAATGCCAGATCACCAGCAACTTTTTCAGTGGCGTAGCTAAGGAGCTGTGGGCCCTAATGCAAGTTTTACAATGGGGCCCCCCAAGCACTCTATACATAACAATTCATACGGTGCACCAAAATCTGCCAATGGCAACTACAGTGTCAGAGGTACAAGAAAGGGATGGGGAAAAGTTTGCTAATGATTACTACTATCTAAAGAAGTGATTATTATGAGCACAGGACCAATTGAGAGCTAATACTGTAGTTGAGGGAGGTCCCTTTGGGGCCCCTCTGGCCCAAGGGCCCCGATGCGGTCGCTACCTCTGCAACCCCTATTGCTACGCCCCTGAACTTTTTATGAATCTAATGATATATGATCTTTTCCCATCTGGTTTTCACCCTCAGCCTTCCACAGAAACAGTCCTTACAAAGGTTGCTAATGATCTCCTAGTTGCAAAAATCAAATTCTACTAAAATGCCTCGAGCTTTCCTTTGTGATTGACACTGTTGATCATCCTCTGCTTCTCCAGACTCTCTCTCATTACTAGGGATCAAGGGCCTAGCACATTCCTGGATCCACTTCAAATCTGTCAGGACATTCCTTCTTTGTTTCCTACTCCAATACCAACTCCTCTCCATGATCATTGTCTGTTGGAGTACCACAAGGCTTTGTTCTTGGACCCCTCCCCTTCTCCATTTACACTTATGGCCTTGAACAATTAATAAGCTCTTTTGGTTTTTAATATCACCTCTATGCTGATGACACTCATTTTTCAACCCCTGACGTCTCCACGCTCCTATCTAAAATCCCCGACTGTCCATCCTATGTATTTACATTCATGTCATCCTGTTTCCTTAAACTTAACGTAAGCAAAACGTAGGTTGTGATATTTCCACTTTCTCTCTCTGCTCCCCCACCCATAGTCACCATCAATGTAGATAACACCCCAATAACCTCCAATACTAAAACTCACTGTCTTGGGGTAACTGTGGACTCTGCACTCTCAGTTATATCAAATATTAACACATTAACAACCTCCTGCTACTTCCATCTCAAAAACATTTCCAAAATGCATGCCTTTCTGTCACATGCTCTAATAATATTCTGTCTTAATTACTGTATCGGTCTACAAAAAAACAGACTGACACCTCTCCAGGCCTCACTGAACTCTGCTACTCACCTCATCCACCTCTCCTCCCGCTCCTCTGAGGCACCCCCTCTCTGCCAATCCCTACTGACCTCTGCTGCCCGCCTCATCCACCTCTCCTCCCGCTCCTCTGAAGCTGCCCCTCTCTGCCAATCTCTACTGACCTCTGCTACTCGTCTCATCCACCTCTCCTCCCGCTCCTCTGAGGCAGCCCCTCTCTGCCAATCCCTACTGAGCTCTGCTGCCCGCCTCATCCACCTCTCCTCCCGCTCCTCTGATGCAGCCCCTCTCTGCCAATCTCTCCATTGCCTACCTATCACCCAGAGAATCTAGTTCATACAAAGCTCTTCATAAGTTGTCACTTCCTCATGTTTCCTTACTAACCCCCAGATACCATCCCACCCGGAACCTTCGCTCCTCTCAGGACTCCAGGAGACCCTGTTGTCACCTTCTCTTACTCCTGCACCCAGGACTTCTCATGAGTATCACCTCTCATTTGGAACTCTCTCCCCCAGCCTGTCTGCCATGCTGCAAGCCTGGAAACCTTCAAGTGTACTCTCAAAGCACACCTGTTCAGACAAGCCTATAATTTGCTATAGGTAGCATTGGAGGTTCACTGCCTCATCTGCTAACCCCTGTGTCTCCTTACTGTCTCCACCCCACTACTCTCTAGATTGTAAGCTTGCAAAGCCAGGCTCCTCCCCCAAGTGTCTCCACCCCACTACTCTCTAGATTGTAAGCTTGCAAGGCCAGGCTCCTCTCCCAAGTGTCTCCACCCCACTACTCTCTAGATTGTAAGCTTGCAAGGCCAGGCTCCTCCCCAAGTATCTCCACCCCACTACTCTCTAGATTGTAAGCTTGCAAGGCCAGGCTCCTCCCCCAAGTGTCTCCACCCCACTACTCTCTAGATTGTAAGCTTGCAAGGCCAGGCTCCTCCCCCAAGTGTCTCCACCCCACTAACCTCTAGATTGTAAGCTTGCAAGGCCAGGCTTCTCCCCAAGTATCTCCACCCCACTACTCTCTAGATTTTAAGCTTGCAAGGCCAGGCTCCTCCCCCAAGTGTCTCCACCCCACTACTCTCTAGATTGTAAGCTTGCAAGGCCAGGCTCCTCCACAAGTATCTCCACCCCACTACTCTCTAGATTGTAAACTTGCAAGGCCAGGCTCCTCCCCCAAGTGTCCAGGAGGGAGGGGGCAGTGCTGACTGACTACCGCTGCTGACTGAGGAGAGAATAGAGCAGGTAGTAATAGGACATGACAGAGACAATCTAAGATAGATGTGGCCTGAACTGTTCATCGGCAGATAGTTACCGGTGATCATCAGACGTTCACTCGTTCGATCCGCCCCCATACCTATGCATGGAGCCAAAAAATTGCCCCTCAACCCAGAGTCAGCAGACACATGGCAGCAAATCAGGTATCCCTCCCTCCCAGACCACACCCCCCTATAAAAATGCCAGCAGGCAGCCATTGTACAGTCTGTATTTGGCTTCTGTGCTAGGCAGATTAGGGCGAGCTGTGCTGACAGGGACATCGTTAGTTAGCTTGCTGGGTTCTGTGTGTGAAGTGCAGTTTCTTGCTGCTACAGTATTAGTTCACCATCTAGATAACCCAATAGCTCTTGTAAGGGATGGGTTTTTTCCTTTAGATTGCTGTTCTGTGTGTCCACTGTCAAGTGCACTTAAAGATAACCTGTAATGAAAAAGACCCCTCTGGGGATACTTACCTTAGAAGGAGGAAGCCTCTGATCTCTAACGAGACTTACCCCCCCTCCGGTGTCCCGGCAATCCAGCACAGCATCCCCCCAGAACAGCGGCAAGGTATATGTTTACCTATTGCGATCCTGCGCGGGTGCGCTAGCCACTCTTCATCCGGGTTAAGGCAGCAATAGCCAATCCCGATTGTATCTGCACTACTGCGCACACACTAGTCCTTTACGCCTGCACAGTAAAGGGAGTGTGATCGGACTTGGCTATCTCAGCCTTACCTGAATGAAGAGCTGTTAGTGTTCCTGCGCAGGATCATGGTAGGTAAATATTGCCCGCGCCTGCGCTGTCTTGTCAGCCTTTGTCGAGAAGCTTTCGGGGGAGGCAGCGCTGGATTCCCCTAGGCTACAGAGGACTGGAAGGCCTCATTGGGACTCTGAGGCTCCCCCCTCCCAAGGTAAGTATCCCCTGGAGGGTTTTTTTTTTGTTACAGGTTGTCTTTAAGCAGATCTGATGGTGCTAGTAGTGCACCGACTACATAACCCACTAGCCCCTGTAAGGGCTGATTTTTCTTTTTTTTTGCTATTGTTATATTGCTGTTCTGTGTGTCCAGTGCCCACTGTAGCTGTTAGAGACAGGTGTGCTGGTCCTAGTAGTTCACCGACTAGATAACGCAATAATCCTTCACCACCACTACTGCCATCTAGTAGCCACTACTGCCCTGTATAAGGCCTCACTGACAGGGCCTATATTTTGTGGGGACTCTTGCACACCTGAGTTAAGTGTCATTCATTTCCCTAAACAAAAAGTTTTTTCCAAATGAAAACATTTTTTGAAAAATATGAGTGCATGATCATGCCGTAGATCAGCGTGAGCAGGAAGATTAGGAGGAAGAGTTGTGGTCGCAATCACCACCCGTTTGCGAATGTTTATGGAAAATATGCCCCCCCCCCCCCCCCGCCCCCGGGCACCAGACCCAACAGAACACCCCAACACCCTCACCAGATCCAGAGCAGTTTCTAGGCTAAATTTCACCCAGGGAAAAGGTGTAAAGATTGCTCCTCCTTCCCCCCACCCCCGTAGACTCGCAAACCGTTACTCTTTAGGGACAGTCACACAGCCACAGGTCACAAGTAGATCTGCCTACTTATTAGTGAACAGCCGGTTATCCAGGAGGAAGCATGGACCAGGAAAACACACAGGTGAAGAGAGCCTGGAAAGCCGACTCCTCCATGGGCGCCGCCCACTAACAGCCTGTAGTACCGCTACAGGAAATGAGGTGTCATCACGCGACGTGATGATGACGTGACGTCTGACGCAGGCAGCCCAGGAGGAGTCAAGGAAGGTGATCACGCTGGCAATCTTCTTTCTTTTTCCATTTGGCTGCACCGCACTTTACCAGCTCCCTAGCAGTTATGTCCTTCTGCCTGCGCCCCCCTTCTTCTTCTTGCCGGTCTTCGTCCCTGCCCGCACTGCCCAAGAAATGGCCCTGACCAGATCCAGCAAAGAACACGCCCCTCCCTTTCTTCCCTGGAACCTCACCTGATGCAGAATCCCCCCCCCCCCCCATCCCTATTTCTACCCTTCTGTGTCTTTTGTCACGCTGATCCTGTTTCTTGACAATCGCAGAATTTACACGTTACGGGGGGAGGAGGAAAAAAGTCACAATCTGCTTCAGTTTTGTCACTCCTGAACAAATTGCTCCTTGAAGTGGAAATCCAGTCAGATTAATGGTTTAATTTAGATTTTATTTTATTTTATATTTTTTTCCGGATGGCAGAAACATTTAAAATGCAGCATTATTGTCAAAATGAAGCAGTAAAGAATCGTGGATTCCCGCCTAGGTAATGTTTTGGGTACAATCGAGTCCTCAAGACAAATTTCCCTCTCCTTCAACCCAAACGGGCAATTCCATCACTTTACCTTTTTTTCTTTCTTTTAATCGGAGGGCGAATTAAGCATCAGAACCTTTAAATACGCTGAGAAACGAAACGCGCAGAAGTCCCAACGCATCTGCAAATGTTCCTGTCTGTTTAATGAACTGCGATCGAGTGGAATAAATTCAGAAAAACACTCGTAACAGATTATATTTTCTAACTGTACCTTCATTGCTGATCTGGGCAAAATAGCGACAGGAAACTAAAAAAAAACACACACAGAAAAAAGAAGCACCAATCGATTGTTCGACCCACACGTGAACTCTCTTGAAAGAGATAAAGCAGAATTTTCAATAGGTCCCCTGCCCTTTTCACCAGGAGGGAGAGCGAGAAACAACACCAGGTATTTATATGACAGCATCGGCTGAAAATAGCATTTCAGGCCCGTAATAAAAGGTGAAAGAAATTAAATTGTAAAAAGTTGAGCAAAAATCTTCTGCCTTGGCGCATTGTCTCTCTCTTTTATTTTTATGATTCCTTTTCCCCCCGTCTGTCTCCTTCCCATCGCCCGTCCTCCAGAAATTCATGTATGCTCGCTATAGATCTGTGCGAAATTATAGTTGTCATTGAGGGTGAATTTATGCTCGTATTGATCTGCAAAAGGAAAATATTAAACGGTTTAGTTTTGATCTTTACATGACCCGGAGGTCAAGGGTAGATGAAGATTAGTATTCACAGAGACGGCCTGTAGATTGTAAGCTGCATCCGCAGATATGCAAACAAACACGGGGGGCGAATATGAGCAGAACAAACAGATAAGAAGAGTCAAGTGCAGACATGGGAGCCGCGATCCGCCAGAAAACACAAATACGCAAAGCTAACAGCGCCGGCAGGAGAGCTCATATATTAGCGGACGACCTACACGCCGCACCGCGAGAAGGTGATGGGGTGATATACATGTTTACTCTCATCTCAGGAAAAGAACTTCACACATTCCTCCGAGAGACTCCATATTTTTCACAGCTCACTGTCTAAACGCGTAATCGATGGTGATGCTACATTCTCAGGGAGGACTGGAAGACAAACGGTCAGATCACATATCTACTGGTATGCGGTCAGGACTGGTATATGTGGTCAGGGCTGGTATATGTGGTCAGGGCTGGTATATGTGGTCAGGACTGGTACCGGTATATGTGGTCAGGGCTGGTATATGCGGTCAGGGCTGGTATATGCGGTCAGGGCTGGTATATGTGGTCAGGACTGGTACCGGTATATGTGGTCAGGACTGGTATATGTGGTCAGGGTTGGTATATGTGGTCAGGGCTGGTATATGTGGTCAGGACTGGTACCGGTATATGTGGTCAGGAGTGGTATATGTGGTCAGGACTGGTATATGTGGTCGGCTGGAATATGCAGTCCGGCCTGGTATATGTGGTTAGGGCTGGTACATGCGGCCAGGGCTGGTATATGCGGTCAGGACTGGTATATGTGGTCAGGGCTGATATATGTGGTCAGGACTGGTATATGTGGTCAGGGCTGGTATATGTGGTCAGGACTGGTATATGAGGTCAGGGCTGATATATGTGGTCAGGACTGGTCTATGCGGTCAGGACTGGTATATGCAGTCAGGGCTGGTATATGTGGTCAGGACTGGTCTATGCGGTCAGGGCTGTTATATGCGGTCAGGGCTGGTATATGTGGTCGGGGCTGGTATATGTGGTCAGGACTAGTATATGAGGTCAGGACTGGTATATGAGGTCAGGACTGGTATATGCGGTCAGGGCTGGTATATGCGGCCAGGGCTGGTATATGCGGTCAGGGCTGGTATATGCGGTCAGGGCTGGTATATGTGGTCAGGACTGGTATATGAGGTCAGGACTGGTATATGAGGTCAGGACTGGTATATGTGGTTAGGGCTGGTACATGCGGCCAGGGCTGGTATATGCGGTCAGGACTGGTATATGTGGTCAGGGCTGATATATGTGGTCAGGACTGGTATATGTGGTCAGGGCTGGTATATGTGGTCAGGACTGGTATATGAGGTCAGGGCTGATATATGTGGTCAGGGCTGGTATATGTGGTCAGGACTGGTATATGAGGTCAGGACTGGTATATGAGGTCAGGACTGGTATATGTGGTCAGGGCTGGTATATGCGGCCAGGGCTGGTATATGCGGTCAAGGCTGGTATATGTGGTCAGGACTGGTATATGAGGTCAGGACTGGTATATGTGGTCAGGGCTGATATATGTGGTCAGGACTGGTATATGTGGTCAGGGCTGGTATATGTGGTCAGGACTGGTATATGAGGTCAGGGCTGATATATGTGGTCAGGACTGGTCTATGCGGTCAGGACTGGTATATGCAGTCAGGGCTGGTATATGTGGTCAGGACTGGTCTATGCGGTCAGGGCTGTTATATGCGGTCAGGGCTGGTATATGTGGTCGGGGCTGGTATATGTGGTCAGGACTAGTATATGAGGTCAGGACTGGTATATGAGGTCAGGACTGGTATATGCGGTCAGGGCTGGTATATGCGGCCAGGGCTGGTATATGCGGTCAGGGCTGGTATATGCGGTCAGGGCTGGTATATGTGGTCAGGACTGGTATATGAGGTCAGGACTGGTATATGAGGTCAGGACTGGTATATGTGGTTAGGGCTGGTACATGTGGCCAGGGCTGGTATATGCGGTCAGGACTCAGGACTGGTATATGTGGTCAGGGCTGATATATGTGGTCAGGACTGGTATATGTGGTCAGGGCTGGTATATGTGGTCAGGACTGGTATATGAGGTCAGGGCTGATATATGTGGTCAGGGCTGGTATATGCGGTCAGGACTGGTATATGCGGTCAGGGCTGGTATATGCGGCCAGGGCTGGTATATGCGGTCAGGGCTGGTATATGTGGTCAGGACTGGTATATGAGGTCAGGACTGGTATATGAGGTCAGGACTGGTATATGTGGTCAGGGCTGGTATATGCGGCCAGGGCTGGTATATGCGGTCAAGGCTGGTATATGTGGTCAGGACTGGTATATGAGGTCACTCAGGACTGGTATATGAGGTCAGGACTGGTATATGCGGTCAGGGCTGGTATATGCGGTCAGGACTGGTATATGCGGTCGGGGCTGGTATATGCGGTCAGGACTGGTATATGTGGTCAGGACTGGTATATGAGGTCAGGGCTGGTATATGCGGTCAGGACTGGTATATGCGGTCAGGGCTGGTATATGTGGTCAGGACCGGTATATGTGGTCAGGATCGGTATATGTGGTCAGGGCTGGTATATGTGGTCAGGGCTGGTATATGCGGCCAGGGCTGGTATATGCGGTCAGGGCTGGTATATGCGGTCAGGGCTGGTATATGTGGTCAGGAGGACTGGTATATGCAGTTGGTGGTGGTAAATGCGATTAGCGCTGGTATATGAGGTCAGGACTGGTATATGTGGTCAGGGCTGGTGTATGTGGTCAGGGCTGGCTTATGCGGTCAGGACTGGTATATGCGATCAAGGCTGGTATATGCGGTCAGGACTGGTATATGCGGTCAGGGCTGGTATATGCAGTTGGTGGTGGTAAATGCGGTCAGCGCTGGTATATGTGGTCAATATAGTGTGATAGGTCTCCGGTGCTTTCTCTAGTGTGGTCTAATGTGGTCAAACTTTGACAGGAACCCAATGTCCCCCTCCTCCTTACCTATCCTTACCTATCCTTACCTGGAGACTGCTAAGCCCACTGTCAAGTCGGTCAAAAAGTGGACAGAAGAGGCCAAGCTGAAGCTGCAGGCGTGCTTTGATCTCACTGACTGGTCATCCTTGGAGGCACCCACCCTGGACGAATGGTCAGAGAATGTCACCTCTTACATTAGCTTCTGTGAAGAAATGTGCATCCCCTCTAAGACCTTCAAGGCCTTCCCCAATAACAAGCCTTGGTTCAATGATAAGCTGCGCTAGCTTCGTAAGCGTAAGGAACAAGCGCACAAGTCCGGCTCCACGGAAGAGTTCAGGGAGGCCAGGTACGCCCTGAAACGGGAACTGCGTGCTGCAAAGAGAGCTCACTCTGATAAGCTGGGACTCCGACTCTAGTCCAACAACTCGAGGGAGGTATGGCGAGGCCTCAGAGCGGTCACTAACTTCAAACCCCTTCCCCAACAGGTGACCCCGAGCACTCAACTGGCTGAGGAACTCAATGAGTTCTACTGCAGGTTCGAGCAACAGCCCCAGCAGCTCGGGCCCCTGGAGTGGATGATAAGACCAGCGGCACTCTCCCCACCGAGAGACCAAGACATCACTGCACCGGTTGCAGTCCAGGAAGTGGAAGTTTTCGGGCTGCTTCGCAAGCTCAACCCCAGGAAAGCCTCAGGCCCGGACGGTGTTTCAACAAACTGCCTAAGGACCTGTGCAGACCAGCTGGCCCCGGTGCTCACCTCCCTGTTCAGGAAGTCGCTAGCGGAAGGCACAGTCCCCTCCTGTCTCAAGAGGTCCACAATCATACCGGTCCCCAAAAGGCAAGGCAGCAGAGACGTCAACAACTTCAGACCCGTGGCCCCAACATCTACCATCATGAAGGTCTTAGAACGGCTTGTTCTCGCTCTCCTCAAAGGCACCACTGATGCACTGCTGGACCCACTCCAATTCGCATACAGGGCCAACAGGTCCATAGAGGACGCCATAAATGTCAACCTGGCATACATCATGGAGCATCTCGACAAGCCTGACTCCTATGTCAGAGTCCTGTTCCTGGACTTTAGCTCGGCCTTCAACACGATCTGCCCAGACACCCTGGTCGACAATCTGGCGCAACTCGGCGTCGAGCCCATGCTTCGTGCATGGATCAAGAGTTTCCTCTCGGACAGGACACAACAGGTCAAGCTCGGCAACTGCTCCTCTAGCTTGAGAACCACCAACACGGGGGCACCTCAAGGGTGTGTACTGTCCCCGCTTCTGTTCTCCTTGTACACAAATAACTGCACCTCCTCCTCGGACTCTGTCAAGGTCATTAAATTTGCTGACGACACAACAATCATTGGCCTCATCGGCAGCAACGGAGAACAAGACTACCGCAGCGTGATAGAGAGAATCTGCAATTGGTGCAAGAAAAACAACCTTGTCCTAAATGATACAAAGACTGTCGAGCTGATCGCTAACTTCAGGAAAAACCCTCCCACTCACCCACCAGTCTACATAGGTGAGACCGAAGTCTCCAGAGTTTCATCGGTCCGGTTCCTTGGCACAACCTTGTCGTCTGACCTAAAATGGAAGCTGAACACCATCAAAATTCAGAAGAGGGCACAGCAGAGGCTATTTTTCCTGCGCCAACTCAAAAAATTTGGAATGCCTCGGGAGCTGCTCACCAGCTTCTACACCGCCACCACTGAATCCATACTTTGCTCCTCAGTCATCGTCTGGTATGCCAGTGCATCAGCTAGTGACAGACACAAACTGCAAAGAGTCATTGGTGAGGCGGAAAGGATCATCGGATCGCCTCTGCCACCGCTCGAACTCCTTCACAGGGCAAGGATGAAGAAGAGGGCCACCAGGATCTCCCGTGACTCCTTCCACCCTGGCAGCCGCTTCTTTGAGCCCCTCCCATCTGGCCGGCGCTTCCGCACCATCCCATCCAAGACTACCAGGCGCAGGAACTCCTTCCCACAGGCTGTTCTGTTGCTGAACAACACAGACCCTTGACTTTCCACCTCCTAGTCTGCAACCAGCATGACTGCCTCTGGTGCGGCTATTCCACATCTCCTCTGCATCCCTACTCACACTGCCCTTCTTCAGCATTACTCTCCGCCTTCTCTTATGCACTTTCCGCGTCACATTGCAACTCTGACACTAATACCACTCCGAATGTTATTCTACTGTTTATGCTGCTAGCCTGTTTATCTGTAGTTGTAAATGTACTGTATTGTTAAATGTTGTCAGTATATGTACTGTAGCCATGTATGTAACATGTACAACTGTTGCTGTTGTACTTTGCCTAAGCCATGTGTACCACAAGCAATTCCGAGTACGGCTCCTCCGCACTTGGCGAATAAATCCTTCTTGTATCTTGTATCCCTTCAATTCCTGCAACTGAACTGACTCACCAGCTCCACCCCTACGTCACTCCCCCCAGGGGCACCACCGGCAGCTGCCTCTGGGGGAGTAGAATCCCAGCAAGTCTGCTGCCCCCGTAACTGGCAGGCAACCAATGGACACACAGAATCGTGCAGGAGAGCAGATAGCTCCACCCCCGCCTTAAAGGACCTGCCTTCCCATATGTGGCCAAGATGGGAAAAAGTCAATGAATGGACTGTTACCATGACAACAGACGCCATAGAACAGTCACCACCACAGTGTGCGTGCCATGTTTACCCATTTTCACTACTGACCTGATATAAGCGTTTGGCTAATGTGTGTGGTCAGAGCTGGAACAAGGTCCTCCATCACCCAAGGCTGAGACCCCAAAGTGCGCCCCCCATCTCTCCCCCCAGCCGTCACACACTGATTGCTATTACACTAAGAGGCTCCCCAGGACTCCCCAACACCTTAATCTCTAGTTATCTGGCTTCCAGTCACTGCCATGTATCCCCTTCTCTTATTTCTTTCTGCTTCAAACCAGGATTGCTCGGGTAGTACTTTTTAATACCCGCCCGGATCCGGATCCGGGTACCCAGATACCCGGATCCGGGTATCCGGATCCGACCTTGCGGGTATCCGAGTGAATTCGGATATCCGACCAAATTACCCGCGTGTACCCGACCTATTCGGGTACCCGGATAGAAAAAACGGAAGTGCCCTTTAAATAGCTTTAAAAAGGGGTTTTAGGGTAAATGATGCATGTAGCATCATGTTTTTTTTAAAGGGAAACACTAATTTATTATTTTGTTAACATAAATAGAAAAAAAAAAAAGGGCCTGTAAATTATTAACATCAGGATAGGTTCCACACAGCGGTCGACGGTCGTGCACACTGTGTCCAAAGTCCAACCGCACAACTGGGACATGACAGTTTTCAGCCCAGACACCTCCAAACAATGACATAGGGCCCAACCGTCCCGATCTCGTCGGGACTGTCACGATTTGGGGGGGGGGGCTCTCCCGCTGTCACGGTATGAGCCCCCCAAGTCCCGGGCGGCAGTGGGCAGCGAGTAAAAAAAAAATGATCGAGGCGCCAGCCGCGCCTATATGGTATGCGGGATGCGGCCATAGCATTATTACCTCCCTCCCTCCTTCCCTTGAGATCTGCCCCCCTGTGTCCCCATTAGCAGAGTGCGCAGCGAGCGGAGCGGGCTGTCATTACCTGCGTCCATGCACGGGTACCGATGTCCAGCTTCAATCTGCTTCCTGTGACGTCACAGGAAGCAGGAAGCTGGATAAAGACATCGGTACGCGTGCATGGACGCAGGTAAGATGACAGCCCGCTCCGCACGCTGCGCACTCTGCTAACGGGGACACAGGGGGGGCAGATCTCAAGGGAAGGAGGGAGGGAGGTAGTAATGATATGGCCGCATCCCGCATACCATATAGGCGCGGCTGGCGCCTCGATCATTTTTTTTTTTTGCAGTGGCACCCATCCTGACCCTCCTCCCCACCCATGGGCACCCTTACCCTCCTCCCCACCCACGGGCAGGGTGTATGAGGGTATGTTTAGTAAAAAAAATATATAAGGGCATAAATATAAATTAAAAAAAAAAATCTTCAAAAAACGATGGTAGGCGTCTGATGGGGGTGTGGTTAGGGGGTGTGGTTAGGGGTGTGGCCAGTGTCCCGGTTTCCTAGTTTAAAATGTTGGGAGGTATGCAATGACACCGCAATTGTGTTTTGGGTTGAATATAGGTGGTGGTATCAGCAGCAGTGGCCTGTGGCACCGTGGCGGTAGGAGCCAGCGCCAGCTTGCTTCAGCCTCTTGAACTCCTCATGCTCATCCCTCCTCAAAACCCGAAACATCCTCCTCACACTCCTTGCGGCTAACAGCCCTGAGTTCAATCGTGGCGCCTGGAGCGAAAAGCTCGCTGACTGAGGGTAGGCTGCCCGCTGGGGTCGACACTGACACGGCAGACCTTCTGAGGGTGGCTGTAATGTTGCTCCCTGTCCTCTTGCCCTTGCTGCCCCTCCCCCGGCTGCCGGTGCCAGCAGACATAGTACAACTTATACGTGATGATGTCACCAGATTTGTGGGGTACTTTTACTTTAATGAAATCGGGGTTGGACTTAAAATCAAATCAGCACGGAGTGACAGACTGCAGAGTAGAGGACAGACAGTGCACACTATCTGTCTAATGGTGGGTACACACGGTGCGTTCCCGCACTCGATTTCCCGCTCGATTCCTGTCGACTCGATTATTTCCGACATGTCCGATTTGCGTTTCGATGGATTGTTACGTCGATTTGGCATACTTTACATGCGAATTGACCTAACGATCCATCGAAATGCAAATCGGAGATGTCAGAAATAATCGAGTCGACGGGAATCGAGCAGGAAATCGAGTGCGGGAACACACTGTGTGTACCCGCCATAACAACTAACTGCAGTACTAACTACAATACAATAACACAGTAATCCTCCTATTCCCTATACTGTCCAGCTGGCCTGCACAGCACACACAGACACAGACAGGACCTAACTGAGTGAATGAAAGCAAACAATTACACTAGCTAGCTAAAAAAAAAAAATAGAACAATAGTGTAGTGAAGGTGTTTAGCACTCAAAGCTTTAGGTTTATCACTGTATACAGGCAGCACTTGCTAAGCCAACAGCACTGGAGCAAGTCTGTCAGTGACAAGCAAGGACGATCTGTCTCATCATGCCAGCCCTCCTTATTACACAGGGAGGCTGGCCAGGGTTCCCTTCTGTGATTGGGTGCCAGGGCTTAGGCTGGGAGGCCTCTGATTGGCTCAATGAGGTCAGGTGGGGCTGGCCAGGGTTTCCCTGTGATTGGCCGCTAGGCTTTCTGCTGGGAGCCCTCTGATTGGCTTAATGACGTCATCTCCTTACTTTCACTACCCGGATCCGGATATCCGTACGTACCCGAGTACCCGAGTACCCGAGTTATGCGGCCAGATATCTGCTGATAGCTATCAGGTATCCGGATCCAGATCCGACCCGGATAGCAGAAAAATGGTCGGATACCCGGGTTTACCCGGGTACCCGGATCCGGATGAACATCCCTACTTCAAACACAATAGGGGAATGATAGCTGAGTGAATTGTGTGCCCCCTCCTTCACTGCGCCCTGAGGCTGGAGCCTCTCTCGCCTCTGCCTCGGTCCGGCCCTGTGCCCCGCCTACACTGCGCCCTGAGGCTGAAGCCTCTCTAGCCTCTGCCTTGGCCCACCCCTGTATGTGCCCCTCCTACACTGTGCCCTGAGGCTGGAGCTTCTCTCGCCTCTGCCTCGGCCTGCACTGTGCCCCCTCCTACACTGTGCCCTGAGGCTGGAGCTTCTCTCACCTCTGCCTCGGCCCTGTGTGTGGTGATATCTGCAGAAGACTTCCTGAAACCTCACTGGTACCGACTTCCATCACATTTCCATTTCTGGAATTCACAAGCACTACGGATGTGACACTGATTGTCTACACATTGCCAAAAACGTGGCCGTAATTGTGTAAGTGGAAATGACGTGACATGAGGTATGCCATCCACCAGCAGGTCTGTATAGAGAACGCGAGGGGGTGGGGGATTACCATTGTCATATTGTGGGAAGGACCAAGGTTTTTAACATTTATTTATTTACTGTATTTATAAAGCGCTAACATATTATGCAGCGCTGGACATTAGTTTAGGTTACAGACAATATTCAGGGGTGACATACAGCAATATGACAATACAGGAATACAAGAAAACCAGATCACGCAGCACAGTATGAGTACAAGGTAATGCTTAGTCACTGGATGGAGCATGGAGATCACACAGCACAGTATGAGTACAAGGTAATGCTTAGTCACTGGATGGAGCATGGAGATCACACAGCACAGTATGAGTACAAGGTAATGCTTAGTCACTGGATGGAGCATGGAGATCACACAGCACAGTATGAGTACAAGGTAATGCTTAGTCACTGGAGGGGAGCATGGAGATCACACAGCACATTATGAGTACAAGGTAATGCTTAGTCACTGGATGGGAGTATGGAGATCACACAGCACAGTATGAGTACTAGGTAATGCTTAGTCACTGGATGGAGCATGGAGATCACACAGCACAGTATGAGTACAAGGTAATGCTTAGTCACTGGATGGAGCATGGAGATCACACAGCACAGTATGAGTACAAGGTAATGCTTACTCACTGGATGGGAGCATGGAGATCACACAGCACAGTATGAGTACATGGTAATGCTTAGTCACTGGATGGGAGCATGGAGATCACACAGCACAGTATGAGTACAAGGTAATGCTTAGTCACTGGATGGAGCATGGAGATCACACAGCACAGTATGAGTACCAGGTAATGCTTAGTCACTGGATGGGGCATGGAGATCACACAGCACAGTATGAGTACATCGTAATGCTTAGTCACTGGATGGAGCACGGAGATCACACAGCACAGTATGAGTACAAGGTAATGCTTAGTCACTGGATGGAGCATGGAGATCACACAGCACAGTATGAGTACAAGGTAATGCTTAGTCACTGGATGGGAACATGGAGATCACACAGCACAGTATGAGTACAAGGTAATGCTTAGTCACTGGATGGAGCATGGAGATCACACAGCACAGTATGAGTACAAGGTAATGCTTAGTCACTGGATGGAGCATGGAGATCACACAGCACAGTATGAGTACAAGGTAATGCTTAGTCACTGGATGGGAGCATGGAGATCACACAGCACAGTATGAGTACCAGGTAATGCTCAGTCACTGGATGGAGCATGGAGATCACACAGCACAGTATGAGTACAAGGTAATGCTTAGTCACTGGATGGAGCATGGAGATCACACAGCACAGTATGAGTACAAGGTAATGCTTAGTCACGGGATGGGAGCATGGAGATCACACAGCACAGTATGAGTACAAGGTAATGCTTAGTCACTGGATGGAGCATGGAGATCACACAGCACAGTATGAGTACAAGGTAATGCTTAGTCACTGGAGGGGAGCATGGAGATCACACAGCACAGTATGAGTACAAGGTAATGCTTAGTCACTGGAGGGGTGCATGGAGATCACACAGCACAGTATGAGTACAAGGTAATGCTTAGTCACTGGATGGAGCATGGAGATCACACAGCACTGTATGAGTACAAGGTAATGCTTAGTCACTGGAGGGGAGCATGGAGATCACACAGCACAGTATGAGTACAAGGTAATGCTTAGTCACTGGAGGGGAGCATGGAGATCACACAGCACAGTATGAGTACAAGGTAATGCTTAGTCACTGGAGGGGAGCATGGAGATCACACAGCACAGTATGAGTACAAGGTAATGCTTAGTCACTGGATGGAGCATGGAGATCACACAGCACTGTATGAGTACAAGGTAATGCTTAGTCACTGGATGGAGCATGGAGATCACACAGCACAGTATGAGTACAAGGTAATGCTTAGTCACTGGAGGGGAGCATGGAGATCACACAGCACAGTATGAGTACAAGGTAATGCTTAGTCACTGGATGGAGCATGGAGATCACACAGCACTGTATGAGTACAAGGTAATGCTTAGTCACTGGAGGGGAGCATGGAGATTAGGCCAGTCCAGTTCACTCAGATCCATAGCATGGGTGCACAGTAATGGAGGTGTGTGATCAGATAGGAGACATAAGGAGGAGGGCCCTGCCCGAAGGCTTACAATCTAGAGGGAAGGTGGGGGCATGAAAGGTAGGGGACCAGAGTTCAGCTACAAACATGCCCAATTAATGTAATTCCTGATAGAACTGAACCAGAAACCCTTTTAACTGGTATTCCGCCAGTGATCTGTAGGCCGTAGGTTGTATGTCTGTGTCTAGTGCTTTCCCGTCACTCTGAGTACTCTCTTCAGTTCAGAGGAATATTAACATGAGTCTGTAGTGAATCCATGCAGGAGTACAAGCATACCTGGGACAGGAGAGTTTTATACAAGCACAATTCAACTATACCCATCAGTTTACGTAGCTCAGTCTAGCCTGCCTGCTGCTGTCTCTCATGTGATCGCTCCTCACCCCTCCCCTCTGATGACTCATGCTGTCTAGGTGGAGAGAAGACAGCATCAATCATCAGTACAGAGGCAAGAGCAGCAGAAAGCAGGCTAAGTTGAGCTTCACTGTTCCACTGCAAATTTTATTTTTCTCCGTAAAAGTCAAGAAATAATATTCAAGGTAAGAAGTGGAATCTGGTTACTGTCTGTATAATAACATGGCAGCGCTTTCATAAACATGGACACAATGCAGGGGTACCTGCGAATGTTATTGAAACACGTCTGCCCCCAAAACGCACCTTGCAAAGAAGGACAACTTTATGCTCTCTGTTTGGAGGAACACAACTCCTATAGTACTCTTTGTAGCGCTAATAATACTACCAGGCTTTTAACAAAAGCATGCACTTTTTGGTTTGGAATGGACTCCAGTTGTGTCACATACAGTAAAGGAGAGTTTCTGTTTTGCTAAAATGGAGGCCTAATCCAACCAATCACTGGGCATTTGGCCCACTGGTACTGCTATAGACTGGTGTAAGACTTGAAGGGGGCTCCACCTACCTCCCAGGGGTGGGAATAGTGATTGGCTGTCACTGTCAGTGATTCCCTGAGACCGATTGCCCGGTGAGACCAATTGTCCTGGCTATCTGTAGTGTTTCTCAAATAGAGTAAAATTAGCAGAATGTTCCCTAAATTTCTGGTTAGCACCAAATCCGAACTACATTTAAGTCAATAAGGGAGGAATTCTGATGCCACATTCTGGTCTCTCTCTAGACAGCAAATAAAGTCCTGAATGCAAGAAAAATAAATTGGGGATCCACCCAAGTGTCTGGAGAGCATGTTACTGTTACCAGTACTGGGGCTTGGGGGCGGTGTATGGTAGAGTTGAAAGTGGAGCCTGCGGTTCCTCTGCCATGTCACTGGTTAGAACACTTGCTGCAGGAGTTATTACTGTAGAGTGTAAGAGATGCAGTGACAGGTTATCTGGTAGTCTTATCCACAGACAAGAAGGTCTAGTGGCCCAAACCACAAGCTAACAACTCCAGTGCAATGACCTCCATCACTACTTAAGAAAAAGGTCCATCAGTCTACATCACCACCTAAGAAGAAGATCCAGTACCTCCATCACTACCTAATAGGAAGGTCCATTGGTTTGCACCACTACATCACAAGAAGGTCCAGTGGCCTCCAATACCTTCTAACAAAGAGATCCATCACAAAAAGGTCCAGTGGCCTCCAATACCTTCTAACAAAGAGATCCATCAGTCTGTACCACCATTTCACAAAAAGGTCCAGTGGCCTCCACCACAATCTTACAAGAAGGTCCATTGGTCTGTACTACCATATAACAAAAATATCCAGCAGCCTGAACCACAGCCTGATAAGACTAGTGGTCACCACCTTAAAAATAAAGGTCTAATGGTCTGCATTACCCCCAGTGGCCTCCTCTATCATTCACGAAGACGTTTCAGTGGCCTGCACCACCACCACCTAACAAAGAAGTCCACCAGTCTGCAACGCAGCTTAACAAGAAGGTCCAGAGCCTGGAAACACTCAAGCATTATGTGAGCACTATTTTATTTTCAATATACTGTGGGTTTTATTTTAGGTTTAACTAAGCAGCTTTTCAAACCATGTGCAGTGAAGTTGGTTTTCCATAATGGATAGTACCATAATCGTGATGGGACGTTGAACTTAAATATAACGTGGAACTTCAGCAAAACCATTTTATTTGGGGCTGGATAAAGTGTAGGAACAATGTGAACTCTGTTATTGTAGCAGAGACTCCATAGATTGTTGAAAACCTGCTCTGAGGGCAGAAATATTCCACCTCTTATGTGTCACGTGGACGAGTGTCACAGGAACAGATGGCGCAGCTACATTATCCCAGTGGTGGTGCACAGAACAGTAAAAGCCCAAAGAGTCCTCATAGGCTATCCAAAACCAGTAAAATAAAAAGGATTTGACTGGAGTTCAACTTTCTAGTGCTTTCATGTTGATGATGATGATTGTGAGTGAGCTTTATTATCATGACATTATCTGTCAAACGGAGAACAGACCGTCATCATTGATGGTTTGTTCTGTCTGGTCAGATCTAAAGTCCCCTCATGTTGTGTGACCCGCGAGATCTTCTCTGGCTTCCTCCAAGTCCCCCCTTCCCTCACCTCTCGTCCTAATACATGCGAGGTCTCCTCCGGCTGCTTTCAGTGTTCTTCCCCCCCCCCCCCCCCCCCTCATCACCTAGGGTTCCGATACATGCGAGGTCTCCTCCAGCTGCCTCTAGTCCCCCTCACCTTCTTTACTGATACACATGAGGTCTCCTCTGGCTGCCTTCAGTGTTGTCGTCCCCCATCACTTAGGGTTCCGATACACATGAGGTCTCCTCCGGCTGCCTCCAGTCCCCCTCCCCCTCACCTTGTGTCCCGATACCCACAAGGTCTCCTCCGGCTGTCTCCACTGAGTCCCCCCCATCACCTAGTGCCTCGATACACATAAGGTCTCCTCTGGCTGCCTTTAGTGTCCCCCCTATCACCTAGTGTTCCGATACACATGAGGTCTCCTCCGGCTGCCTCCAGTGTGTGCCCCCCATCACCTAGTGTCCCGATACACATGAGGTCTCCTCCGGCTGCCTCCAGTATGCCCCCCCATCAGCTAGTGTCCCGATACACATGAGGTCTCCTCCAGCTGCCTCCAGTGTGTCCCCCCATCAGCTAGTGTCCCGATACACATGACGTCTCCTCTGGCTGCCTCCAGTGTGTCCCTTCATCACCTAGTGTCCCGATACACATGAGGTCTCCTCCGGGTGCCTTCACTCCTCCATCACCTTGTGTCCCGATACACGCAAGGTCTCCTCCCTCCTCTCCTCTGGCTGCCTCCAGTCCCCCCACCCTCACCAGGGTTGCTCAAATGTACCCAAATTCGATTTGAGTACATTCAAATCCAGGTCTGGGCCAAATCTGGATTCGGCCGTGATTACAACTATAGGCCTTAAAGCATCTTGGTTTTTTTAAAGGGCAACCACGTATATGTGGAGGTGTACTTTAAAAAAAATTGATGGAAAA
The DNA here is from genome assembly GCF_040937935.1 of Hyperolius riggenbachi. NCBI lineage: Eukaryota > Metazoa > Chordata > Amphibia > Anura > Hyperoliidae > Hyperolius > Hyperolius riggenbachi. The sequence continues at coordinate 4,902,763 of NC_090651.1, forward strand.
CTTTTTTTTCTGTATTTGTTTGTTTATTCTTCTTCACTGTCTTCACCTTCTTTTTCTTCTCTCCATCTTTTTCTTCACCGTCTTCTTTTTCTTTTTCACCATCTTCTTTCTCACCAACCATCATCTTCATCATCTTCTTCTTCACCTGGTTCCTCTTCTTCTTCTGGTTTATCTTCACTTGGTTTTTCAACTTTTTCTTCACCTGGTTCTTCTTCTTCATCATCATCATCTGGTTCTTCTTCTTCTTCTGGTTCTTCTTCTTCACCTGGTTCATCTTCTTCACCTGGATCTTCTTCTTCTTCTTCTTCACCTGGATCTTCTTCTTCTTCTTCTTCACCTGGTTCTTCTTCTTCACCTGGTTCAAAGTAAAGGGGGAAGAGGCGCCCAGAGCAGATAAAATACGTTAAAAACAAATAAAATGAAAAAAGTGAGGTGGCTTACCTCAATGAAGACAAATTCACGTATTAATAGAATTTTATTTACTTCACCTGGTTCTTCTTCACCTGGTTCTTCTTCTTCTTCACCTGGTTCTTCTTCTTCTCCTTTATCTTGTTCTTCTTCTTCTTCTACTTCTTCTTCTTCTTCTCCTGGTTCTTCTTCTCCTTCTTCACCATCCTCTTCTTCTTAATTTTTTTTGTTCATATTCTTCCTCTTGTACCCAACTTAATGTTTTTTCCTTTACAGAACTGTTTTAAAATGTTGTCTTCAACAGCATCACGAAATTTGTGGCGTAATAGCTAGTGGTGCATGGCAGCAGCGCATATTTCTGTGGACCCTGGCGGTGGGAACACAGACAGCAGGAGGTTAAATACAGCAGCAGGAGGAGGAGTGACGTGTAGCAGCAGGCAATGTAACAGGCCAATGGTACCTAGCATTGGTACCATGGCTGTAATAAACACCATACAATAGGAGGTTCCAGACAGCAGTCATGAAGCCCACATTGTGTCCAATACACAGTTGGGACAGCACAGTTTTTAACCCAGACACCTCAGAATATTTTTTTTTGACCAAAAAATGTAGCTATTGTAGTAGCGTAATAGCTATTGGCGCATGGCAGCAGCGCATAATTCTGTGGACCCTGGTGGTGGGAACACAGACAGCAGGAGATTACATACAGCAGCAGCAGGAGGAGGAGGAGTGATATTTGGCAGCAGGCAATGTAACGGGCCATGGTACCTAGCGTTGGTACCACGGCTGTAATAAACACCATACAGCAGGAGGTTCCAGACAGCAGTCATGAAACCCACATTATGTCCAATACACAACTGGGACAGCGCAGTTTTTAACCCAGACACCTCAGTTTTTTTTTTTACCAAAAAATGTAGCTATTGTAGTGTCGTAATAGCTAGTGGTGCATGGCAGCAGCACATAATTCTGTGGACCCTGGCAGTGGGAACACAGACAGCAGGAGGTTAAATACAGCAGCAGCAGCAGGAGGAGGAGTGGCGTGTGGCAGCAGGCAATGTAACGAGCCATGGTACCTAGCGTTGGTACCACATCTGTAATAAACACCATACAACAGGAGGTTCCGGACAGCAGTCGTGAAGCCCACATTGTGTCCAATACACAACTGGGACTGCACAGTTTTCAACCTAGACACCTCAGAATATTTTTTTGACCAAAAAAAGTAGCTATTGTAGTGGCGTAATAGCTAGTGGCGCATGGCAGCAGTGCATAATTCTGTGGACCCTGGCGGTGGGAACACAGACAGCAGGAGGTTATATACAGTAGCAGCAGGAGGAGGAGTGACGTGTGGCAGCAGGCAATGTAACAGGCCATGGTACCTAGCGTTGGTACCACGGCTGTAATAAACACCATACAGCAGGAGGTTCCAGACAGCAGTCATGAAGCCCACATTGTGTCCAATACACAGCTGGGACAGCACAGTTTTCAACCCAGACACCTCAGAATATTTTTTTGACCAAAAAATGTAGCTATTGTAGTGGCGTAATAGCTAGTGGCGCATGGCAGCAGCGCATAATTCTGTGGACCCTGGCGGTGGGAACACAGACAGCAGGAGATTAAATACAGCAGTACCAGGAGGAGGAGGAGTGACATGTGGCAGCAGGCAATGTAACGAGCCATGGTACCTAGCGTTGGTACCACGGCTGTAATAAACACCATACAGCAGGAGGTTCCAGACAGGAGTCGTGAAGCCCACATTGTGTCCAATACACAACTGGGACAGCACAGTTTTAAACCCAGACACCTCAGAATATTTTTTTTTGCCAAATATGTAGCTATTGTAGTGGTGGAATAGCTAGTGGCGCATGGCAGCAATGCATAATTCTGTGAGTCCTGGTTGTGAGAACACAGACAGCAAGAGGTTAAAGATAGCAGGAGGAGGAGTGATGTGTGGCAGCAGGCATTGTAACAGGCCATGGTACGTAGCGTTGGTACCATGGCTGTAATAAACACCATACAGCACAAGGTTCCAGACAGCAGTCGTGAAGCCCACATTGTGTCCAATACACAACTGGGACAGCACAGTTTTCAACCCAGACCCCTCAGAATATTTTTTTTAACCAGAAAAATGTAGCTTTGGTAGTGGCGTAATAGCTAGTGGCGCATGGCAGCAGCGCATAATTCTTTGGACCCTGGCGGTGGGAACACAGACAGCAGGAGGTTAAATACAGCAGCAGCAGGAGGAGGAGTGATGTGTGGCAGCAGGCAATGTAAGGGCCATGGCACCTAGCGGTGGTACCCCAGCACCTACAGAGAAACCAGGCCACACTAGCAGGGGACTGAAAGTTGATGTTGTGAAAAAATAATTCCCAGGCACCTCATCTCCTCCTCTCACCGACAACAGGTGCCTAGAATGTGCTGTCTATCCAGGCCTTGTTGATCTTCAAAAATGTGAGTCTGTCCACAGACTCTGGGGACAGACAAGAGCGCTTCTCCGTGACCATGCCACCGGACGCACTGAAGCACCTCTCGGACAGCACGCTGGAAGGGGTGCAAGACAGGACTTCCATGGCATACTGCGCCAGCTCACGCCAGATCTGCAAGCGCTCGATCCAGTACTCCAAGGGGTCCACAGGCTCCTCGCCGGTGTAAAGCCCGCTGAAGGACCCCATGTAGTCGGCCGCCATCCGGGTCAGGCGCTGGCTGTGACTTTGAGAGGAGGATGCTGCTGCACACACCTTCTCTCTCGGCTGCTCTACCATCATGTAGAGTGCCTTAGTCAAGGACAGCAGGTCTCCTGGGCGTCTGATGCTGCTGCTGCTGGCTGCAGGCACCAGCTGCTGTGCTGGCTGGACAGGGACAGAGGGGGTGGAAGGCTAGGGGGAAGGCTTCCTCCAATCGTCGAACAAGGATCTGCTGAACTCCCTTGTTCGCTGCTCAGTGTCCCCAGCAGGCAGGAACTGACCCACCTTCCCCTTCAGCCGTGGGTCCAGGATCATGCTGATGCAGGCTTCCTCCCGAGCTTGCATCTGCTTCACCCTGGGGTCTGTGCGCAGGCAGCGCAGCATGTGCGCTGCCATGGGGAACAGGGTGGCCCATCCAGCAGAGACATCAGGGTCAGTGGCCACAACGCTGTCCTCCTCCTCTGGCCCCTGAGCCTCTTCCTCCTCTCTCCACTCTCGCACCACTGCAGCTGCGCTCCGCTGTTCTCCCTCCACTGCAATGTCCAGGACCTCCAATTCCTCCTCCTCCAACAACTCAAAATCCTGCGCAGAAGTGGACTGTTCAAGCTGGATCAGGGCCTCCTCTCCCACATCCAGCAGATCACACAGTGCCCTGTCCAGCAGATAAACAAAGGGGACCCACTGGCTGAGGGATGCCCGTTCCTGGCTCACCAGGTTGGTTCCCTGCAGGAAGGGAGCCAACACCAAGCAGACCTGCTGCATTTGCCCCCGCTGTGCGTTTGAGAGGAGCTGGAGTTTGGTGGTGCCAGCAAGAGTGGCCTCAACGATGTGTCGGTTGACAACCCTTCTCTGCTAAACCAGCCGCTCCAACATCGCCAGGGTGGAGTTCCAGAGAGTTGGTACATCCATGACAAGCCGGTGTTGTGGCAGGCCCTCCTGCTGCTGGATGTCGGCCAGGTTTGCTGCGGCAGCAGCTGAGCGGCGGAAAGTGAGCACAATTTTCCAAGCAGCTTCCAACAGATTGATGACGTCATCTCCTGGATACCGCAATCCGGATTCGTCATCACAGTGATCACGGCCGAACTCGGCCAAATTTGAGCGTCACTATCCGGATACATTCGAATTCGGGATCGGTATCGAACTTCGAATTCGAGTCTGGATTCATGAAAAACAACCCGTGATCACGGGTAAATTCGAATTCACGAATAGTGATGAGCAACCCTGCCCCTCACCTCGTGTCTGGATACGCATGAGGTCTCCTCTGGCTGCCTCCAGTCCCCCCTCACCTCCTGTCCCAATACACCTCCTCATGAATGAGATAAGCCACAGATTGAGGTCTCCTTCGGCTACCTCCAGCCCCCCCCCTCCCCCCCCTCACCTCCTATCCAAATACACCTCTTCATGAATAAGATAAGTCACAGTCACAGATCGAGGTCTCGTCCAGCTGCCTTCAGTCCCACAACTCACCTCATGTCTCGATACATGCAAGATCTGTTCCAGCTGCCTCCAGTCCCCCCACCTCACCTCATGTCTCGATACACACAAGGTCTCCTCTGGCTGCCTTTACTCCCCCTCCCCATTTAGTGTCTCGATACACAGGAGGTCTCCTTCAGCTGCCTCCATCCCCCCCCCCCCCCTCACCTCATGTCCCGATATACCTCCTCATGAATGAGATTAGCCATAGATCGAGGTCTCCTTCGGCTGCCTCCAGTCCCCCCCTCACCTCGTGTCTTGATACACCTCTGTAGATTAAGGTATAAATCCCGCTGTATAAATACTACTTGGAGTTTCTCACTGTAACTCAGATGAAGGAAGAGATCTCCAGGAATCCGAGATTAACAACTCCTGTGCTTCTCACAAACATATTGGGCCAATAAATCAGGCTACACAAAGTGCTACTTGATACTCATTAAATTTTTATCGTGCCTATTTATGTTTGCATCAGATGTAAAGGAAATGTTAGGATTCCTTCGCGTGACACATCTATCGGGATGAGAGGCCGTTCCTGCTCCAAGGTAGGTTTGTTGGTTGGGCGGGATGAGAGGCTGTGCCTGCTCCTAGATAGGTTTGTTGGTCGGGTGGGATGAAAAGCTGTGCCTGCTCTGAGGTAGGTTTGTTGGTCAGGTGGGATGAGAGGCTGTGCCTGCTCCAAGGTAGGTTTGGTGGTCAGGCGGGATGAGAAGCTGTGCCTGCTCCGAGGTAGGTTTGTTGGTCGGGCGGGATGAGAGGCCGTGCATGCTCTGAGGTAGGTTTGTTGGTTGGGTGGGATGAGAGGCTGTGCCTGCTCAGAGGTAGGTTTGTTGGTCGGGCGGGATGAGAGGCTGTGCCTGCTCAGAGGTAGGTTTGTTGGTCGGGCGGGATGAGAGGCTGTGCCTGCTCCAAGGTAGGTTTGTTGGTCAGGCGGGATGAGAGGCTGTGCCTGCTCCGAGGTAGGTTTGGTGGTCAGGCGGGATGAGAGGCTGTGCCTGTTCCGAGGTAGGTTTGTTGGTTGGGTGGGATGAGAGGCTGTGCCTGCTCCGAGGTAGGTTTTTTGGTTGGGTAGGATGAGAGGCCATGCCTGCTCCGAGGTAGGTTTGTTGGTAGGGCAGGATTAGAGGCCGTGCCTGCTCCGAGGTAGGTTTGTTGGTTGGGCGGGATGAGAGGCCGTGCCTGCTCCGAGGTAGGTTTGTTGGTTGGGCGGGATGAGAGGCCATGCCTGCTCCGAGGTAGGTTTGTTGGTTGGGCGGGATGAGAGGCTGTGCCTGCTCCTAGATAGGTTTGTTGGTCGGGTGAGATGAAAAGCTGTGCCTGCTCTGAGGTAGGTTTGTTGGTTGGGCGGGATGAGAAGCTGTGCCTGCTCCGAGGTAGGTTTGTTGGTTGGGCGGGATGAGAGGCCGTGCATGCTCCGAGGTAGGTTTGTTGGTTGGGTGAGATGAGAGGCTGTGCCTGCTCAGAGGTAGGTTTGTTGGTCGGGCGGGATGAGAGGCTGTGCCTGCTCCAAGGTAGGTTTGTTGGTCAGGCGGGATGAGAGGCTGTGCCTGCTCCGAGGTAGGTTTGGTGGTCAGGCGGGATGAGAGGCTGCGCCTGCTCCGAGGTAGGTTTATTGGTTGGGTGGGATGAGAGGCTGTGCCGGCTCCGAGGTAGGTTTTTTTGGTTGGGTAGGATGAGAGGCCATGCCTGCTCCGAGGTAGGTTTGTTGGTAGGGCAGGAGGAGAGGCCGTGCCTGCTCCGAGGTAGGTTTGTTGGTTGGGCGGGATGAGAGGCCGTGCCTGCTCCGAGGTAGGTTTGTTGGTTAGGCGGGATGAGAGGCCGTGCCTGCTCCGAGGTAGGTTTGTTGGTTGGGCGGGATGAGAGGCCGTGCCTGCTCCGAGGTAGGTTTGTTGGTTGGGCGGGATGAGAGGCCGTGCCTGCTCGAGGTAGGTTTGTTGGTTGGGCGGGATGAGAGGCAGTGCCTGCTCCGAGGTAGGTTTGTTGGTCGGACGGGATGAGAGGCCGTGCCTGCTCGGAGGTAGGTTTGTTGGTTGGGCAGGATGAAAGGCTGCGCCTGCTCCGAGGTAGGTTTGTTGGTCGGGCGGGATGAGAGGCCGTGCCTGCTCCGAGGTAGGTTCTTTGTTTTGGCTAAGCGGGATGAGAGGCCGTGCCTGCTCCGAGGTAGGTTTGTTGGTTGGGCGGGATGAGAGGCTGTGCCTGCTCCGAGGTAGGTTTGTTGGTTGGGCGGGATGAGAGGCCGTGCCTGCTCCGAGGTAAGTTTGTTGGTATGTGTGCCAGTCTGTCAGCGTGGAGACATGATGGCATGACAACTCAGATTCTCTGGTAAATTCTCCTTTTAGGCAGGCTCAACAAGGAGAAAGAAGAATGAAATTAGAGTTAATTACAAAAGTACCACTTAAAGAGAACATAAAGTGAATGAAATCTCGCCTATTGCTTGTCCAAATACAGGATAAATATGTCCCCAAATTGCTTGTTTTAAATAACGTGCGGGTATAAATAAGTGAAAGATAAGCTATGGCGCCTCACATACTGCAGCGCTACAGGGCAGAGGCCTATATTGCACTCACCAACTTATGCAACTCATCAACTCCTTACTGCCCAATGTCCAAATTTTTTTTCTACCTCCCCTCGTCCCTGTAACGATCGGTGTAACACAGAGAGGATCTGATTACCGGTGATCTGCAGTATCACCGAGAATACAGAATATACCCGATTATTGATGAGATATTGATGATATAGAGGTGGCCTCTAGGGGGCATACAACCTGAATAGAGATCAATAGGACAATCAAAAGGGCGATGTGGGGGAAGTTTGTCGGCTGACTTGGCACAAAACACGTCCGAAAAATCTGAGTACTGATCTGGCACACCCTCCACATGAACCTTAGTCTCTCCCAATGTTACCTTCACTAGGCAGTTTTGAAAACAGTGGGGAGACCAGCTGGTTAGCTGACCGGTGGCCCAATTGATCTGAGGTGAGTGCACCTGTAACCAAGGCATACCGAGAATAATCGTGGAGGTGGCCATATGTAACACAAAAAACTGTAACTTTTCAAAATGTAACACCCCGATAGTAATTCCTACTTCTGGTGTCTGAGACAGCGGACTGTTTCCCTGCACAGGGGAGTCATCCACTGCCGTAACCTGAATACGTGGGTTTATCGGCGTGACCGGAATACCCAATTTTTTAGCAAACTCAAAATCCATAAAATTAGCTGCTGAGCCTGAGTCAATGAAGGCCTCCGTAACTTCAGACTTATCTTCCCAAGAAATAGTACAGGGGAGAAGAAGTCGCTCATCATTGAGGGGTACCAACTGAGCGCCTAGGGCCTGACCCCTGAGTACACCTAGGCAGTAGCGTTTCCCGACCTCTTGGGACAATTTTGTACCCTATGACCCCCCTCTGCACAGTAGAGACACAACTGTTCAGACAACCTGCGCTTCCGCTCCAACTGAGACAAACGAGACCGATCAATCTGCATTGGCTCAGATGGAGGCGAAGTGGGTGAAGGTGGAGTTACTGGAGGTGGAGTCACTGGAGGTGCAGCATGAGACACAATTTTTACAGTACTTCTTCCCCGGGTCTGCCTATGATAGCGCAGACGGCGATCAATTCGGATGGCAGATGCAATGGCTTCATCAATGGACCTAGGTTCAGGTTGTCCTAACATGAGCTCTGAAACCTCATCTGAAAGCCCTGACAAAAAACAATCGAGCAGTGCATATGTGTCCCACCTGGCAGACACTGACCACCTCCTAAATTCGGCTGCATAATCCTCCACCGAACCCTTGCCTTGACGCAATAATTTGAGCTTCCGCTCAGAAGTTGAGGCAATGTCTGGATCGTCGTAAATTATGGCCATAGCATTAAAAAATTCCTCCACAGAGGTCATGGCTTTGTGATCGTCAGGGAGACTATATGCCCAGGTCTGGGAGTCGCCTGATAATAAGGTCTTAATAAACGTGATTCTTTGAGTAATGGTTCCTGACGTATTGGGTCTTAACTCAAAGTATGACAACACTCTACTCCTAAAATTTTGGAAATCAGATCTGTGGCCAGAAAACCTTTCTGGTACGGGCATACGTATGTCTGTACTAAGAGGAGATCGCACATCATTCACAGCCGTCTGTACGGCATGAACAGACCCAGACAATGCATTAAGTTGCGTCTGGTGACTGCCCAGTACCCGGTTGATATCTTCCACCGCAGTGGTGAGGGTACCCAGACGGGCTGTGAGTGCGTCCATTTGAGTTTGGTCTGCCGTTCAGTAACGATCGGTGTAACACAGAGAGGATCTGATTACCGGTGATCTGCAGTATCACCGAGAATACAGAATATACCCGATTATTGATGATCTGCAGTATCACCGATGATCAGATATATTTTCTAACCTCTGGACACCTAAAAGAGATGAGAGTGTTTTGGTGCAACAGTAATACTTCGAGGAACTCCCCCGTAAGATGGGTGCTAGACAGTAAGAGATACTGCAATGGATCAGATTCCTTCTACAGGCCTGAAGCTCCCCAAGGGGAGGAGCAAGGCTGAGAGAGAGAAGGACAGAAGGTGAGTGACACCAATGGTGAAGTGTCACTGACAGGTCTGTGAACTATCTCCAGACAGGGAAGATAGTTCTCGAGGACGGACAGGCCAGGTCGGCAACAGACAGACAGATAAGGTACAGAGACAGGAGGCAGATGCGGATTCCAGAGACTAGCCGAGTTCAGCAACAGAGTATCAGAATGACAAAGGTACACAATCAGAGATCAGAAGAATGGTCAGGAAAGCAGAAGGTCATAACAGATAATCAACAATGCCTAGACTTGAGTGTGAGCTCCAAGATTCTCACACTCCAGGAACTAGCCTAGATAATATGAAATATACAGATGGTACAGAATTCCTAGACTAAGGTGTGAGTTCCTTGGCCGTCAACACCTTGGAAACTGGTCTAGATAACAACACAGATGATAACAGAATTCCTAGACTAAGGTGTGAGATCCTTGGCCATCAACACCTTTGGAAACTGGTCTAATAACACAGATACAGACAAGGTCTGAGTGCTACCACGTAGTGATCGCAATGGCAGACAACCAGCAAATGCCCAGCCACCAGTATATATAGTTCAGCGCTCTCCAGCGCCTCCCCCAAGTGCTGGACCAATGGAAACCGTTTCTGGCGTCAGCTGACCAGCCTGGTCAGCTGATCCCCCACTGACTGGTACAAAGCTCTTCCTCTCAGCGCGCGCGCGCGCATCCACCTAAACCTATGTGGACTACAGCTCCCAGCCACACCAGAACCCTGCTGTGAAATGCCTGTTGTGCTGCACGCGGAATCCGCCGCCATGCCGCCAGCGCATGCGGTGGTTCCTCCGCGTTCAGGCAGACACAAAGACGAGTGAGCACATACATCAGTGGTCACGCTGGACGCGGAATCCCCCGCCTTGCCATAAGCGCATGCGGCGGTGCTTCCGCGTTTTCTCACAGTCCCAAAGTCACAATTCCACCTCAGATTGCAGTGATGGATGCAGCGCTATTGCATGGTGTTATCATACTCAGATCCTTCAGACTGTTCTTCGTTGAGGAAAATATTCTGCTGCTTGCAATCAGTGCAGCGGTCACACTGAAGCTTCTCCTCTGTATGTTCAGCAAACACTAATCTCTTTTCACTGTAACTCACATATCAGATTCCAGACAGGAGGGAGAGCTGAGTGTAGCACACATTACTATCAGCACAACTACATGATGAGGTTCCAGGGGAAAGTGAAAGTGAGTGGCCCTTATTCTAGTCACTTTTTCTCCTTAGTTTTCTCCTAGGCGATATTTTCACAATTCGTCATTAAAATGCCTTAAATAGCTCCGGTCCCCGCCCGCGTCCCTTCCCTCCTCGCTGATTGGAGAGAAGGGACGTAGGCGGGGACCGGAGCTATGGAGGAGGCGGGGGAGCAGTGAGTCTGACAGATGCAGAGATAAACAGCCGGTTGCAACACGCTGTATGTTGACAGCTCAGCTGATGATTTATAATTGTTATAATGCATTTAGAATAAAATAATTCTTAGCAAAAAGTACCACACAAAGAAAGCCTAATTGGTGGTGAAAAAAGGATATAGATCATTTTGGTGTGATAAGTAGAAATGAAGTTATTGGCGAATGGAAGGGAGGAGCGCTGAAAGGTGAAAATTACTCTGGTCCATAAGGGGATCACCACCTATAGTGGTTAAGTGGTTAATGTCCCACATCAACTGTGAACGATTCTAATAGTGATCTTTCTATGACAATTTAGTTGATAGGAAAAATGTTTTTTCTAATCGGTTGTTATGGAAAGGAAGTAAAGATTGGTTTGTTGATGATGAAATAATAGATCTATTAACACACTTTATTTATCTTTGCTGAAAATGTGACTGACGGCCGTCAGTGGCCACCTTTACACGTTGCCACTTTTTCCTTTATAGCAGGGGTCTCAAACTCAAGTTACCTGGGGGGCCGCAGGAGGCAAAGTCAGGATGAGGCTGGGCCGCATAAGGAATTTCACAATCGCGGCGCATCGCCGCCTCTGCCCGCCCCTCTCACTCTTCCTTCACAGAGAGGGGCGGGGAAAGGCGGCGATCCGTTTGACGTCAGGAGGGGCAGAGCTGAAGCTGAAAGCTCTGCCCCTTTCAGAAGATGACGGCGGATTGCCCCCCGGGCGATTTGGATCTGCAGCCCTCGTTTAGCGGCGGGGATGCGGCGGATTACTTGGGAGCACTGAAGCGAACTATAAGCAAGCTTTTGCGGGCGAGGGCCACAAAATATTGTATCGAGGGCCGCAAATGGCCCGCGGGCCGCGAGTTTGAGACCCCTGCTTTATAGGGTACCAGCTGATGCCGCGCATTACGCTGTGCAGGACGGGAGTGGGTGGGCCATAATATCTTTGAACGCTGCGCATGCACCTTACCACCGCACACTGCTATTGGCTCTTATCCTTGTTTGCACTGTTCACAAGTGTTTGGAACTGAAAGGTTTCCACTAAAATCATTTTCCCTGTGAAGCAGTCCTTGCATCAGGAGCTGGTCCTCAGTAGTGTAGACAGCGTTTCGGATACAGTCCTTGTTTCAGGCGTTGTACCTCACCTCAGTAGTGTAGACAGCGCTTTGAAGCAGCCCTTGTTTCAGGCGTTGGGCCTTAGTAGTGTATACAGTGTTTTGAAGCAGTCCTTGTTTCAGGCGTTGAGCCATAGTAGTGTATACAGTGTTTTGAAGCAGTCCTTGTTTCAGGCGTTGGGCCTCAGTAGTGTAGACAACGTTTTGAAGCAGCCTTTGTTTCAGGCGTTGGGCCTTAGTAGTGTAGACAGCGTGTTGAAACAGTCCTTGTTTTAGGCATTGTGTCTCAGTTGTGTGGACAGCGCTTTGAAGCAGTCCTTGTTTCAGGCGTTGGGCCTCAGAAGTGTATACAGTGTTTTGAAGCAGTCCTTGTTTCAGGCGTTGGGCCTCAGTAGTGTAGACAACGTTTTGAAGCAGTCCTTGTTTCAGGCGTTGGGCCTTTGTAGTGTAGACAACGTTTTGAAACAGCCCTTGTTTCAGGCGTTGGGCCTTAGTAGTGTAGACAACGTTTTGAAGCAGTCCTTGTTTCAGGCGTTGGGCCTTAGTAGTGTAGACAGCGTGTTGAAACAGTCCTTGTTTTAGGCATTGTGTCTCAGTTGTGTGGACAGCGCTTTGAAGCAGTCCTTGTTTCAGGCGTTGGGCCTCAGTAGTGTATACAGTGTTTTGAAGCAGTCCTTGTTTCAGGCGTTGGGCCTCAGTAGTGTAGACAACGTTTTGAAGCAGTCCTTGTTACAGGCGTTGGGCCTCAGTAGTGTAGACAGCGTTTCGGATACAGTCCTTGTTTCAAGCGTTGGGCCTTAGTAGTGTATACAGTATTTTGAAGCAGTCCTTGTTTCAGGCGTTGGGCCTTAGTAGTGTAGACAACGTTTTGAAGCAGTCCTTGTTTCAGGCGTTGGGCCTCAGAACTGTAGACAGCGTGTTGAAACAGTCCTTGTTTCAGGCGTTGGGCCTCAGAACTGTAGACAGCGTTTTGAAACAGTCCTTGTTTTAGGCATTGTGTTTCAGTTGTGTGGACAGCGCTTTGAAGCAGTCCTTGATTCAGGCGTTGGGCCTCAGTAGTGTAGACAGCGTTTCGGACGCAGTCCTTGTTTCAGGCGTTAGGCCTCAGTAGTGTAGCTAGCGTGTTGAGGCAGTCCTTGTTTTAGGCATTGTGTCTCAGTTGTGAGGACAGCGTTTTGAAGCAGTCCTTGTTTCAGGCATTGGGCCTCAGTAGTGTAGACAGCGTTTCGGATGCAGTCCTTGTTTCAGGCGTTGGGCCTCAGTAGTGTAGACAACGTTTTGAAGCAGTCCTTGTTTTAGGCGTTGTGTCTCAGTTGTGTGGACAACGTTTTGAAGCAGTCCTTGTTTCAGGCGTTGTGTCTCAGTTGTGTGGACAACGTTTTGAAGCAGTCCTTGATTCAGGCGTTGGGCCTCAGTAGTGTAGACAGTGTTTTGAAGCATTCCTCGTTTCAGGCGTTAGGCCTTAGTAGTGTAGACAACGTTTTGAAGCAGTCCTTGTTTCAGGCGTTGTGTCTCAGTTGTGTAGACAGCGTGTTGAAGCAGTCCTTGTTTCAGGCATTGGGCCTCAGTTGTGTAGACACCGTGTTGAAGCAGCCCTTGTTTCATGGCATTGGGCCTCAGTTGTGTAGACAGTGTTTTGAAGCAGCCCTTGTTTCAGGCGTTGGGCCTTAGTTGTGTAGACAGTGTTTTGAAGCATTCCTCGTTTCAGGCGTTGGGCCTTAGTAGTGTAGACGTTTTGAAGCAGCCTTTGTTTCAGGCGTTGGGCCTCAGTAGTGTAGACAACGTTTTGAAGCAGTCCTTGTTTCAGGCGTTGTGTCTCAGTTGTGTAGACAGCGTGTTGAAGCAGTCCTTGTTTCAGGCATTGGGCCTCAGTTGTGTAGACACGTGTTGAAGCAGCCCTTGTTTCAGGCATTGGGCCTCAGTTGTGTAGACAGTGTTTTGAAGCAGCCCTTGTTTCAGGCATTGGGCCTCAGTAGTGTAGACAACGTTTTGAAGCAGTCCTTGTTTCAGGCGTTGTGTCTCAGTTGTGTGTACAGCGTTTTGAAGCAGTGCTTGCTTCAGTCATTGGGCCTTAGTAGTGTAGCCAGCGTGTTGAAGCATTACTTTTTTCAGGCGTTGGGCCTTAGTAGTGTAGACAGTGTTTTGAAGCAGTCCTTTTTTCAGGCGTTGGGCCTTAGTAGTGTAGACAACGTTTTGAAGCAGTCCTTGTTTCAGGCGTTGGGCCTCAGTAGTGTATACAGTGTTTTGAAGCAGCCCTTGTTTCAGGCGTTGGGCCTCAGTAGTGTAGACAATGTTTTGAAGCAGCCCTTGTTACAGGCATTGGCCTCAGTAGTGTAGCCAGCATTTTGGACACAGTCCTTTTTTCAGGCGTTGGGCCTCAGTAGTGTAGACAGTGTTTCGGATGCAGTCCTTGTTTCAGGCGTTGGGCCTCAGTAGTGTAGACAGTGTTTCGGATGCAGTCCTTGTTTCAGGCGTTGGGCCTCAGTAGTGTAGGCAGTGTTTCGGATGCAGTCCTTGTTTCAGGCGTTGGGCCTCAGTAGTGTAGACAGCGCTTTGAAGCAGTCTTTGTTTCAGGCGTTGGGCCTCAGTTGTGTAGACAGTGCTTTGAAGCAGTCCTTGTTTCAGGTGTTGTGTCTCAGTTGTGTGGACAGCGCTTTGAAGCAGTCCTTGTTTCAGGCGTTGGGCCTCAGTAGTGTAGCCAGCGTTTCGGACGCAGTGTTCGGATAATTGTGCAGAAACTTCCCGTCTTATAAGAAGGAGGTCTGTCTTAGTGTCTTTGCATATTTATGTAAATCTGTGCCTTGTCACTGCTGGTTACGGGGGAGATATATTCTGTGGTATGAATAGAGCAGGTTTATAATAATGGGATGCTAAGTGGGCTGCAGAAAGTGCGCACAAATGGAGGAGAGACATTTAGTGTTAGTGTGTTCCCTCTCAGCATCTGCATAGCTCCTGCATTACTTCTTCATTTGCTGCCATATCCATTAGATGCTACTTAGCCGCTTCTCTGCTTCTAGCTTGCACAGCAAGCCTCCCCGGCCGGTAATGCATGTGAGAGGCACAGCCTCTTATAAATGGCATTTTACTTGCAGTGGCAACTGTCCCATCCTCCCTCCATAAAGATATATGAACAGTCGCTGCGGACGGCAGACCGCCACATGGCGAGGAAGGTTTACATGAGGACCGCGATGTTCTGCTTTTATTCTATAAAGCAGGGCTGTCATATTCAATTACACAGTGGTCCGAAAATTGGAAACTGGAACTAAGTCACGGGCCAACTTCAATGGCTAGTGGCCCCTCCCCTATACAGTCTCCTGGTGTCTAATGGCCCTTCTCCCTCCACTATACAGTTCCCTGATGTCTAGTGCCCACTGCCCCTCATACAGTTCCCTGGTGTCTAGGGCCCCCTCCCTCCCCTATACAGTTCTCTGGTGTCTAATGGCCCTCCTCCCTCCCCTATACAGTTCCCTGGTGTCTAGTGGTCCTCCCTCCCCTATACAGTTCCCTGGTGTCTAGTGGCCCCCTCCCTCTCCTATACACAGTGGCTGCTCCAGCTTTTTTTTTGGGGGGGGGGGGGGCACAATGGCTGGCTGGTGGAGCCCATTTGGGTGATCAAAACCGATGTTTGTATGGTGAGCTAACAATATTTTTTTGCCTAACTCTGGTGATAAAATGAAGGCTAACTAGTTCAGCAATGATAGGAACCAAATATAAATACCACAAACAGAACTCAGAGGCTTTTGAGAAGAGCAGATTGTCCAAATGGTGGTGCTAATAGCTATTTTGGAAGAAAAGTTACTTACAGAAGTGCTTGGCTAGTTGGCTGGCATTCTTTAATCTTTACTTGCTAGCAAAGCTGCTCCTGTGAGGACAAATCACAGACAAATCATTCCATCTCCCAGCCTGTGTCTGACGACTCTGGTAGCAAGGGGAGGGGGGAGAGGCAGGAGGGAGAGAAACACTATGTGTGTAATTGCCATATCTTAGTAGCTGAGCATTGCTGCAGATTAGAGCTTGTATTTTACAAACAAGAAGTTTTGAGTCAGGGTTATTATCCTGATTCAAAACCTTCCTGTCTGTACAATCCAAGCTCTAGTTTATTGCCTAATTTAACAGAAAAACTGTAAACTTTCAGCTTGTAAGCCTCAGGCTCTATTCCTGTTGACTGACAATGTTAGAACATACAGTCAGAAGGAGGTAGGGAGAATGTTTTACAAATATAAAGGTATTCCAGATACTTTAATTACAAGGGATCTTGCAAGGATTGTGAGGTATTTATGGCAAATAGATAAGACCCTTGATTTACTTTTTGGGTGTATCTGCAGAGACAGCCACATGCACAGCTCAGCCTTCCTGCTGGCACAGTGAGTATTGGGTGTATCTGCAGAGTCAGCCACATGCACAGCTCAGCCTTCCTGCCGGCACAGTGAGTATTGGGTGTATCTGCAGAGTCAGCCACATGCACAGCTCAGCCTTCCTGCCAGCACAGTGAGTATTGGGTGTATCTGCAGAGACAGCCACATGCACAGCTCAGCCTTCCTGCCAGCACAGTGAGTATTGGGTGTATCTGCAGAGACAGCCACATGCACAGCTCAGCCTTCCTGCCAGCACAGTGAGTATTGGGTGTATCTGCAGAGACAGCCACATGCAGAGCTCAACCTTCCTGCCGCCACAGTGAGTATTAGGTGTACCTGCAGAGACAGCCACATGCACAGCTCAGCCTTCCTGCCGGCACAGTGAGTATTGGGTGTACCTGCAGAGACAGCCACATGCACAGCTCAGCCTTCCTGCCGGCACAGTGAGTATTGGGTGTATCTGCAGAGACAGCCACATGCACAGCTCAGCCTTCCTGCCAGCACAGTGAGTATTAGGTGTACCTGCAGAGACAGCCACATCCACAGCTCAGCCTTCCTGCCGGCTCAGTGAGTATTGGGTGTATCTGCAGAGTCAGCCACATGCACAGCTCAGCCTTCCTGCTGGTACAGTGAGTATTGGGTGTATCTGCAGAGACAGCCACATGCATAGCTCAGCCTTCCTGCCGGCACAGTGAGTATTGGGTGTATCTGCAGAGACAGCCACATGCACAGCTCAGCCTTCCTGCTGGCACAGTGAGTATTAGGTGTATCTGCAGAGACAGCCACATCCACAGCTCAGCCTTCCTGCCGGCACAGTGAGTATTGGGTGTATCTGCAGAGACAGCCACATGCACAGCTCAGCCTTCCTGCCGGCACAGTGAGTATTAGGTGTATCTGCAGAGACAGCCACATGCACAGCTCAGCCTTCCTGCCAGCACAGTGAGTATTAGGTGTACCTGCAGAGACAGCCACATCCACAGCTCAGCCTTCCTGCCGGCACAGTGAGTATTGGGTGTATCTGCAGAGACAGCCACATGCACAGCTCAGCCCTCCTGCCAGCACAGTGAGTATTGGGTGTATCTACAGAGTCAGCCACATGCACAGCTCAGCCTTCCTGCCGGCACAGTGAGTATTGGGTGTATCTGCAGAGACAGCCACATGCACAGCTCAGCCTTCCTGCCGGCACAGTGAGTATTGGGTGTATCTGCAGAGTCAGCCACATGCACAGCTCAGCCTTCCTGCCAGCACAGTGAGTATTGGGTGTATCTGCAGAGACAGCCACATGCACAGCTCAGCCTTCCTGCCAGCACAGTGAGTATTGGGTGTATCTGCAGAGACAGCCACATGCACAGCTCAGCCTTCCTGCCAGCACAGTGAGTATTGGGTGTATCTGCAGAGACAGCCACATGCAGAGCTCAACCTTCCTGCCGGCACAGTGAGTATTGGGTGTATCTGCAGAGACAGCCACATGCACAGCTCAGCCTTCCTGCCAGCACAGTGAGTATTAGGTGTACCTGCAGAGACAGCCACATCCACAGCTCAGCCTTCCTGCCGGCTCAGTGAGTATTGGGTGTATCTGCAGAGTCAGCCACATGCACAGCTCAGCCTTCCTGCTGGTACAGTGAGTATTGGGTGTATCTGCAGAGACAGCCACATGCATAGCTCAGCCTTCCTGCCGGCACAGTGAGTATTGGGTGTATCTGCAGAGACAGCCACATGCACAGCTCAGCCTTCCTGCTGGCACAGTGAGTATTAGGTGTATCTGCAGAGACAGCCACATCCACAGCTCAGCCTTCCTGCCGGCACAGTGAGTATTGGGTGTATCTGCAGAGACAGCCACATGCACAGCTCAGCCTTCCTGCCGGCACAGTGAGTATTAGGTGTATCTGCAGAGACAGCCACATGCACAGCTCAGCCTTCCTGCCAGCACAGTGAGTATTAGGTGTACCTGCAGAGACAGCCACATCCACAGCTCAGCCTTCCTGCCGGCACAGTGAGTATTGGGTGTATCTGCAGAGACAGCCACATGCACAGCTCAGCCCTCCTGCCAGCACAGTGAGTATTGGGTGTATCTACAGAGTCAGCCACATGCACAGCTCAGCCTTCCTGCCGGCACAGTGAGTATTGGGTGTATCTGCAGAGACAGCCACATGCACAGCTCAGCCTTCCTGCCGGCACAGTGAGTATTGGGTGTATCTGCAGAGACAGCCACATGCAGAGCTCTAACTTCCTGCCGGCACAGTGAGTATTAGGTGTACCTGCAGAGACAGCCACATGCACAGCTCAGCCTTCTTGCCGGCACAGTGAGTATTGGGTGTATCGGCAGAGACAGACACATGCACAGCTCAGCCTTCCTGCCGGCACAGTGAGTATTGGGTGTATCGGCAGAGACAGACACATGCACAGCTCAGCCTTCCTGCCGGCACAGTGAGTATTGGGTGTATCGGCAGAGACAGACACATGCACAGCTCAGCCTTCCTGCCGGTACAGTGAGTATTGGGTGTATCTGCAGAGACACCCACATGCATAGCTCAGCCTTCCTGCCAGCACAGTGAGTATTGGGTGTATCTGCAGAGACAGCCACATGCACAGCTCAGCCTTCCTGCCGGCACAGTGAGTATTGGGGGTATCTGCAGAGACAGCCACATGCACAGCTCAGCCTTCCTGCCGGCACAGTGAGTATTGGGTGAATCTGCAGAGACAGCCACATGCACAGCTCAGCCTTCCTGCCAGCACAGTGAGTATTGGGTGTATCTGCAGAGACAGCCACATGCACAGCTCAGCCTTCCTGCCAGCACAGTGAGTATTGGGTGTATCTGCAGAGACAGCCACATGCAGAGCTCAACCTTCCTGCCGGCACAGTGAGTATTAGGTGTATCTGCAGAGACAGCCACATGCACAGCTCAGCCTTCCTGCCGGCACAGTGAGTATTGGGTGTATCTGCAGAGACAGCCACATGCACAGCTCAGCCTTCCTGCCGGCACAGTGAGTATTGGGTGTATCTGCAGTGGCAGCCACATGCACAGCTCAGCCTCCCTGCCGGCACGGTGAGTATTGCGTGTATCTGAAGACATGCACAGCTCAGCCTTCCTGCCGGCACAGTGAGTATTGGGTGTATCTGCAGAGTCAGCCACATGCACAGCTCAGCCTTCCTGCCAGCACAGTGAGTATTGGGTGTATCTGCAGAGTCAGCCACATGCACAGCTCAGCCTTCCTGCCGGCACAGTGAGTATTGGGTGTATCGGCAGAGACAGACACATGCACAGCTCAGCCCTCCTGCTGGTACAGTGAGTATTGGGAGTATCTGCAGAGTCAGCCACATGCACAGCTCAGCCTTCCTGCCGGCACAGTGAGTATTGGGTGTATCTGCTGAGTCAGCCACATGCACAGCTCAGCCTTCCTGCCGGCACAGTGAGTATTGGGTGTATCTGCAGAGACAGCCACATGCAGAGCTCAACCTTCCTGCCGGCACAGTGAGTATTAGGTGTACCTGCAGAGACAGCCACATGCACAGCTCAGCCTTCCTGCCAGCACAGTGAGTATTGGGTGTATCTGCAGAGACAGCCACATGCAGAGCTCAACCTTCCTGCCGGCACAGTGAGTATTAGGTGTACCTGCAGAGACAGCCACATGCACAGCTCAGCCTTCCTGCCGGCACAGTGAGTATTGGGTGTATCTGCAGAGACAGCCACATGCACAGCTCAGCCTTCCTGCCGGCACAGTGAGTATTGGGTGTATCTGCAGAGACAGCCACATGCACAGCTCAGCCTTCCTGCCGGCACAGTGAGTATTGGGTGTATCTGCAGAGACAGCCACATGCACAGCTCAGCCTTCCTGCCGGCACAGTGAGTATTGGGAGTATCTGCAGAGACAGCCACATGCACAGCTCAGCCTTCCTGCCGGCACAGTGAGTATTGGGTGTATCTGCAGAGACAGCCACATGCACAGCTCACCCTTCCTGCCAGCACAGTGAGTATTGGGTGTATCTGCAGAGACAGCCACATCCACAGCTCAGCCTTCCTGCCGGCACAGTGAGTATTGGGTGTATCTGCAGAGACAGCCACATGCAGAGCTCAACCTTCCTGCCGGCACAGTGAGTATTAGGTGTACCTGCAGAGACAGCCACATGCACAGCTCAGCCTTCCTGCCGGCACAGTGAGTATTGGGTGTATCTGCAGAGACAGCCACATGCACAGCTCAGCCTTCCTGCCAGCACAGTGAGTATTGGGTGTATCTGCAGAGACAGCCACATGCACAGCTCAGCCTTCCTGCCGGCACAGTGAGTATTGGGTGTATCTGCAGAGACAGCCACATGCACAGCTCAGCCTTCCTGCCGGCACAGTGAGTATTGGGTGTATCTGCAGAGTCAGCCACATGCACAGCTCAGCCTTCCTGCCGGCACAGTGAGTATTGGGTGTATCTGCAGAGACAGCCACATGCAGAGCTCAACCTTCCTGCCGGCACAGTGAGTATTAGGTGTACCTGCAGAGACAGCCACATGCACAGCTCAGCCTTCCTGCCAGCACAGTGAGTATTGGGTGTATCTGCAGAGACAGCCACATGCAGAGCTCAACCTTCCTGCCGGCACAGTGAGTATTAGGTGTACCTGCAGAGACAGCCACATGCACAGCTCAGCCTTCCTGCCGGCACAGTGAGTATTGGGTGTATCTGCAGAGACAGCCACATGCACAGCTCAGCCTTCCTGCCGGCACAGTGAGTATTGGGTGTATCTGCAGAGACAGCCACATGCACAGCTCAGCCTTCCTGCCGGCACAGTGAGTATTGGGTGTATCTGCAGAGACAGCCACATGCACAGCTCAGCCTTCCTGCCGGCACAGTGAGTATTGGGAGTATCTGCAGAGACAGCCACATGCACAGCTCAGCCTTCCTGCCGGCACAGTGAGTATTGGGTGTATCTGCAGAGACAGCCACATGCACAGCTCACCCTTCCTGCCAGCACAGTGAGTATTGGGTGTATCTGCAGAGACAGCCACATCCACAGCTCAGCCTTCCTGCCGGCACAGTGAGTATTGGGTGTATCTGCAGAGACAGCCACATGCAGAGCTCAGCCTTCCTGCCGGCACAGTGAGTATTAGGTGTACCTGCAGAGACAGCCACATGCACAGCTCAGCCTTCCTGCCGGCACAGTGAGTATTGGGTGTATCTGCAGAGACAGCCACATGCACAGCTCAGCCTTCCTGCCAGCACAGTGAGTATTGGGTGTATCTGCAGAGACAGCCACATGCACAGCTCAGCCTTCCTGCCGGCACAGTGAGTATTGGGTGTATCTGCAGAGACAGCCACATGCACAGCTCAGCCTTCCTGCCAGCACAGTGAGTATTGGCTGTATCTGCAGAGACAGCAACATGCACAGCTCAGCCTTCCTGCCAGCACAGTGAGTATTGGGTGTATCTGCAGAGACAGCCACATGCATAGCTCAGCCTTCCTGCCGGCACAGTGAGTATTGGGTGTATCTGCAGAGACACCCACATGCACAGCTCAGCCTTCCTGCCAGCACAGTGAGTATTGGGTGTATCTGCAGAGACAGCCACATGCACAGCTCAGCCTTCCTGCCCGCACAGTGAGTATTGGGTTTATCTGAAGAGACAGCCACATGCACAGCTCAGCCTTCCTGCCGGCACAGTGAGTGTTGGGTGTGTCAGTTTTGTTATTAGTGCAGGTGATACTTTTCCATAATTCCATCTGTATTTTCCAGCAGTGTTACAATATTAGTGAGGCAGGCTGATGGTATCACTGCCTTATATTGGAAATAGTAAGAGAGGACTGGGCCATGATTGTGATGCAGTGCTCTGGCCCAGATCCTCCACATAATGGTAATAAGCATTATTTCACTGTCAGGAGAGTCCTTGCTGTCATGGAATCGGCCATGGAGATGTCAGCTGCAGAGACACAAATATTACTGACAGAAGTGACAGAAAACAGAAGCCAAAATGGACAGAATCATTTTTAGCAAATCTCAGCTGCAGGTAGGAAAATGAAATAAGCAAAAGAAAATCAATAAAGAGAGGAAAGAAATGCAGATTACAGGTTCCTCCGCTAATGCATTTACTTCATAGAAGCCTTTTAAAAAAGTGCATTCCAGCTTATTTAATCATCCTTTTTAATAAAATTTATCATTCTGTCCATCTTATCTGAGCTAGGAGGTGGAGAAGAATGGGAATAAAACTTCTTTATGTATTCATATTAAAGCAAACTTTCCCTAAAACAGAAAGTACTTCTGCAGCACAGAGTACATAGTCATGTCACTGACTGTCCTCAGAGGAGCTCACAATCTAATCCTACCATAGTCATTGTCTAATGTCCTACTATATTATTATTATGTATTTATATAGCACTGACATCTCCTGCAGCACATTACAGAGTACATAGTCATGTCACTGACTTTCCTCAGAGGAGCTCACAATCTAATCCTACCATAGTCATAGTCTAATGTCCTACTATATTATTATTATGTATTTATATAGCACTGACATCTCCTGCAGCACATTACAGAGTACATAGTCATGTCACTGACTGCCCTCAGAGGAACTCACACTCTAATCCAACCATAGTCATAGTCTAATGTCCTACCATATTATTATTATGTATTTATATAGCACTGACATCTCCTGCACCACATTACAGAGTACATAGTCATGTCACTGACTGCCCTCAGAGGAACTCACACTCTAATCCTACCATAGTCATAGTCTAATGTCCTACCATATTATTATTATGTATTTATATAGCACTGACATCTTCTGCAGCACATTACAGAGTACATAGTCATGTCACTGACTGTCCTCAGAGGAGCTCACAATCTAATCCTATCATAGTCATAGTCTAATGTCCTACCATATTATTATTATGTATTTATATAGCACTGACATCTCCTGAAGCACATTACAGAGTACATAGTCATGTCACTGACTGTCCCCAGAGGAGCTCACACTCTAATCCTACCATAGTCATAGTCTAATGTCCTACCATATTATTATTATGTATTTATATAGCACTGACATCTCCTGCAGTACATTACAGAGTACATACCGTAGTCATGTCACTGACTGTCCTCAGAGGAGCTCACATTCTAATCCTACCAAAGTCATAGTCTAATGTCCTCCCATATTATTATTATGTATTTATATAGCACTGACATCCTCTGCAGCACTTTACAGAGTACATAGTCATGTTACTGACTGTCCTCAGAGGAGCTCACACTCTAATCCTACCATAGTCCTAGTATAATGTCCTACTATATTATTACTATGTATTTATATAGCACTGACATCTTCTGCAGCACATTACAGAGTGCATAGTCATGTCACTGATTGTCCTCAGAGGAGCTCACAATCTAATCCTACCATAGTCATAGTCTAATGTCCTACCATATTATTATTATGTATTTATATAGCACTGACATCTTCTGCATCACAGAGTACATAGTTATATCGCTGACTGTCCTCAGAGGAGCTCACACTCTAATCCTACCATAGTCATAGTCTAATGTCCTACCATATTATTATTATGTATTTATATACCACTGACATCTCCTGCAGTACATTACAGAGTACATAGTCATGTCACTGACTGTCCCCAGAGGAGCTCACACTCTAATCCTACCATAGTCATAGTCTAATGTCCTACCATATTATTATTATGTATTTATATAGCACTGACATCTCCTGCAGCACATTACAGACTACATGGTCATGTCACTGACTGTCCTCAGAGGAGCTCACACTCTAATCCTACCATAGTCATAGTCTAATGTCCTACCATATTATTATTATGTATTTATATAGCACTGACATCTTCTGCAGCACATTACAGAGTGCATTGTCATGTCTTTGACTGTCGTCAGAGGAGCTCACACTCTAATCCTACCATAGTCATAGTCTAATGTCCTACCATATTATTAGTATGTATTTATATAGCACTGACATCTCCTGCAGCACATTACAGAGTACATAGTCATGTCACTGACTGTCCTCAGAGGAGCTCACACTCTAATCCTACCATAGTCATAGTCTAATGTCCTACCATATTATTATTATGTATTTATATAGCACTGACATCTTCTGCAGCACATTACAGAGTACATAGTCATGTCACTGACTGTCCTCAGAGGAGCTCACACTCTAATCCTACCATAGTCATAGTCTAATGTCCTACCATATTATTATTATGCATTTATATAGCACTGACATCTCCTGCAGCACTTTACAGAGTACATAGTCATGTCACTGACTGTCCTCAGAGGAGCTCACACTCTAATCCTACCATAGTCATAGTCTAATGTCCTACCATATTATTATTATTATGTATTTATATAGCACTGACATCTCCTGCAGCACATTACAGAGTACATAGTCATGCCACTGACTGTCCTCAGAGGAGCTCAAAGTCTAATCCCTGCCATAGTCATAGTCTAATGTCCTACCATATTATTATTATGTATTTATATAGCACTGACATCTTCTGCAGCACATTACAGAGTGCATAGTCATGTCTTTGACTGTCGTCAGAGGAGCTCACACTCTAATCCTACCATAGTCATAGTCTAATGTCCTACCATATTATTATTATGTATTTATATAGCACTGACATCTCCTGCAGCACATTACAGAGTACATAGTCATGTCACTGACTGTCCTCAGAGGAGCTCACAATCTAATCCTACCATAGTCATAGTCTAATGTCCTACCATATTATTATTATGTATTTATATAGCACTGACATCTTCTGCAGCACATTACAGAGTGCATAGTCATGTCTTTGACTGTCCTCAGAGGAGCTCACACTCTAATCCTACCATAGTCATAGTCTAATGTCCTACCATATTATTATTATGTATTTATATAGCACTGACATCTTCTGCAGCATATTACAGAGTACATAGTCATGTCACTGACTGTCCTCAGAGGAGCTCACACTCTAATCCTACCATAGCCATAGTCTAATGTCCTACCATATTATTATTATGTATTTATATAGCACTGACATCTCCTGCAGCACTGTACAGAGTACATAGTCATGTAACTGACTGTCCTCAGAGGAGCTCACACTCTAATCCTGCCATAGTCATAGTCTAATGTCCTACTATATTATTATTATTATTATTATTATTATTATTATTATGTATTTACATAGCACTTAGGCAGGATCACACTACAAGAGCTGTTTCTAAGCCCTTGTGATTATAAACGCTCTTGCTAATGTTATCCTATGTGTGTGTGCACACTGGAGAGATGTGATTTTATAAAAATCCCCCATAGCATTGCATTAGCAAGAGCTTTTTAAATCACTAGTACTAAAAATGAAAGAAGCACTTTGCTATTAGCAATTTTGGAGAAATTTTAAAGCAATTTTGAAGGGATTTTTACTGTGCTTTTGCTGTTCTATAATTCCTAAAGATCCACAGTTACTGCAGAATTGCTTCATGCAGCAACTTTACGATTATAAAAAAAACAACAACAATTTACTGCAGTGTGAAAGAGCCAACAGAATTACAATATCCAATCATCTTCCAAAATGCCAGAGTCTGGAAAATCACTGAAAAACACTCTTGGAGTTTGAACTGGATCCTCTGGTTAACTGGCAATGGAGAGCTTGGCAGAGAGGAGCAGCAGAGGAGGAGGAGCGAGAAGAGAAGTGGGGCCCTTTTTTTGACAAATAACACAACCCAGGACCCCTGAGGGAGCTGCTGGGCTTCACTGTTACTGTGCTCCCCGGGGGCGTACATTTGAAATCGGCGCCGGTAGACTTGGGCGCAGGATACAGCGGTATATAGCTGATCCTGCTTCTGCACAAGTCCGGGCCGATTTAATTACTATTCCCCCTCCAGGCCGACATGGATAGTGGGGGAATGAAATAATTCGGCTTCCAGCGATTGCTGGAGGCCGAATTATTATGTTTTTAAGCAACTTCGGCTCTGTCTTCTGACGGAGCCGATGTTACTCACTGAGCGCTTCAATAGGAATGATTCCTATTGAAGTCTATGGAGGCGCCGGCTGCGCCCAAATATAGCAGCGCTGAAAAGCACTGCTCCGCCCCGGGGCCCTGCAGAGTTTTTGGCAGCACAGCGAGTCGTCGGTCCCAGCTGTGGTGCTCCTGTGTTAGTCTGTGCGTTCCAGTCTTCAGGGGCGCCGCTCCTCCATGGCCCGTGACTCCATGTTATTGGGCAATATGCCGCAGGATCACTGAGAACATGCGGTCAGCGGGGGTGAAGACGGAACCGCCCAGACCAGAGACGGGATCCAGAGGCGTCAGAGCCGGGACAAGTTCCTCCAGCACCCAAGGCTGAGACACCAAAGTGCACTCCTCCATCCCTCCCACCCCAGCCATCACACACTGATTGCTATTAGACTAAGAGGTGCCCCAGGGCCCCCAACACCTTAATATCTAGTTATCTGGCTTGCAGTCACTGCCATGTATCCCCTTTTCTTATTTCTCTCTGCTTCAAACACAATAGGAGAATGATAGCTGAGTGAGTTGTGCGCCCCCTCCTACAGTGTGCCCTGAGGCTGGAGCCTCTCTCGCTTCGGCCCCGCCCTGCGTCCCCTCCTACACTGCGCCCTGAGGCTGGAGCCTCTCTCACCTCTGCCTCGGCCCCGCCCTGTGCCCCACCTACACTGCGCCCTGAGGCTGGAGCCACTCTCGCCTCTGCCTCGGCCCCGCCCTGTGCCCCCTCCTACACTGCACCCTGAGGCTGGAGCCTCTCTCACCTCGGCCCGCCCCTGGTGCCCCTCCTACACCACGCTCTGAGGCTGGAGCCTCTCTCGCCTCGGCCCGCCCCTGGTGCCCCTCCTACACCACGCTCTGAGGCTGGAGCCTCTCTGCCTGGCCCTGAGAGACGTTCCTCTTCATGGGTCCGTATCTCATTATTTGCACTAGGTTTGCCTTGGCTTTGCTTTAAGATCTTGGATGATGTTGAGATGTTTTTGTAGCTCACAGATGGTCAGAGAGGTTCAAAGCCAAGAAAGGATCTCAGAATGTCATCACAACGCTCGTGTCGAGTGGCCGGTTGTGCGGCACAAAAAAAAGAACAGTTAATGCCGTCAACTGGGGCCTGTGAGCCAAGAAAGGGGGGTGATGGTCGTCTCTCACGCCAAGAGGCTAAAGGTCAGCAGGAGGACATGACTGAACCATCCGGATCATACTGGCAGGCTGGGGACTCATTGGAACGCAGGACATACCGGCGCCACACCTACGCGTTTCACAGGTTGTCACGACCTCGTCATATTTACGGTTTAGTATTAGCAGGGATGAGTTCAAGTTTTCTCCAAAGTCGTTTTCACTTGACGAAAAATTCTCGCAGAAATGTAATGCGTTTTTTAAAGAAATTAATTCTTGCGAAAATGCAAACTTTCTTCAAAAGTTTCCGCATGCCCATGCCTTCCCGCACATATTCTCTTTAATGCAAAACCGCGTTTTCGCAAGTATTCTTATCTGCCCATAAATATGAAGTGTTAGTAAAAATAATGGAGAAAGAAAATGCCAGTGTTCGCTGTTTACCATACCCATTTGGAGCATTGCGGGCGCATGCAGAGTGCTCAGAGGGAGCGGTTAAGGTAACTCACCTTACCGGGATCCACATGCGCCACATCTCCTTCCTGCTCCTAGGCATGAAAACAAATAACCCTGAACAACCCAATGAAATACAGTATCTTATGAGAGATGGTTGTCCTGACTTTGTCATCTGAGCAGGAATGTCGTGTTGCCTCATTAGCAGGGCCGGATTTGTATTTTTTATAGCCCAAGGCCACTACCACCAGCTGTACCCGGACCAGCAGCATCCTAAACTCCCCCCCACCCTCTCCAACAGGGTAGGCTCCTCTGAGGACAGTTAGTGACGTGATGGTAGGGATTAGACTGTAGTAGGCTCCTCTGACGACAGTTAGTGACATGATGGTAGGCATTAGACTGTAGTAGGCTCCTCTGAGCCTACTACAGACTGTAGTGACATGATGGTAGGCATTAGACTGTAGTAGGCTCCTCTGAGGACAGTTAGTGACATGATGGTAGGCATTAGACTGTAGTAGGCTCCTCTGAGCCTACTACAGACTGTAGTGACATGATGGTAGGCATTAGACTGTAGTAGGCTCCTCTGAGGACAGTTAGTGACGTGATGGTAGGGATTAGACTGTAGTAGGCTCCTCTGAGGACAGTTAGTGACGTGATGGTAGGGATTAGACTGTAGTAGGCTCCTCTGAGGACAGTTAGTGACGTGATGGTAGGGATTAGACTGTAGTAGGCTCCTCTGAGGACAGTTAGTGACGTGATGGTAGGGATTAGATTGTAGTAGGCTCCTCTGAGGACAGTTAGTGACGTGATGGTAGGGATTAGACTGTAGTAGGCTCCTCTGAGGACAGTTAGTGACGTGATGGTAGGGATTAGACTGTAGTAGGCTCCTCTGAGGACAGTTAGTGGCGTGATGGTAGGGATTACATTGTAGTAGGCTCCTCTGAGGACAGTTAGTGACGTGATAGTAGGGATTAGATTGTAAGCTCTTTGGCGAGCAGCACATTTGGAGAGTGACAGGCGGCTCAGAGATTACTGTAAGTGCCTGTTCGCTGCTGCTTCTTCCCCCGAGTGCCAGTCCAGCTGTTGGCAGCCACCCAATGCTATGTGCAAACTCTGTGCAGCAGGATGATAGTTCAGCAGACTAACTGCTACTGCCACCCTGCTGTCCACAGCCCGTCCCTCGCTTTGCTTGCGCCCGAGGCCATGGCCTATGTGGCCTTGCCAGAAATCCGGCCATACTCTTTAGTACAGGTGGCCAATGAGCTGCTTAGAATAGAGACTGGCATGCAAATTGTATGTAGACCGGAATCATCAGAATCCTCCGGAGGCTTATTTTACTGGCCTCATTCCATGCTGCAAGCAGTTTGCACCTCGCTGACCACCTCTGCTCATCATTACGGCAATGTACTTCCTCAGCTCTTTATGCCACGTGGGATATTTTCCTGCATCTGAGGGCCCCTGACACACCAAAAAGCATTATGAGGGTCATTTTCGTTTAAAAAAAAAATGCCTCCATTGACTTACATGAAAATCGCTGCACAAACGCCTCAAACGTGATTTTTCAAAAAAATTGGGGAAATTTGCTGAGATTTCTATGTAAGTCAATGGAGGCCTTTAAAAAAAAAAGATGCATGAGCTGTGAGAATACGTAAATGTAACCGCAACGGATCGCAATCGGTGTGAAAGTCTCCATAGACTTCCATTGCTTGCAGCAAAATAAGGTAACGCAATGCAGTGGCCTCAAAAGGAAATAAATATGGCAGCCTCCGTATCCCTCTCAAACCAGCCGTCCTTTAAAGTGGACCTGAACTCAGAACTTCCTCTCTGCTCCAAAAGATAAGCAACAGCACAATAACCTTTAAAGAGAAACATTTCTTTCTTACAGCAGATACAAATCCTGCAATACATCTGCAGTGTGTCTACTTCCTGCTTTCATGGAGGCAGACTTAGGGTTAACATCCTGTGTTTACATATTAGCTGCTCTGCTGTGGCAGCCAGCTGACAGCTGGCAGATCAAATTACAGTTGTGATTAGTCACAGATGAGGGAGAATTAGACAGGGTAAACTCTGTAAATACATACAGGGTGTCTTTCTCTCTGTTAACCTTCTGTCCTGTGAGTTCAGTTCCACTTTAATCTGCTCCCGACCGCCTCACGCCGATTGGTGGTGGGAGCGTGGCTCTCTGGGGACCACCTAATGCCGAAAGGTGTCATTTTGCTCCTAGCGAGATTAGCAGGGAGCGAGCGCTCGCTCAAGTGCTCGCTCCCTGCACGGCACGCAGCGGGGGACAGAGAACAGCCTGCCAGCCCGCGATCAGAGCTGGCAGGCTATTAAAAAAAAAAAGCAGGAAAACTTGTACAGCGCTGCGGTCTAGTGCCGCCCTGTACAGAGGAAAGCCCTGTCACTTAACTGTCCCACGGAAGAGCTCACAATCTAATCCCTGCCATAGTCATATGTCTATGTAGGTATCATGCAGTGTATGTAATCTAGGGCTAATTTAGGGGGAGGGATTAATTAAAAAAGAGGGGTTTTTTTATTTAAAAAAATATTAAATTTTAACCTCCCTGGCGTTCTATTAAGATCGCCAGGGAGGCTGCACAGCAGTATTTTTTTTTTTTTTTTAATAGATGCCGCAGCCAGTTCATGCAGATACAGTGGCCAGAGTCCCGAGGCTGGGACGTCCCACGGCTAAAAGCGGGACGTTTCCCAGGACCTCATGCAGCCTGAGACAGCGGACCCCGAAGGCGGTAAGCGTCCCGGGTAAAGTGGGACGTATGGTCACCGTACCTAAGCGTTGGGGGGGGCGACCTGACAACGGTCCCAAAGTGCCTTCTGACCTGCCAGTGGGTCTTCACACGCGGCGAGTGAATTTCACTGGGGTGTGGTCAGGGCCAGATTTAGGCCAAGGCCACATTGGCCATGGCCTAGGGCACCACAGGAGCAAGGGGCGGATGGGCAGCAGCAGGCTAAACTGGTGCAGCATTTGCAAGCAGGGAGATCGGGCAGGCGCCTGACCATGGTGGCTGGTAGAGACAGAGCTTCTGCGCTGGAGAAGAGTGGTGATGTCAGTGACATTGATGGCTGCTGCAGTGTGGAGACAAGCTGGCTACCTATACTAAAGGGAGGGGCCATCTCACCACCTATACTGAAGGGGGCGGCTGGTGACATTGGCCTTGGGCGGCCAAGAGTAGAAATCCGGCCCTGGGTGTGGTGGTGCCTTCTCTGTCCATTAGTGAAAGTTTTTTGATCAAGCTGCAGATCATCATATGGACTATATATAGATATATGTGGTGCATATAAGAAGATTTGGACATTTGGTGGATTGTAGTACACTGTCAGTGCAGTTCGGTAGTGGGGGTTTGTAGGCTCATGGAGGGAGAAGTCTAAGGTGCCAAGACATCTGTGCCTATAGGCTCTTGTGAGATCCAGACCTGAAAAGAAGGTAAAATTAATTTGGACACTAAATTGTTTTATTGAGCAATAAATGAATTGTAACAAATTTCCTGGTCACTAGGGGGGTATAAACCTCTGGGGCTCAAGAGGTTGAAGTTCTGTGCTGGTTAGGCATAGTCCTTGTAGCTCCTGTTATCAGCCATGAATGTGGCCTGGAAATCGCTCTGCTGATCTGGATTGTTGCGGCTACCAGCGATTCTGTGTTTGGCTGCGACTCTCCGGTTCTCTGGCGTCTGTTGTATCCATACTTTGTAACGGCCGATCACAGAGGAAGCATCTGACATAGTTGGTCGTATTTACACCAGGGAACCGTCTTCTGCACACACATCAGTCTGCCGTCAGACGGTCGGAATATCGGCTGCAGGATGAGTGTAATCTCCTCACCTTGTCCCGGCCGTTCTCGGGCAGCATGTCAACATGCTATAACAATAATCCTCTAATCTGCTGCAATATCTCTGATCAATAACCGGTCTTGTCGTTTTGATTGATCACCCTCTTTGCTGGAGGGATGTAATTAAAACCTCACCTGTCACCGTCTTGTAAGGATCAAACTTCCTAATTTTTTACTGAATGTTTACATCGTTCTCTGTAACAGTCTGAATAATGCATTGTCTGTAGGAAGTGGACCGGGGACACGGCAGTATGGGGGAGAGGACAGAACAAAGGGGACGCTTTTGTAAGGTAAAGATGGTCAATGTGATGTCCTTACACCCTAACTCTAACCCCCCTCATGTAGACTCTTTCCTGATACCCTACATTTAACCTTACATAATCCTCTATATTCCAACAAAACTCTAACTTTCCCTTATGTACACTCCTTCCTAACACTGTAATAACCAACCCCCGCCCTAGGCAACCTCCTTCCTGATACCCTAACTCTAACCTCCCCTTAATATAACCCCTACCTTCCACCCTAACTCTAACCTCCCACAATTTAAGCTCCTTCCTGACACCTAGGGCCATATGAAATACATTTTTCTCTCCTGAGTTTTCTCCAAGGTGATAATTTCAAACTTGTCTATAAAATGCTTTTTTTAACCACCATCAAGCAAGAAAATACTTAAAATAGTTCTGATAGCACTTTTGTACCTACATTTCGGTACTTTTTCAATTACAAAGTGCTAAAAAGTTGATATAAAAGAGGATCTAACCTTACCCTTATATAACCCCCTACCTTCCACCCTAACTCTAACCCCCTGCATGTCGACTCTTTCCTGATAACCTAAATCTAACCTTACCCTTATATAAACCCCTACCTTCTACCCTAACTCTAACCCACTCATGTAGACTCTCTTCTGATACCCTAAATCTAACCTTACCCTTATATAACCCCCTACCTTCCACCCTAACTCTATCCACCCTCATGTCGACTCTCTTCTGATACCCTAAATCTAGCTTTACCCTTATATAAACCCCTACCTTCCACCCTAACTCTAACCCCCCTCATGTCGACTCTTTCCTGATACCCTAAATCTAACCTTATCCTTACATAACTCCCTACCTTCCACCCTAACTCTAACCCCCTCATGTCGACTCTTTCCTGATACCCTAAATCTAACCTTACCCTTATATAACCCCTACCTTCCACCCTAACTCTAACCCCCTTCATGTCGACTCTTTCCTGATACCCTAAATCTAACCTTACCCTTAAATAAACCCCTACCTTCCAACAAAACTCTAAGCCCCTCATGTCGACTTTTTCCTGATACCCTAAATCTAACCTTACCCTTACATAAACCCCGACCTTCCACCCTAACTCTAACCCCCCTCATGTCGACTCTTTCCTGATAACCAAAATCTAACCTTACCCTTATATAAACCCCTACCTTCCAACAAAACTCTAACCCCCTCATGTCGACTCTTTCCTGATACCCTAAATCTAACCTTACCCTTACATAAACCCCGACCTTCCACCCTAACTCTAACCCCCCTTCATGTCGACTCTTTCCTGATAACCTAAATCTAACCTTACCCTTATATAACCCCTACCTTCCACCCTAACTCTAACCCCCTCATGTCGACTCTTTCCTGATAACCTAAATCTAACCTTACCCTTATATAACCCCTACCTTCCACCCTAACTCTAACCCCCTCATGTCGACTCTTTCCTGATACCCTAAATCTAACCTTACCCTTACATAAACCCTCACCTTCCAACGAAACTCTAACTTTCTCTAATTTACACTCCTTCCAAACACCGTAATAACCAACCCCCAAGTCAACCTCCTTCCTGATACCCTAAGGGCCCTTTTCCGCTAGCAATTGCTAGCGTTCGCGCTAAACGCTAGCGATTGCAATTCAGTAAAGTTCCAAATTTTCCCAGCAATTGCGATCGCGATTTTGCTATGCAATGCACTTCATAGCAAAATGCGGAAAAAATTGCTCCACGGCACAATTGCGCTTAAGTAAAAAATGAATCGCGGTAGTGGAAATTACCTACTGCGATTCCTATGTTATTAGGCAAACCGTAGCGATTGAAAAATCACTATCGATTTGCGATTTTGCGATTCAGCATCGCAATTGCCGCTAGTGGAAACGGGCCCTAAGGCCTAGTTCACATAAGGTGCAGTGAAAATCGTGTGCAAACGCATGTTCAAAAACACATGGGCTTATGCGCGCTTTAGTGCGCATTTAAGTGCGTTGCGGTGCACTTTTTTTAAGCATGTATTGCTTATTGTAGCAGTAGCAGCTGTCAATAAAGCTTTGTTTTCATATGTAAATGTATTTTTTTCCCAAATAGGGGTAAAAAACGCATGCACTTCGTTTGCGCCTGTATGATCTTCTATGCACTAAAAAAGCGCACCCGTTCACTTGCATTGATGTGCACTTTACAGCTCAGCGCACAGAAATGCAGCAACACTACGGAGCTCAGCGCACGGTAGTGATGCTCAAATACCCCTTTTTAAAATTCGAGTTTGGTAGAATTCGAATAGTAAATTATTCGAGGTCAGTCGAATATTCGAGTCGAATAATTTTTACTATTCGATTCGACCTCGGACTTCGAGCTCACTATTCGAGTCGGTATTCGAGCTAACTATTCGAGCTGACTATTCGAATTGGCCTTAAATAGCTTCCAACACTTGTTTTGAGGGTGAATGATGCAAGAAACCTCTTTTTTTCCAAGTAACAACAGCAAGTGATTATGTGGGGATGTTCCTTTAAAAAAAAATGTGGAAAGAGAAGTTGTGTCCTTAATTTTGTTCAGTAGTGTTACTGTATATACTTGTTCTTCTTCTTCTTTATCTTTCTTCTTCTTCTTCTCGATCTTCTTCTTCTTCTTCTTCTTCTTCTTCTTCTTCATCATCTTCTTCTTCTTCTTCTTCTTCATCTTCTTCTTCTTTTTCATCTTCTTCTTCATCATCTTCTTCATCTTCTTCTTCATCTTCTTCTTCTTCTTCATCTTCATCTTCTCCTTCCTTTTCAATATCGTCTTCTTCTTCTTCACGTATTTCTCTTTTCAATTTTTTTTTTTTGAAATGCAGCTATTTTTGAGCGTAACAAATAGCTGGTGGGCGCACGCATGTTGGAAGCGCCATTGTATGTGCTCCCTGGCAGTGGAAACACAAAGACAGCAGGAGGTAAATTCAGCAGCAGGAGGAGGAGGATGAGTGTGTGGCAGCAGGCAGTCAATGAGGCAGGCAGCTCGCCGTGACATAATAGCCCTGGTACCTAGCGGTGATACCAGGGCTGTAAATAAACACAACAGGAGGTCCCAGACAGCGGTCGTGCAGCCCACATTGTGTCCAATACACAACTGGGACAACACAGTTTTCAACCCGGGCACCTCAGAAAAATTAAACCTTTTTTTTTTTTTTAATGGTTTGTTTGGTTTTGGTTTTGCAACCAATATAGCTATTGTTTGACGTAATAGCTGGTGGCAGAGTGGCAGCAGAAGGTAATTCTGTGTACCCTGGCAGTGGGAAACACAGACAGACAGCAGCAGCAGGAGGAGGAATGGAGGAGTAGGCGAGCAGCTATTGTTTGACGTAATAGCTGGTGGCAGAGTGGCAGCAGAAGGTAAATCATCTGTGTACCCTGGCAGTGGGAAACACAGACAGACAGCAGCAGCAGGAGGAGGAATGGAGGAGTAGGCGAGCAGCTATTGTTTGACGTAATAGCTGGTGGCAGAGTGGCAGCAGAAGGTAAATCATCTGTGTACCCTGGCAGTGGGAAACACAGACAGACAGCAGCAGCAGCAGCAGCAGGAGGAGGTATGGAGGAGCAGTGTGAGTGTGGCAGCAGGTAGGCAGCGTGACATAATAGCCCTGGTACCTAGCGGTGATACCAGGGCTGTAAATAAACACAACAGGAGGTCCCAGACAGCGGTCGTGCAGCCCACATTGTGTCCAATACACAACTGGGACAACACAGTTTTCAACCCGGGCACCTCAGAAAAATTAAACCTTTTTTTTTTTTTATGGTTTTTTGGTTTTTGGTTTTGCAACCAATATAGCTATTGTTTGACGTAATAGCTGGTGGCAGAGTGGCAGCAGAAGAAGGTAATTCTGTGTACCCTGGCAGTGGGAAACACAGACAGACAGCAGCAGCAGGAGGAGGAATGGAGGAGTAGGCGAGCAGCTATTGTTTGACGTAATAGCTGGTGGCAGAGTGGCAGCAGAAGGTAAATCATCTGTGTACCCTGGCAGTGGGAAACACAGACAGACAGCAGCAGCAGCAGCAGCAGGAGGAGGTATGGAGGAGCAGTGTGAGTGTGGCAGCAGGTAGGCAGCGTGACATAATAGCCCTGGTACCTAGCGGTGATACCAGGGCTGTAAATAAACACAACAGGAGGTCCCAGACAGCGGTCGTGCAGCCCACATTGTGTCCAATACACAACTGGGACAACACAGTTTTCAACCCGGGCACCTCAGAAAAATTAAACCTTTTTTTTTTTTTTATGGTTTTTTGGTTTTTGGTTTTGCAACCAATATAGCTATTGTTTGACGTAATAGCTGGTGGCAGAGTGGCAGCAGAAGAAGGTAATTCTGTGTACCCTGGCAGTGGGAAACACAGACAGACAGCAGCAGCAGGAGGAGGAATGGAGGAGTAGGCGAGCAGCTATTGTTTGACGTAATAGCTGGTGGCAGAGTGGCAGCAGAAGGTAAATCATCTGTGTACCCTGGCAGTGGGAAACACAGACAGACAGCAGCAGCAGCAGCAGGAGGAGGTATGGAGGAGCAGTGTGAGTGTGGCAGCAGGTAGGCAGCGTGACATAATAGCCCTGGTACCTAGCGGTGATACCAGGGCTGTAAATAAACACAACAGGAGGTCCCAGACAGCGGTCGTGCAGCCCACATTGTGTCCAATACACAACTGGGACAACACAGTTTTCAACCCGGGCACCTCAGAAAAAGTAAAACTTTTTTTTTTTTTTATGGTTTTTTGGTTTTTGGTTTTGCAACCAATATAGCTATTGTTTGACGTAATAGCTGGTGGCAGAGTGGCAGCAGAAGAAGGTAATTCTGTGTACCCTGGCAGTGGGAAACACAGACAGACAGCAGAAGGGCAGTACACAGCAGCCCACT
The DNA here is from genome assembly GCF_040937935.1 of Hyperolius riggenbachi. Classification (NCBI taxonomy): domain Eukaryota; kingdom Metazoa; phylum Chordata; class Amphibia; order Anura; family Hyperoliidae; genus Hyperolius; species Hyperolius riggenbachi. The sequence continues at coordinate 4,939,253 of NC_090651.1, forward strand.
GTAGGTGTAAAATGTGTGGCTGCAGGCGACGTAATAGTCAAAGTGAACCAGGCTGGCTTAGTGAGCAGGAGCCAGGAGGTGGTAAAGGGTGGTAAGGCACATTAACGATGGTTCCGGCAGCCAGTTCATGTCCCCCTCTCGCCGACAACAGGGGCCAGGAACTCGCCTTCCACCCACGCCTGGTTCATCTTGAGAAACGTCAGTCTGTCCACAGACTTGTGAGACAGACGTGAGCGTTTCTCGGTGACCACGCCACCAGCTGCACTGAAGCAGCGCTCGGACAGCACGCTGGAAGGGGGGCAGGACAGCACTTCCAGGGCGTACTGCGCAAGCTCGCTCCAGATCTCCATGCGCTTGACCCAATACTCCATGGGATCAACAGGGGCATCGCTGTCAAGCCCGCTGTACGACCCCATGTAGTCAGCCACCATGCGGGTCAGGCGCTGGCTGTGACCGGAGGATGCTGCTGCTGCATGCATCTCCTCTCTAGTCACTGCTGCCGGAGCCTCTACAGTCCTGTAGAGCTCGTGGCTGAGAGACAGCAGGTCTGTGGGGCGCTTGCTGCTGCTGGATGCAGGCACCTGCTGCTGCCTCTGTGCTGGCTGCTGGACAGTGGGGGTGGAAGGCTGGGGGAAGGCTTCCTCCAAGCGCTCAACAAGGGCCTGCTGCAAGCTCCTTATTTGTTGCGCTGGGTCTCCTCCTGCAGGCGGCAGGAACTGGCTCAACTTCCCCTTGAGGCGTGGGTCCAACATCATGCTGATCCAGATGTCCTCCCTCTGCTTCATCTGGATCACCCTGGGGTCCCTGTGCAGGCACGTCAGCATGTGCGCTGCCATTGGGAAGAGGCGGGCCACGTCTGCTGGCACATCGACGTCAGTGCTGTCCTCATCCTCCTCCTCTGCCGCCTCATCCTCTCTCCACCCCCGCACCAACTCAGCTGCGCTGTGCTGATCCCCCTCATCAGCAGCCAGGTCAGGGACCTCCACCAAGTCCTCCTCCTCCTCCCCCTCAGAGGTGGACTGCGCAGCTGGTTGCCGCTCCTGCTGGTCCAAGGCTGCCGCTCCCTGTTCCAGCAAAGCATCGAGGGCCCTGTTCAGCAGAGAAACCAGGGGCACCCACTCGCAGACCATAGCATGGTCCCTGCTCACCATGTTTGTGGCCTGCAGGAAGGGAGCCAGCACTAAGCACACCTGCTGCATGTGCCTCCAGTCATCATCGGGGACGATGGACGGGATGTTGCTGGTCTTGTCCCTTCTCTGAGCTGCGGAAACAGTGGCCAGGGCAAGGTACTGTTTGACAGCGCGCCTCTGTTCAACCAGACGCTCCAACATCGCCAGGGTGGAGTTCCAGCGAGTCGGAACGTCAAGGATCAGCCGATGGCGTGGCAGATCCAGCTCCTTTTGCACGTCTTCCAGGCTCGCACAGGCTGCAGCCGAGCGCCGGAAGTGACGCACAACATTCCTTGCCGTTTCCAGCAGTTCGCCCATCCCCTGGTAGGTGCGCAGGAACTTCTGCACCACCAGGTTCAGCACGTGGGCAAGACAGGGGATGTGGGTCAGGTTTCCCCTGTCTATTGCGGCAACCAGATTGGCCCCATTGTCGGCCACCACCTCTCCGACTCTGAGGCCTCTGGGGGTCAGCCAAATCCTCTCCTGCTCCTGGAGTTTGGCCAACACATGGGTTGCCGTCAGCTTGGTCTTCCCAAGGCTGACCAAGTGCAGCAGCGCTTGGCAGTGGCGGGCCTTCACGCTGCTGCTGAGGCGGGGGGTTTGGCCAGGTGTGCCGGAGGATGGCAGAGGATCGGAGGAACCTGCTGCAGTTACCCTGAGCCTGCGGGGTGGCACCACCCACTGTGTTGCTGCTGCTGCTGTGCCCGCTGCTGCTCTCCCATCCTCACCCCCTTCCACCAAGCTGACCCAGTGGACAGTGAAGGACAGGTAGCGGCCTGTCCCGAAGCGGCTGCTCCAGGAGTCCATGGTGACGTGGACCCTTTCACCAACCGCGTGCTCCAGCCCTCGCTCCACATTGGCCATCACAAAGCGGTGCAGTGCAGGAATGGCCTTGCGGGCAAAGAAGTGTCTGCTGGGGAGCTGCCAGTCTGGGGCTGCGCAAGCAAGCAGCGCACGAATGTCGCTCCCCTCCTGCACGAGCGTGTACGGCAGGAGTTGGGAGCACATGGCCCGTGCCAGCAAGCCGTTCAGCTGCCGCACGCGACGGCTGCTGGGAGGCAGAGCCCTAACCACCCCCTGGAAGGACTCGCTCAAAAGGCTCTGGCGTGGCCTTTTGCTGACACGGGAATCAGCAGACACAGCAGAGGAGGCCACTGAGGACTGGCTGCCAGAACAGGCCTCAGTGTCGGCGGCAGGAGTTGCAGAGGGGGGAGGAGCAGTGCGTTTCCGCACTCCTGCTGGTGCTGCTGGAGGAGCAGGAGGGCGGGTGGCTGCTGTTGCTGCTGCTGCTGCTGAAGGCTGTGCAGTGATGGGTGTGGTGCCACTGCCAGCAGCAGATGCCTTCAGCCTCTGGAACTCCTCATGCTGGTGGAAATGTTTAGCCGCAAGGTGGTTGATGAGCGAGCTGGTGCTGAACTTTAAGGGGTCTGCACCTCTGCTCAACTTCCGCTGACAGTGGTTGCAAGTGGCGTACTTGCTGTACACAGTGGGCATGGTGAAAAACCGCCAGATTGGTGACAGAAACTTCCCCCTACGGCATGGAAGCGCTGCTGCCTGTCTCCCTGTGGTGGTTGGGGGGGGGGCTTGGGTGCGGCTGGGGGTGGTACTGGCTGATGCTGCTGCTGCTGCTGCTGAGCCTGAGACACCAGCAGGCTGTGGGACGCTGCTAGTGTTGGGCGAACACCTGGATGTTCGGGTTCGGGCCGAACAGGCCGAACATGGGCCAGATGTTCGGCATGTTCGGCCCGAACGCCGAACTCAATGGGAGTCAATGGGACCCCCGAACATGCCCATTTTGGGGGCCCTATGGGGTCGCAGGCATAAGGGGGGAGCATGCCCCGGTCGCGGGGGGGGGTCGGAAATTCCCCCCACCCCCTCCGCTAGCGCTCCCCCCTCTGCCTGCTTCCCCATACAAAAAGTTTAAATCAAGTTCAATAGTACCTGGGTTGGTGGCATTGGCTGGCAGTGGAGTGAGGAGGAGGAGGAGTCCGAATAGCAGAGTGACGTTGAGGCCGGGCAGCGGGCGGTTCAGCGCTAGTACCCTTGTGGTACTTCCGCCCTTTCTCTGACCTCACGTCCTCTGCGTGATGACGCATACGAGGGTACGCGTGATGCGTACCCTCGTATGCAGAGGACGTGAGGTCAGAGAAAGGGCGGAAGTACCACAAGGGTACTAGCGCTGAACCGCCCGCTGCCCGGCCTCAACGTCACTCTGCTACTCGGACTCCTCCTCCTCCTCACTCCACTGCCAGCCAATGCCACCAGCCCAGGTACACTACTATTGAACTTGATTTAAACTTTTTTTATGGGGAAGCGGGCAGAGGGGGGAGCGCTAGCGGAGGGGGTGGGGGGAATTTCCGACCCCCCCCGCGATCGGGGCATGCTCCCCCCTTATGCCTGCGACCCCATAGGGGGGCCGTATTGCGGCCTGTTCGGCCGAACAGGGCCCTGTTCGCCCGAACAGGGGCCCTGTTCGGCCCTGTTCGGGGGCATACAGAAGTTCGGGGCGAACCCGAACTTAAAAGGCCGAACACCATCAGGTGTTCGGCCGAACTCGAACATCACCCGAACAGGGTGATGTTCTGCAGAACCCGAACAGTGGCGAACACTGTTCGCCCAACACTAGACGCTGCCAATGCTTGCAATGATGCGCCTCCTTGCAAGGCCCACAAGCGCATCCTCCTCCTCCTCCTCAGAGCTGCTGAGGACGACATCCCCTGGAGGTGGTGGCACCCAGTCTCTGTCTGTCACCGGGTCATCATCATCCTCCCCCTCCTGAAACATGTCCTGCTGGGATGAGGACCCCCCAAACTCCTCTCCTGATGCATGGATGGGCTGCTTGACTGTCGCCACAGTCTTGCTGTCCAATCCCTCATCCCCCAAAGTGCCCATCAGCATCTCCTCCTCAAGATCGCCAACAACAGCAGACAATTTACTCATGATGCCTGGGGTCAAAAGACTGCTGAATGACAGGTCGGCGAGTGACGGTGAACTGGCCTCCTCCCCAGACCCTGCTGGGCGGCTGCTGCGAACAGGGGTGGTGGTGGTGGTGAGGGTGGAGGCCTCGGATGCAGAGCTGATGGCGGGCTGCTCATCCTCCGTCATGAGTTGCACCACAGTGTCTGCATCCTTTTCCTCAATGGGACGTTTCCGACCCGGCTGGAGGAAAATGGGAGCAGGTGCTACACGCTGCTGCTGCTGTGTCTCTGCAGCGTGAGTTGCAGATGCTCCTGCTGGGCGGCGCCCAAGGCGTCCACGGCCAGTGGCTATGGGAGGAATGTTAGCCACTGACGCTGCTGCTGCTGCTGCGGAACTGTGCATGGTGGCGCGCCCGCGGCCGCAGCTTGCCACAATGCTGCTCCCTCTCCTCCTGATTCCCTTGCTGCCCTTCCCCTTGCCCAAACCGCGCTGGCTGCCACTTCCAGACATCTTAAATGTTTTGGGCGTATAGACAAAAGTTTTGTAAAAGGGCGGGTGAAAAGTGGGGTACTTTAATGGAGTGGGTTGGTTGGTGAGGTGACTGAGTGAGTGTCCCCTAGTACAGTAAGTAAGTAGTAACAGTCAGGAAGTACAACTAGCAGTTACAATAATCAGTAGTAATCACAAGTAAATTTAGTGTGTGTACACTCAGACAGTGAGTGCACGCACGCAGGAGCTAGTAGCCTATGAACACAGTGACTGAGTGTCCTAGACTCCTAGTACAGTAAGAGTAAGTAGTAACAGTAAGTACAACTAACTAATTACGATAATCAATCAGCGATCAGAAGGAAATGGAGTGTGGGTGTGTGTACACTCAGACAGTAAGTGACCGCACGCAGGAGCTAGTAGCCTATGAACACAGTGACTGAGTGTCCTAGACTCCTAGTACAGTAAGAGTAAGTAGTAACAGTAAGTAGAACTAACTAATTACGATAATCAATCAGCGATCAGAAGGAAATGGAGTGTGGGTGTGTGTACACTCAGACAGTGAGTGCACGCACGCAGGAGCTAGTAGCCTATGAACACAGCGACTGAGTGTCCTAGACTCCTAGTACAGTAAGAGTAAGTAGTAACAGTAAGTAGAACTAACTAATTACAATAATCAATCAGCGATCAGAAGGAAATGGAGTGTGGGTGTGTGTACACTCAGACAGTGAGTGCACGCACGCAGGAGCTAGTAGCCTATGAACACAGTGACTGAGTGTCCTAGACTCCTAGTACAGTAAGAGTAAGTAGTAACAGTAAGTAGAACTAACTAATTACAATAATCAATCAGCGATCAGAAGGAAATGGAGTGTGGGTGTGTGTACACTCAGACAGTGAGTGCACGCACGCAGGAGCTAGTAGCCTATGAACACAGTGACTGAGTGTCCTAGACTCCTAGTACAGTAAGAGTAAGTAGTAACAGTAAGTAGAACTAACTAATTACAATAATCAATCAGCGATCAGAAGGAAATGGAGTGTGGGTGTGTGTACACTCAGGCAGTGAGTGCACGCACGCAGGAGCTAGTAGCCTATGAACACAGTGACTGAGTGTCCTAGACTCCTAGTACAGTAAGAGTAAGTAGTAACAGTAAGTAGAACTAACTAATTACAATAATCAATCAGCGATCAGAAGGAAATAGAGTGTGGGTGGTGTGTGTACACTCAGACAGTGAGTGCACGCACGCAGGAGCTAGTAGCCTATGAACACAGTGACTGAGTGTCCTAGACTCCTAGTACAGTAAGAGTAAGTAGTAACAGTAAGTACAACTAACTAATTACGATAATCAATCAGCGATCAGAAGGAAATGGAGTGTGGGTGTGTGTACACTCAGACAGTGAGTGCACGCACGCAGGAGCTAGTAGCCTATGGACAGTGACTGAGTGTCCTAGACTCCTAGTACAGTAACAGTAAGTAGTAACAGTAAGTAGAACTAACTAATTACAATAATCAATCAGCGATCAGAAGGAAATGGAGTGTGGGTGTGTGTACACTCAGACAGTGAGTGCACGCACGCAGGAGCTAGTAGCCTATGAACACAGTGACTGAGTGTCCTAGACTCCTAGTACAGTAAGAGTAAGTAGTAACAGTAAGTAGAACTAACTAATTACAATAATCAATCAGCGATCAGAAGGAAATGGAGTGTGGGTGTGTGTACACTCAGACAGTGAGTGCACTCACGCAGGAGCTAGTAGCCTATGAACACAGTGACTGAGTGTCCTAGACTCCTAGTACAGTAAGAGTAAGTAGTAACAGTAAGTAGAACTAACTAATTACAATAATCAATCAGCGATCAGAAGGAAATAGAGTGTGGGTGGTGTGTGTACACTCAGACAGTGAGTGCACGCACGCAGGAGCTAGTAGCCTATGAACACAGTGACTGAGTGTCCTAGACTCCTAGTACAGTAAGAGTAAGTAGTAACAGTAAGTAGAACTAACTAATTACAATAATCAATCAGCGATCAGAAGGAAATAGAGTGTGGGTGGTGTGTGTACACTCAGACAGTGAGTGACCGCACGCAGGAGCTAGTAGCCTATGGACAGTGACTGAGTGTCCTAGACTCCTAGTACAGTAAGAGTAAGTAGTAACAGTAAGTACAACTAACTAATTACGATAATCAATCAGCGATCAGAAGGAAATGGAGTGTGGGTGTGTGTACACTCAGACAGTGAGTGCACGCACGCAGGAGCTAGTAGCCTATGGACAGTGACTGAGTGTCCTAGACTCCTAGTACAGTAAGAGTAAGTAGTAACAGTAAGTAAAACTAACTAATTACGATAATCAATCAGCGATCAGAAGGAAATAGAGTGTGGGTGGTGTGTGTACACTCAGACAGTGAGTGCAGTGCGCACACGCAGGAGCTAGTAGCCTATATGAACAGTGACAGTGAGTGTCCCTACGGGTACAGTAAGAGTAAGTAGTAAGTAAGTACAACTAACTAACAATAATCTATCAGTAATCAGAAGGAAATAGAGTGTGTGTACACACAGACAGTGAGTGAGTGCACACACGCAGGAGCTAGCTAGTAGCCTATAAACAGTGACAGTCAGTGAGTGTCCTACTCCTAGTACAGTATAACTACAATACTATTAGTAAAGGACAGCAGAAATACTGGTATAGATGAGAGAAATAAACAGAGGACAGCTGCCCACAGAGGCAAGGCCCCCCTGAGGCCTAAACCTGTAAGCTTGCAGCAGCTGCCTGTCTCTAATGTAACACACAAGCTACTAACTAAAATACAATGTCTATCTAACTAACAACAATATAGGTGTATATGGCAGGTGTAGGTGAGCAAAAACGCTAGGTAAATGATCACAATAGAGCACTTGCTAAGCCAAAGCACAAATGAGCAACTCTCTCTCTGTACAAGTCTCAGGCAAGCACGGAGAAACGGAACATGGCGGCCGCTATTTATAGGGTAGGGGCTGGCCAGGGTCCCCCTCTGTGATTGGCTGCCGTCAGAGGGCCTGGGAGCCCTCTGATTGGCTCTAAGGACATCAATCTGGGCTATGACGCTATTCGAGCTCGGTACCGAGCTCGAATAGCGCCGGGTTGCTCGAATAGCTCGAATAGTGAATGGGCTATTCGAGTGTACTCGGATAGCCCATTCGAATAGCTCCAGCTATTCGGAGCTCGAATACCGAGCTCGAATAGCTGAAAAAGAGCTCGAATATTCGAGCTACTCGAATATTCGAGCTCTGCTGAGCACCACTGGCGCACGGCATAGATGTGAACCAGGCACGTTTAATTACATAGGAAAAACCAATGCCTTGCAGAACACAGAGGGCAATGTGCTGTGAAAAGCGCACAGAAACGTCCCTAGTGTGAACGAGGCCTAAGTCTGAACCCCCCAATGTAAACTCCTTCCTGAATCCCTAAGGCTGGGTTCACACTTACCAGATGAGTAGACAGCGGCGGAGATCGCAAATAGACGACTGCAGGTGAGTATTTTACGAAACATGTATGGCTAGCAGCCTAGTGAGAGCCAACACCATCAGCTCTCATAGACCAGCATAGATCGCCCTCTGTCACATCCATCCGCTTCCTCTGGCTGATCCAGAGAATTCATATGGGACCCAGAGTCCACCTGTTTCCCTCACCAGCGCCATCTGCAGATGTATTTCCAGGAAGAGGAAACAACACAAGAAAGAGATCCAAGCTATTATGGGTGAAGCAGAATCATAGAACCATGTGACCAAAATATGAATATTAATCGGTCAAACTATTGCTGAAAGTGGAGCTGAACTCTTGCACAGGACAGAAGGCAAACAGAGAAATGCACCCTGTATGTATTTAGAGAGTTTAGCCTGTCTAATTCCCCCTCATCTGTGATTAATCACAAGTGTAATTTGATCCCTCAGCTGTGTCAGCTGGCTGCCTCGGAAGAGCAGCTGATCTGTAATCACAGGATGTTAACCCTATGTCTGCTTCCATAAAAGCAGGAAATAGACCCACTGCAGATTTATTGCAGGAATTGTATCAGCTGTAGCAAAGATGTGTTTTCATTTGAAGGTTATTATGCTGTTGCTTATCTTTTACAGCAGAGAGGAAGTTCTGAATTTAAGTCCACTTTAAGGTTGTGGATACTGTATATAGTCAGATTTCTGCCCTCAGAGCTCTCTGTGCAGCATCATTGTACATTTGTGTTATTACAGTTCCATGTGTATATGTTGTACCCGTGGCAGCGTGGCGGTCAGGCGGTAAGCATGCCGGCGTGGCACTTGCAGATAGTGATGCTCGGATACCTCTTTTTGATATCTGGGTTGTTCCAGATCCAGATAGTAAAAAATCTTGATAAATCCAGATATCTGGATACCTCTTTTTGATATCTGGGCTGTTCCAGATCCAGATAGTAAAAAATCTGGATAAATCCAGATATCTGGATACGAACCAAAATGGCTGTAAACTAACATCAGGAGGTTCCAGACAGCGGTCGTGCAGCCCACATTGTGTCCAATGCACGACTGTTACATCACAGTTTTCAGCCCAAACATCTCAAAAAAATGAAACAGTTTTTTTTTTCTTCAACAAAATACAGCTATTGTAGTGGCGTAATAGCAGGTGGCAGACTGGCAGCAGAAGATTTGTTCTGTGTGGTGGGTAGAGATCTCTGTTGTAGAGCTGGTGGTGGCCTGCTCATCCACCATCAGCTCCATCACAGACTCTGCGTCTTTCTCCTCCAATGTGCGCCGATGACCCTGCTGGAAAAAGGCCGCTACATGCTACTGCACCTCTGCAATGTGACTCCCCCTAACAGCTGGGCATCCAGTGCATCCACGGCCAGTGGCTAGCGGCGGAATGGACACTGACGCGGCAGAACTGCCGACAGTGGCGGCGATGCTGCTCCCTCTCCTCTTGCCCTTGCTTTTCATGCTGCCCCTCCCCCCGGCTGCCAGTGCCAGCAGACATAGTACAACTTTATATGTGTCCAAATGAAGTGGGGTACTTGTACTTTATTCAAATCAGTAGTACTAGTAGATAGTAGCAGTAGTAGAACTTCAACTAACGGAGTGACAGCAGAGTAGCACACACTGACACACTAACTATCTGTCTATCTGTCACACACTGTAACAGCACTGCAATTAAAGTAAGCTAATTTAATACAAATTAACTATATATAACTGGTAGTAGTAGAATAGTTGTAGTAGTACTAGAAGAAATTCAACTGAGGGAGTGACAGGAGCACACACTAACTGTCTATCTGTCACACACTGACTGACTCTAACAGCAGCACTGCAGTAACTATCTGTAGTAAATAAAGCTAACACAGTAGTAGTACGCTCTCTAACAAGTAACTACACACAATATAAGACTAGTAGTAGTTAGTAGTACAGTAATCTAATCCCTAATAACCTACAAGCTATACTGTAGCTAAGGCTGACAGCAGACCTAGCCTGTGCACCAGTGGCGTACCTAGGGCATTTGACACCCGGTGCTGGGTATTAAAAAGACACCCCCCCCCCCCCATTAAAAAAAAAAAAAAAAACAGCAAATGTGGCATGCTAAACGTGACACGGCGGGTAATGCCAGGTGTAGGCTCGCTCCCCCCCCTAAAGTTGTCCTTAGTATAGTATAGTGGCACCAGTATAGCTAACAAAAAATGGGTGCGGTTATAACATGCGGCGCGCATTGCGCGCCGCGGCGAAAAATGGGCGTGGCCATGACCGGATGAGGGCAGAGCTAACTAATTTAAAGTGAACCCGGGATAAGAGTGATATGGAGGCTGCCATATTCATTTTCTTTTAAACAATAGGCAGCCCTGCTGATCTATTTGGCTGCAGTAGTGAACTGAATTACACCAGAAACAAGCATGCAGCTAATCTTGTCAGTTCTGACAATATTGTCAGAAGCCCCTGACCTGCTGCTTGCTTATTCAGGGTCTATGGTTGAAAGAATTAGATGCAGAGGACCAGCACAGCAGCCAGGCAGCTGGTATTGCTTAAAAGGAGATAAATATTGCAGCCCAATATTATTCTCACCTCGGGTTCCCCTTAAAGGACTTCCGAGGCCAAAGAGATGAAAAATACACAATACCTTTTATATATATGGATCCACGGAGGACGTCCAGCGCGTCCTCCTCACCGTAGCGCCGTCATTGCTGCCTTTTCCTATCACCCCCGGCTCGGCCCGACCCCACTGAACGGGTCGCATAGGGTGCCACTACTAAGATGGCCGCCGCCTTGAGCCGCGGCTGCGCAGTACGCTTTGCCCTTAGTGCGACTGCGCAGCCTTCAGCCCGCCTCCCGCAGCGTACGGATTCCGCAATGCTGCCCCAGCGTATGTCGGGCGCGCTCACATCACTGCGAGCAGTGCATGTGAGGACGCGCCCCCTTCACAGTACAGTATACGGAGACACGCTGGGGGAGCGAGCATTGCATTATACTATTGCTAGCGTGGAGAAAGTAAGTTATTAGCCTTGTCAAAGTTTGATTTGTGGGGTCTGATTTTTATTTTACTTCCATAAAAATGCCTAAAATCATGTTTTTATTTTAAAAATGTAAAGGCAAAAATTTGAGAATATTTTTAAAGGGCCCATACCCAATTCACTGTAATCATACTGATAGCTGCCTTTCTATATATACATACACATATGTGTGTATATATATATATATATACACACATATGTGTATGTATATATAGAAAGGCAGCTATCAGTATGATTACAGTGAATTGGGTATGGGCCCTTTAAAAATATTCTCAAATTTTTGCCTTTACATTTTTAAAATAAAAACATGATTTTAGGCATTTTTATGGAAGTAAAATAAAAATCAGACCCCACAAATCAAACTTTGACAAGGCTAATAACTTACTTTCTCCACGCTAGCAATAGTATAATGCAATGCTCGCTCCCCCAGCGTGTCTCCGTATACTGTACTGTGAAGGGGGCGCGTCCTCACATGCACTGCTCGCAGTGATGTGAGCGCGCCCGACATACGCTGGGGCAGCATTGCGGAATCCGTACGCTGCGGGAGGCGGGCTGAAGGCTGCGCAGTCGCACTAAGGGCAAAGCGTACTGCGCAGCCGCGGCTCAAGGCGGCGGCCATCTTAGTAGTGGCACCCTATGCGACCCGTTCAGTGGGGTCGGGCCGAGCCGGGGGTGATAGGAAAAGGCAGCAATGACGGCGCTACGGTGAGGAGGACGCGCTGGACGTCCTCCGTGGATCCATATATATAAAAGGTATTGTGTATTTTTCATCTCTTTGGCCTCGGAAGTCCTTTAAAAGTGCAACACAAAGACAGTGGGCCTTTCCCCAGAAAATTCACATAATTGTTCAGGTTTTCTCAAGAAAATACACATAATGTGAACAGATTTGACCAGAAAATAGTTCAATCATGTCGGCAGATTTGCCCAAAAAACACGTTCAATCATGTCGGCAGATTTGCCCAAAAAACACGTTCAATCATGTCGGCAGATTTGCCCAGAAAATACATGCAATCATGTCGGCAGATTTGCCCAGAAAATACATGCAATCATGTCGGCAGATTTGCCCAGAAAATACATGCAATCATGTCGGCAGATTTGCCCAGAAAATACATGCAATCATGTCGGCAGATTTGCCCAGAAAATACATGCAATCATGTCGGCAGATTTGCCCAGAAAATATATGCAATCATGTCGGCAGATTTGCCCAAAAAACACGTTCAATCATGTCGGCAGATTTGCCCAAAAAACACGTTCAATCATGTCGGCAGATTTGCCCAGAAAATACATGTAATCATGTCGGCAGATTTGCCCAGAAAATACATGCAATCATGTCGGCAGATTTGCCCAGAAAATACATGCAATCATGTCGGCAGATTTGCCCAGAAAATACATGCAATCATGTCGGCAGATTTGCCCAGAAAATACATGCAATCATGTCGGCAGATTTGCCCAGAAAATACATGCAATCATGTCGGCAGATTTGCCCAGAAAATACATGCAATCATGTCGGCAGATTTGCCCAGAAAATATATGCAATCATGTGGCAACCTGGCCAGAAAACACTTCAATCATGTAGCAGACCTGGCCAGAACAGTCGATACACCTGCTAATATAAATTAAATAAAAATTTACTCACCTGAAGCAGCAGCAGACCTCCTGTCCCGGCCTCCGTCCGGCGCGCAGCTCTCACGATCCTCTGCAGCCAGCAACTGAAACTCCCGCGGTGAGAGCAGGGCTACGGGAAAATGGCGCCCGAAGCCCTGCATTGCAGACTCAGTCTCCAGAGCAGGGCTTCGGACGCCATTTTACTGTAGCCCTGCTCTGCCGCTGTTGGAGCTGCGGGCTGCTGCTGTCAGTGAACTGACACAGCGTCTATTAGACGCCGAAAATCAGTTCACGCTGGGGGTGCTTGGACAATATTAGGGGGTGCTTCAGCACCCAAACCACCCCCCTGGCACCGCCACTGCCCCAGTATAGCTAGTATAGTTGCCCCAGTATAGCATAGTGGCCCCAGTATAGTTTAGTGTAGCATAGTGGCCCCAGTGTAGCATAGTGGTCCCAGTGTAGCATAGGTGCCCCCAGTGTAGCATAGTGGCCCCCAGTGTAGCATAGTGGCCCCCAGTGTAGCATAGTGGCCGCCAGTGTAGCATAGTGGCCGCCAGTGTAGCATAGTGGCCCCCAGTGTAGCATAGTGGCCCCCAGTGTAGCATAGTGGCCCCCAGTGTAGCATAGGTGCCCCCAGTGTAGCATAGTGGCCCCCAGTGTAGCATAGTGGCCCCCAGTGTAGCATGGTGGCCCCCAGTGTAGCATGGTGGCCCCCAGTGTAGCATAGTGGCCCCCAGTGTAGCATAGTGGCCGCCAGTGTAGCATAGGTGCCCCCAGTGTAGCATAGTGGCCCCCAGTGTAGCATAGGTGCCCCCAGTGTAGCATAGTGGCCCCCAGTGTAGCATAGTGGCCCCCAGTGTAGCATGGTGGCCCCCAGTGTAGCATGGTGGCCCCCAGTGTAGCATAGTGGCCCCCAGTGTAGCATAGTGGCCGCCAGTGTAGCATAGGTGCCCCCAGTGTAGCATAGTGGCCCCCAGTGTAGCATAGTGGCCCCCAGTGTAGCATAGTGGCCCCCAGTGTAGCATAGGTGCCCCCAGTGTAGCATAGTGGCCCCCGGTATGAGGGAAGCTTGGAAGGTGGGGTGGCGGGGTCCCCTCCTTCCGGCGCTTCCCCCTCCTAATTAGCAGCAGCCAGCAGCTTAGCGAAGCGGGCGGGGAGGACTTACTCACCTGCTCCAGGCGATGGCGCATAACGTCATCCTCACGTGACGCTGGTCTCTCTGTCGCTCACTGTGCTAAGCTTCCGCAAATCAGGAAGCACAGTGGGCGGTGGAGAAGGTGGAGACCAGCGTCAGGTGACGATGACGCTATTTGCCATCGCCTGGAACGCAGGAAGTAGGTGAGTAAGTCTTCTCCGCCCGCTCCTGCCCGCTCATCAAGCTGCTGCTAATTAGGAGGGTGAAGCGCCAGAAGGAGGGGACCCAGGTGAGGGAGGTGGGGGGTCCGGCCCCCCTCCCCGCCGCTTTCCCCGCCACCCCTCCTTTCCGGGTTGCTTTCCCCCTCCTGTCCGGCCGGCACAGGCCTCTGTGGGGGCCTTGATGACACCCCCTGGGGCGCCCGACACCCGGTGCGGGGCGCCCCATGCCGCCCTATGGTAGGAACGCCACTGCTGTGCACACAGCAGGCCCTAACCTAGCCTAGCAGCTGCAGCACTGAGTCTGACTGTCACATTGACTAAAATCAAAATACAAGCTAGCTAACTAAAAAACAATAAAATACTGGTGTAGTACAAGTGTTTAGAAGCAAAAACGCTAGGTTTAACTCAGTAATACAGCATTTGCTTAGCCAACAGCACTTGAGATGTCCCTCATACAGCAGTCACAAGCAAGGATGAGATTCTCATCTGGCGCCTGCCTTATATACTGGAGGGGCTGGCCAGGGTTCCCCTCTGTGATTGGTTGCTAGGGCTTCGGCTGGGAGCCCTCTGATTGGCTCAATGGTTCAATGGTGGTTACGCTATCCGGATCTGGGTACCCAAACTAGGTATCTGGAATGATTTCCAGATACCTAATAGGTATCTGAGTTAGCTCGGATAGTGCATTCCGGATTTATCCAGGTATCTGGAATCCGTATCCGGGTTCGGATACCAGAAAAAAGTTCGGATATCTGGATAGTTCGGGTATCTGGAATCTGAATGAGCATCACTGCTTGCAGAGTCCTGGCTTGAGTCTTGCTCTTTATACACAGAGCTGAATGCTTCTTCCGCAGCCTGAAATGCATACCAGTTAATTGGTTAATTGGCACCTGACCACACTGGCCTCAGCGCCTGTGCTTGTGGTTGGCACATTAGACTGTGAGCTCCTCTGGGACGGAGCAGTTGTGGAGGGTTCTAAGTGGTCTGTACAGCGATGCCTAATTTGTACACGTCGTATAAATACTGAAAATGGACACCGCCAGAGATGACGCCGCGCAGGTGAATTAACAGCCCATGCCTTGTTAGCGTTCTCATTGTTCAGGTCAGATCAGCGTTCAGCCATTAAGCGGCCAAACTAGCGGTCGTCATTTATTTAGCAACTTTTAATGCGTGTTTTCGATAGCGTTGGCGTTTCTTTTCTGTATTGGTGGTATATTTATTTAGGCCCGCACTAATGAAGACACCAGGAGAGCCCAGGAGAAGTTTATTAAAAGGAATTATAATTAATTTATTTAATAGTCCTTGTGTGAATGAATTATTAAAAGGTGCGTGTGGCTTATGCGTCGGATTTCTGTGCCAAAGGACAACGGCAACCAGATGCAATTTACAGTTCTGTCCCACACCTTGCGTAGGGCCTCCGCCACTTCAGCTAAACGCCCTATGAGGGGATTAATAAACGCGAGCCTGCTCAATAATTTATATATGCCAAGAAAGTAGCTTTCCTGCAGTAAATGAGTCCCGCCTTCTGGCCACAGTTTACTGGTCTGTGGCGACATTGCTGATGGTGTTAAAGGGACGTCCATGTCTTGTCATGTCCTCCATGGCTTCCATGTTGACTTTTCTCGCCAGAAAATCGGTATTATCGAATCGACCACAGTCCCAATCCTACCACCCAACTATTTTAAATCTGGATAATTTGCAAAATCATTTAAACCTATTTTGTGTGTGTTTATTGGGAATGTTACACTCTATTTTGGTAGTTGGACTGAGCCGCTGCCACTTAGAAAGTGCTGTTGTGAAATTAGAAAAAAAAATTGAGAATCACACGTGAGGAGATGGACTAGTCAAAAACTTGATGGAACTGTAAGATTTTAACTACCTACTATAAGTGAGAGTGACATAGGGAAAAAAAAGTAATTTGTAGTGCATTTTACTCAGTGAGAATTTTTTTGTATGTATTGTAAATTTCCACATTTTTCACGATAGATGTCTTTTAAAGTAAACCTTATTCAGGTGTACACGTGACATTGGGGAACATTCACTTAATGATTGTTAAAAATGCAGCTTTACCAATTACCACATCCAAAATCCAGGTAGTGTGCACTGCGCTATTAGCGCAAACGGAATAACCTAGGTAACGTGTCCATTGCCATGGAACCACGCGCCATGCACGCTCGGAAATGGGCCATTTAGAATCGCCACTCGTCATATGTGCGGTGAACTACCTGCATATAACTTGCATGAAGGTTGACACTTTTAGCATGTCATTGACCAGTAACATGGCGGATTTGGGGGCAGCGAATGACTCATTTGCTCGCTCTGGTATTGGATATATCTATTTTCGGTGAATTTGGGCCGCTGTATACAGAGGTGAAGCTGCCGGAACTGATCGAGGTTTTGTCCAGTATTCGGAGCAGAACTCGCAGCTTAGCTCTTCTTACAGACGGAGAGCGAGATTCAGGCTTTTGTGAGAAGAGGCAGTAAAGTTGTTCTGTAAATTAAGCTCCCTCGCCAGAAAACAGAATTAATCGAAATGTGCTAATTGTTGCAAATCCAACCTAATTAACAGTGTTTATGGCTTACAAATGATAGATTTTTGGCACGAGCTTAACAACTTTCTGCTTCAGATTGAATTAGGGGCAGCATTATTTCCTGTCTGTTTTCTGAAGACTCCTCCATAATGCCGGCATTAGACCAGCTTAGCGAAACCTCATTCAGATCTCCGCGCTGCCCTCCCAATGGTCATCTTTCACTAATTCACGTCTTCCAGGCTCATTAGATGCACATTGTCAGGTTGTCTTTCTCCGCCTTCCAGGATGATCTCCTCCTAGCCGGTGCTTGTTAATTTCTTGCAAGGTTCGCTGTCTAATCTCTAAAGCCCAAATGTTGAGTTAGAGGTTTGCCGTAGCCGTATGGCGGAGAGAGGTCGTGTCAGAGCGGGGGGCTTCAATTACAACCGTCACAATTATGTTACCGATTCTTAAAATGTATTCTTACTAAGTTCATCTCATAGAATTTACCCTGATGTAGCCATGGGGAACCCGTCCGGTAAAGTGGGACTGCAGTCTACATTGAGCCTGGGAATAGCTTGGAACATCCATCATATTTATATTGATCCAACAATAAAAGGATGGCCCTGTTCAACAATATTAAACTCTGCTACTCCATAGGCTTCAAAGAATCCCCAGAAACTACGGATAATCATCACCACCACCACAGCCGATGTGTACGAACTCACCAGATGATGCGACCTATGAGGTCTAGTTGCTCTTAGGCACTTAGGGCCGTTCTAAACCACTCCTGGGATTGACTGGATACGGTAGTCTTGAGGGAACTTTCTTAATAAATATCATCAAATAATGCTTACATTTGAAAAGGGTGCTGTAACAATAGTGTCAGCAGGATAACCGATTTCTGATTATGTGGTGATCTGCAGAATCACCAATAATACAGATACTATATCTGATTATATGGTGATCTGCAGAATCACCAATAATACAGATATAGTAAGCAAACAGCATGTAAGACGTGACAAAGTCACTAGCTTTATTGCACAAAGTGTAGTGATTGGTGCAAACAGTAAGTTACTGATAGAATCTCAGCTGTAACCTCACCAGTGGCGATGGAGGTTACAGATAGAACCACAGCGGTAACCTCACCAGTGGCGAGGGCCCACTGGTGAGAGAGAGAATAGTCACACAGATCAGGTAGGCAACAGACGGGCAGACAAGGTACAGAATCGACAAGCAGAATCAGAGTGAAGTTCAAGCAAAAGTCGGCAACAAGATCAGGTACAGAATCCCAAGGCAGAAAGAATAGTCAGAGAAGGCAAAGAGTCATACACAGATAAATATACAATAATGAAGTTATAATTACAGCTATCAAAGGTCTGAGCGCTAACACGAAGTATTCACAACAACAGACAATGAGCAAATGACATCTCCCAGCTTAAATACAGAAAGCAAATCCAAACCGCCCGCCCAGAGGGCTGAACCAATCAGCAGCGTGTGATTGTCAGGTTGGTGTCAGCTGACTGCAAGATCAGCTGACTTGTCTCCTCAGATTATAAAGGTCCTGCCGCCTCCGCCCGCGAGCGTGCTGACCTAATCTGATGTGCAGAGGAGAGACCTGTCCTGCCAGGGGCTGTGCAAGATGTCTGAGAGGATGTGGCCGCCGCCGGGGTGACGTCAGACGCGGAAGCGGCGGCCGCAGCACTCTCCGCCGGTGAGGTAATACTGCTATACCTGACAGGTGCCTATAAAAAAGGGCGCCTGGGGCCTGATATGATATAAACAAAAAAAGCCAGATTCGGCTACAAAGGGCGCCTGGTGTAGGTGAAATGCCAAATTCAACTACAAAGGGTGCCTGACGTAGCCAAAAAACTAGTTTTAGTTTATAAAAAGCATGCTGTTATAGGCAAAATTTGTTGGGCTATAAAAGGGATCTGGATATAGCCTAAAAAAGTGATATAGCCAGAAAAGTGATTACTATGACCTATCTTCTCCCTACTCTCACACAGAACCTTCCCATGGTGGTGCCTAACCCTAACTCCCCCTGGTGGCGCCTAACTCTAGCCCCTCCCTGGTGGTGCCTAACACTAAGACCCCTCCTGGTGGTGCCTAACCCTAACCCCCCCTTGGTGGGGCCTAACCCTAACCACCCCCCTGGTGGTGCCTAACCCTAACCCCTCCCTGGTGGAGCCTAACCCTAAGACCCCACTGGTGATTACCATGACCTAAATTCTCCCTATTCTAACACAGTACCCTTCCCTGGTGGTGCCTAACCCTAATACCGCCCTAGTGGTGCCTAACCCTAACCCTCCCTGGTAGTACCTAACACTAAAACCCCCCACTTGTGATGCCTAATACTAACCCCCTTTGCACCCCTGAAATAAAAAATCTTGGCTATAAAAGGACTCCCTTTTGTAGCAGAATCAATAACCTTGTAGCCGAAAACCTTGTAGCCTAATCAAAAATCTCAGCTATAAAGGGGCACCCTTTTGTAGCCGAATCGAAAATCTTGTAGCCGAAACAAAAACTCGGGCGCCCTTTTCACCACCTTGTAGCCGAAATTTGCAGAAATAACTGATAATTGAACTTTATGGAGGCGCCCTTTTAAAACATATGGCTCAGGCACCCTTTTCAACTGATTCCCCAGATAACCTCAGAGAAAAACTTCTCATAGTATGAAACCATTATTTTTATTGTATTGTATTGTATTGCATAGTGAACTACGAACGCGTTACTCGCGTCTAATTTTCCGCGTGCAATTGTATGCGTACAAATTTATGCATTGGAAAGGGGAATGTACGCATAGAAGAGTTCTGGGTATAAGCATTTGAAAAGGAATTAATGCGTAACATTTTCTGCATACGGGCTTAAGCATCCGCGTACACTACGCTTCGCACTACTTGTAATTGCGTATTTTAACGCATAGTCTACGACATGCATACAAAGCGAATATTTGATTTCGAAGCCGTTTGGCGAAGCTTAAAGAGAATCTGTATTGTTAAAATCGCACAAAAGTAAACATACCAGTGTGTTAGGGACATCTCCTATTACCCTCTGTCACAATTTCGCCGCTCCCCGCCGCATTAAAAGTGGTTAAAAACAGTTTTAAATAGTTTGTTTATAAACAAACAAAATGGCCACCAAAACAGGAAGTAGGTTGATGTACAGTATGTCCACACATAGAAAATACATCCATACACAAGCAGGCTGTATACAGCCTTCCTTTTGTATCTCAAGAGATCATTGTGTGTTTCTTTCCCCCCTGAGGGGGAGTTCATAGCAGAACCACAACACTGAAGAACTTGGCAGCCTTCCAGACACAGGCTGACAAGTCTGACAGGGGAAAGATACATTGATTTATTACAGAGATGGTGATAGTAGAAAGTGCTGCAGTAAGCCAGAACACATTAGAATAGCTTTTGGAACTTGTAGGATGATAAAAAACAGGATGCAATTTTTGTTACGGAGTCTCTTTAAGTGCGTAAAACTACGCGTAGTTCCAGCGTAGCGAAGTTGGCTGACTTCATCTAGACTATCGGTGGTCCTTTGTGGAAATCAGATAGTAAGAAGCTCTCTGACTAGATAAATTCACCTTCCCAAGTCTTTTCAAAGTTAAGAGAACTAATCATATGGAGCTCATAGAGGGGAATACAGCTTCATTTTCATCCACATTTTTTTCATTCTTTATAAGAGAATTAACATTTGACATACATTTTTAGTCGTTCACAGGTTTCTGATTTTATTTTTTTGTGCTGCTTTCTCATTCTGAGCTATAAAAGGGATAATTTACTGAGACGGATGCAAAGGGAACATATGACTGTGGTAGCAAATATACCTCCAACATCGGGTGTCAGAGGTCCAACGAGACTTGTGATCCTTCTCTAAACCACCTACCTAGCCCTGACCTCCCTAATGTCTCCCGTTCTTGTGCCTAGCCATGGCCTCCTTCCTCTTCTGTACCTGACCCTAACGTCTCTCTTTCCTCTGTCTAGCCTTGGCCTCCCTCCCCTCCTGTGCTCAACTCTAACGTCTCCCTTTCCTCTGTCTGGCCATGACCTCCCTCCCCTCCTGACTGGTCGACTCCTTGGCAGTGACTTCACTTAAGGCTGGGAGAGCAGTTGGACTGTTTTTTTTTTCTCTCCCTAACCTCTCACTTTCCTGTGTCTAGCCCTGACCTTCATACTCTTCTGTGTCCAATCCTAACCTCTCACTTTCCTGTGCCCAACCCTAAGTTCTCCCTTTTCTGTGCGCAGCCCTAACCTCTCCATTTTCTGTGCCTAACCCTGACCACTCCCTTTGCTGTACCCAACCCTGACCACTCCCTTTGCTGTACCTAACCCTGACCACTCCCTTTGCTGTACCTAACCCTGACCACTCCCTTTGCTGTACCCAACCCTGACCACTCCCTTTGCTGTACCTAACCCTGACCACTCCCTTTGCTGTACCTAACCCTGACCACTCCCTTTGCTGTACCTAACCCTAACCTATCCTTTGACGGTGTGGCCCAAGAGCCGTGAAACAAACGTTAGGCGAAATTGAATATGAATGTGCATCTTGTGTAGAAACCATGGTCTTTTAATAAATGTGTGAATTGCTGCTGGAACTGATTATCCTGTGTTTTTATGTGAAGAAGGAAGTAAAAGCCATATTTTATGAACTGGTTGTTACTCTATTTCTGTGGGTTTAACCCTCTAATGTTGTAAATGGAAATGGTTTGATCAATTCAGAGTATAACTAGTGATAATTATATATTTTTTCCATGGCAGAGAAGCAGTTCAGCAGATGTTCACAGCCAGTGATCAGGTTTCAGCTTTCGCATAAGGATATTCTCTGGACTGTTAGTCCACTTTTTCCTCTGGTTTCTTGTGCAGCTGTTTTAATAAGCTGAGATGCCCCCAATGGCCAGCTAGACTGGTGTCCTACTTCTATTGTCACCAATATCCAATATCTCATTGCGACGGTTGGCCAATGAGAGTAGTTTAATGGGAAAGGAAGGGGCGGGCACAATGTATGAGTTTGGCTTCAGTCTCAGTCCATAAAGGGGAGGACACTCTGGCCAAAGTCATAGGCTGTACACATTGAGGCTGCATCTTAGATGTGTTGCCTTCTGTAAGCACTCTTGGAGTCTTGGTACCAGTCTAGTGGCTCCTACATAACATTACCTTCCACGTACAGCCACCGGCATGCTGCCACTTGCTAAGCTTGGGGGTTCCCTAGACCCGCACCAGTTAATTAATAGTAAAAGGAAGTTACAGACTGATGTGTGCTTCAGCCTAACAAGATCATCAGGATCCCCTTACTGGTAGACCACATAAAGCAACCGTTACGTTGTATGGCTATTTCTACACCCCGTTCCGATACTTTGCTTCTCAGCCTCCAACTCTTAAACACTCTGTTCAAAACAATATTGTTGGGGTTTAATAAATGATTGATGGAGCAGTGCCCTGGAGTAGCAGCAGGGGCAGATTTACCAATACTGGCTAAACACACCAACTACCCAGTACAATCAGAGGATTTAAGGCTCATACACACGCTCAACAAAAGTCTTTTAAATGCACGATTATCAAACGACTTGAAGAAGTTGGACAACTTTTGTCAAGTAAAAGACGTGCAAATGACAAGGCGTTATCACTGATAAGAGGCGACCAATGACTGATAAGACGCAGCTCAAGTCAACCCAACAGTTGGGTTGACTTGAGCTGCATCTTCGTTGGTCGCCTCTTGTCAGTGATAACGCCTTGTCATTTGCACGTCTTTTTCTTGACAAAAGTTGTCCAACTTCTTCAAGTCGTTTGATAATTGTGCATTTAAAAGACCTTTGTTGAGCGTGTGTATGAGGCTTTACAGCTATCTGTGATTGTCGGACTCAATCTTTGCTAATGAGCACACAAAGGATGTTCATTATTTATCCTTATAGGCTCAAACACACGTACCAACAATCTGTCCAACTATCTACCAAACTTGTCTGTCGGAAGATGAGTTGGGTGTGTGTACAGCTGACAAACAACCAGACTAACTGATATAATAACAGGTTGTTTTCCAGATGCAACCAGAGGATCAATCTGAGCAACTATCCCGCAGGTTGGAACGTGTGTACAAGTCTTTTGAACAATGTTGTTGTTTTTGAATGCAGAGATTTTGTGCAGTTTGTCATTTAGCATGCACACATAGTATGTAAGTGAGTTGGTTGTTTAGTTGGATGTAGTGTGTGTATGTATTTGTCAGGTAAACAACTTGTTATGCGGTTGGTTGTGCATTAAGTTGGACGTGTGTATTATTATTATTGATTTATGACAGGCGTAGCCATGTGTGGGCAAAGGGGGACATATGTCCCTGGGCGCAGCACTGTGAAGGCGTTCAGCATGGACACTGCACCGCGATGCAAGTGAGAGGTGGCTTGCTGACTCTTCTCTCCATCCCTCTGCAGAGGAGTGCAGAAGCATTAACAGCAGCAGAGAAAGCAGGGCACGTCTGACTGTCTAAATGGGGGGGGGCATATCTGGCTATCTATAGGGGGCATATCTGGCTATCTAAAGGGGGGGACACACCTTGCTATCTAAAGGGGGATTTATCTGGCTATCTGAACAGGGGGAAGGGTGACACATATGGCTATCTAAACAACATTTGACTCCACCCATGACCATGACCACATTTCGATGTGTGGCCATGCCAATTTGTCCAGAGGGGGGGCGCAAAAACTATCTTTGTCCCCGGGTGCTGAAAACCCTAGCTACGCCTCTGGTGTATAAGCCTTATGATATTATTTAAAACCTTATTTTAGAGTTAAGTTTATATCCTCAAACAAGCTGCCTTCCTCTCACTGGTGGCACAGATGCAAACGTGGTGATTTCTGTCCTCTATTTTCTCACTTGTGAGTCTTGCCGGGGGGGTCAGATGCCGGCAGACTAATTTTGGTGTGGAAGGGGTAAAATCCTGACAGCCGAGATGGCTTGTGCTCAGCATTATGAGGAGTCTTTGCAAATTGAACATTTCTAGGCAGCGAGTTCACTTGACACTGAATACCCTCGGAGCACCTGTTGCTCCATCAGTCATCGAGGGAGAATCTGCCTTTCCTGACCTCATCTTTGGGATTTAACCAGCAAAATAAGAAGACTGCAGGTTTACCCAACGGCTCCCTAACTGACACAGAAAACGCTTCTTTACTATGCTAAGCGTTCCTAGAAATGAATCCGATCTCTAGAATAACAGTGACGGAATTCATAACTAGAAGTTTTGCAGAAATCTGCAGTGTTGAAGTATTTTTGATATTGTTTGTAATAAACTCTCCTCTGATTTCCCTCCTGTCTCAGAATGGGGACAATGAAGGGTGAAGCACACAAACGCCCACCAGCGTGACAGAGCTGACTTTTTTATTTGCTGTTGTTTCTGATTGATCGATTAATGGAAAAACAGCTGTGAGTTCCCCCATCAGGCTGGTTTGTGTCCTATGCGAAGCGTTCTCCTTGAACCTCAGCGTCCCGCCTGCCATCTCGTACGGGGCCTGAATTGGCTGATCAGATAGCTTGTTAAGTTCATCATTTCAGAGTTTTATGGATTTTCCAGTTGCTGCCGCTTTTATAAACAAGCATTGGAGTTGACCTTCCCCGCCGGACGTCAGCACAATCCAGCTCTACAAGAATTCCAAGCTCTGAAAGTTTATAAATAAGCCTTCTATCAAGTTCCAACAACAGGTGTCACCTCCCCCCGCTGTCCGAAAACTCAACAGTTTCAACAAGCAAATAAAACCGGAGCATGTGGCCTCAGGCAGCCCTGACAATGAGCTCACAGTTTAGGTGGTCCTCAGAGGCTGTGTGGTGGTGCTGAGAGGGGATCACTTCTCGGGTGATTTGACGTTTGTAGTTAATCCCTAGTTTGCGCTGCACATTTGTTTTCCCAACAATATAGAGTATTATGTACACAGATTATTATTTCATTCAGGAAGGCGGGTGAAAAGGTCAGTCGCTTGGTGTCGGCAGATGCTGCTGAGGGTTCATCACCCCAACGCTTTTATGTCTGTTAGTGACCCCGCTGGTGACATCTGGGCTGAGGTTCCCCGAATTCTGGGGTCATAAAAAGGGGAACCGAGAGTCAGATATTTATTTATATTGAAGGGGTCCTGTACTTGTACTAAGTGTGATAACTTGGAATGAGGAGGTTACACATGGAAGAGGGGACTGCACATGGAATGGGAGGGGGCTGCTGTACATGGATGATACACATGGAAGAGGGGGTTGCACATGGAATGGGAGGGGGCTGCTGTACATGGATGATACACATGGAAGAGGGGGCTACACATGCAATGGGAGAGGAGCTGCTGTACATGGATGATACACATGGAAGAGGGGGTTGCACATGGAATGGGAGGGGGCTGCTGTACATGGATGTTACACATGGAAGAGGGGGCTGCACATGGAATGGGAGGGGAGCTGCTGTACATGGATGATACACATGGAAGAGGGGGTTGCACATGGAATGGGAGGGACTGCTGTACATGGATGCTACACATGGAAGAGGGGGCTGTACATGAAATGGGAGGGGGCTGCTGTACGTGGATGTTACACATGGAAGAGGGGGCTGCACATGGAATGGGAGGGGCTGCTGTACATGGATGTTACACATGGAAGAGGGGGCTGCACATGGAATGGGAGGTGGCTGCTGAACATGGATGATACACATGGAAGAGGGGGCTGCACATGGAATGGGAGGGGGCTGCTGTACATGGATGATACACATGGAAGAGTGGGCTGCACTTGGAAAGGGAGGGGCTGCCGTACATAGAGGTTGCACATTAAGGAGAGAGCTGCACGTGGAATGGGAGGGGGCTGCTGTACATGGATGATACACATGGAAGAGTGGGATGCACATGGAATAGGAAGGGGGGTGCTGTACAGGGTAAGCATTCGGGAGGACATGGCAGGGTCAGTAGGGAGAGGGTCGGAATAACACAGCAGGGTCGGGAGGGAGAGATCAGTAGGATATGTCAGGGTCAGGAGGACACGGCAGGGTCAGGAGGACACGGCAGGGTCAGGAGGGAGAGATCAGGAGGACATGGCGGGGTCAGGAGGACGTGGCGGGGTCGGGAGGGAGAGATCAGGAGGGCACAGCAGGGTCAGGAGGACACGGCAGGGTCAGGAGGGAGAGATCAGGAGGACATGGCGGGGTCATGACTCGGGAGGACATGGCGGGGTAAGGAGGACATGGTGGGGTCGGGAGGACATGGCGGGGTCGGGAGGGAGAGATCAAGAGGACACAGCAGGGTCAGGAGGACACGACAGGGTCAGGAGGGAGAGATCAGGAGGACACGGTGATGTCAGGAGGGTGAGATCAGGAGGACACAGCAGGGTCAGGATGACACGCCAGGGTCAGGAGGGAGAGATCAGGAGGACATGGTGGGGTCGGGAGGGAGAGATCAGGAGGGCACAGCAGGGTCAGGAGGACACGGCAGGGTCAGGAGGGAGAGATCAGGAGGACATGGCGGGGTCGGGAGGGAGAGATCAGGAGGGCACAGCAGGGTCAGGAGGACACGGCAGGGTCAGGAGGGAGAGATCAGGAGTACACGGCGGGGTCGGGACTTGGGAGGACATGGCGGGGTTGGGAGGACATGGCGCGGTCGGGAGGACATGGCGGGGTTGGGAGGACATGGCGCAGTCGGGAGGGAGAGATCAGGAGGGCACAACAGGGTCAGGAGGACACGGAAGGGTCAGGAGGGAGAGATCAGGAGGGCACGGCGGGGTCAGGAGGACATGGCGGGGTCGGGAGGGAGAGATCAGGAGGGTACAGCAGGGTCAGGAGGACACAACAGGGTCAGGAGGGAGAGATAAGATGGACCCGGTGGGGTCAGGAGGACATGGCGGGGTCGGGAGGGAGAGATCAGGAGGACACAGCAGGGTCAGGAGGACACAACAGGGTCAGGAGGGAGAGATCAGAAGGACACGGTGGGGTCAGGAGGACATGGCGGGGTCGGGAGGGAGAGATCAGGAGGACACAGCAGGGTCAGGAGGACACAACAGGGTCAGGATGGAGAGATCAAAAGGACACGGTGGGGTCAGGAGGACATGGTGGGGTCGGGAGGGAGAGATCAGGAGGACACAGCAGGATTGGGAGAAATCAGAAGGACACAATGGTGTCAGGAGGCAGCAGAGAGTTCAGAGAAAGGTTGTTATTATTATTAGTAGAGGCAGCATTACTTAAATCTATCTAATTGTAAATATTAATTATATTTGTGGGATTTCACAGGCTCCTTAACTGATCTCATAGAAAGTGAATCAGTAAGCCAAAGAGCCGCCTAGCAGGGTTGTCCAGTTTTCCTCTCCTGCTTTCCATAACCGCTGTTATAAAGATCTCATATATCCTCACCAATGCAGAGGGGAGAGTACAGTGTAGGCATCGATGGGGAGGTCAGTTAGGGTTAGGTATTAGTTGGGGGTCAGATAGCGTTAGGCTTCAGTGGGCGGGGTTTGGTTAATGTTCGTCATCGGTTGGGGTCGGTTTAGGTTTGGGCATTGGTGGAGGGTTGGTTAGGGTTAGGCATTGGTTGGGGGTTGGTAAAAGATAGGCGTTGGTTGGGGTTAGTTAGGATTAGGCATTAGTTGGTGGTCAGTTAGGATTAGGCATTGGTTTGGAGTCGGTTAGGGATAGGCATTGGTTTGGGGTCGGTTCGGGTTAGGCATTAGTAGGGGATCAGTTAGGGATGGGAATTGGTTTGGGGTCAGTTAGGGATAGGCATTGGTTGGGGATCGGTTAGGGTTAGGCATTGGTTGAAGGTCAGTTAGGGTTAGGCATTGGTGGAGGGTTGGTTAGGGTTAGGCATTGGTTGGGGGTTGGTAAAAGATAGGCGATGGTTGGGGTTGGTTAGGGTTAGGCATTAGTTGGGGGTCAGTTAGGATTAGGCATTGCTTGGGAGTCGGTTAGGGATAGGCATTGGTTTGGGGTCGGTTCGGGTTAGGCATTAGTAGGGGATCAGTTAGGGATAGGCATTGGTTTGGGGTCAGTTAGGGATAGGCATTGGTTGGGGAACGGTTAGGGTTAAGTCACCAAGTGCGCTGAAGCAGATGGGAATCCCCACAATCACAGAAGCAGAGAACCCAGTATATGTAAATACATTTGTAGAGGGGAATTCCAACCAGCAGGTGGAGCTGTGGAGTACAGAGGAACAAGACCTCTGTACAACCACAGATGCCAGATGGAAATTGCACGAAGTGAAGCAGCACAGGGCAATATAAACAAGGTAGGAACTCAATAGAGAGCAAGAACAGAGACAGACTGTATGAATGTCCACCAATCTAGTCGCCACCCGGCGACGGTAGACATATAACAACAGAACAGACCAGAGTGAGAAAGCCGATCGCAAGAGAGGCAATTGCTATCAGCAACACAAGACTGAGCAAAGACAGAGCATGAATAGAGTAAAGGAAGACACAGCAAATAACTACAATCCAAACGCCAAGGAAAATAACAAATGAACTAACCAAATGCGGTCACCGCGCGTTATGCGCAACAGTGACAAGCAAGTTAAATAGTGCGGTCATCGCACGAGAAGTGCAACAGTGACAAACGTACCAACTCTAACTAATTCAGACAAGAGAGGAACGCTTGCTAATCGGTTGCCTCACACCAGACAACAGCAAGCGTTCGTTCCAGACAAGACAGACTGATGGAGTAACCAGTAGCAACCGCAGCTAAGGTTATACTCCAAGATACAAACAAGAGGGGAACGCTTGATAATCGGTTGCCTAACACCAGACAACAGCAAGCGTTCGTTCCAGACAAGACAGACTGATGGAGTAACCAGTAGCAACCGCTGCCAAGGTTATACTCCAAGACACAGACAAGAGGGGAACGCTTGATAATCGGTTGCCTCACACCAGACAACAGCAAGCGTTCGTTCCAGACAAAACAGACTGATGGAGTAACCAGTAGCAACCGCTGCCAAGGATATACTCCCAGACACAAACTAAGGTGATCCACCACCTCTCGAGCTAGGGCGAATGCGATCAAGGAACAGGACTGAACGATTCACTATCAGCCACCGCTGGAGATAGTGCAATCGCAAGGACAGGACAAGACAAGACTAGGCAGTACAAATAATACACAAAACTGACTTGTGATGATCCGCTCAGCTGGCTGCACAGGCAGACAGCTGTTTGTCCATTCCTCTAGTCTGTGGGCTGCAGGTCTCTGGAACAGAGACCTGTCTTTCCATTGCAAGTTTCTGGTCTGTTCTCTTGCTGGGGAATTTGCATACATTCGTTATGCAAATCCCCTACCTGCCTTCTTTGATGACTGGCACTATAAGAGCTTTATGTTTCCCAGAAGGCTTTGCTGGTCATTTCCCTTCCATGGTCTGTTCCTGATGGACACTGCTGGAGTGTCAGCCGTTGCTATCTAGTATAGTTAATTCCTGGGGGTTGCTTTAGGCTCCCCTTCTAGCCCAGTCAGGTTGTATTATCTGTTTGTTTGTTCTGTTGCCATTGTCCTGTCCCAACGGTGGTCGACAGGAAATGGTTCTGATTTCTGTTCTTGAAGTATAGCTGGTGCAGCGGTTGCTACCAGCTATCTCTTCTGTTCTGTCTCCTGGGATCGCGCTAGCCACTTTTCGCTAGCGCTGTGGATCCTTCTGTTCTGTCTCCTGGGATCGCGCTAGCCACTTTTCGCTAGCGCTGTGGATCCTTCTGTTCTGTCTCCTTGGATCGCGCTAGCCACTTTTCGCTAGCGCTGTGGATCCTTCTGTTCTGTCTCCTGGGATCGCGCTAGCCACTTTCCGCTAGTGCTGTGGATCCTTCTGTTCTGCTACTCTGTACCTGAATCGCGCTAGCCACTTTCGCTAGTGCTGTGGATCCTATCTCTCGCTTGTCCCTGTTTTCGTGTGTCTGTCTTGTCTGCTACGAACGCTTGCTGGAGGCTCGGTGAGGTAAACGTTAAGCAAGCGCTCGCGTCCTTTGTTTCATGTTTGTCTGTCAATGGTTAGTTAGGCGTGCTTGTCTCTGTTGTGCTTATCACGTGGAGACCACGCATAACCGCGTGCACTGTTGCGAATGAGTGCGGTGTTCACGGTTAGCTAGCGCTTGTTGTTTTCCGTATCTCCTCATTGTATTTGCTGTGCCTTTGCTAACCTCGTATTCTGTCCTGATCTGCCTTGTGTCACGTCTGGCGATCGCACCTCTCGCGTTTGCGTTCCTGTTTCATATCTGCTGTTGTGTGTGCACTGTCGCGGGGTGGCGACTAGGTTGGCGCACACACATACAACCTGTCCCTTTGCTCGTCTCATTCGCAATCGCCTCTTTCGCGATTGCGTTCTGCGCTTCGTACAATTCCTGTCTGGCATTTGTGGAGGTACAGGGGATTGGTTCCTCTGCACTCCCCAGCGCCATCTGCCGACAGGAATTTTCCCTCTACGGGTGCGTAGCACCTGTTGCTGGGTGCCTGCAAATATACGCTTGTGGAGGATTTCCGCCGTGTCAGCGCACGCGTTGTGCGCTGATCACGGAGAAAGCTCCACAATCGTTACAGTATGACCAGCCCTACCCAAAACCCCAATGTAGACGGAAATTCCGATTTGTACGATTTTGTCGAGTTTGGGTCCTGTGTCTTTAAGAGCTTTAAAAGGCTTAATTCAGAGACCAAGGCGGAATTTCTTTCTGAATGTGTGAGGTTTTGTCTGAATCCCACCTTTCAGATTTCTGATCCGTCCACGTCGGCTCTTCTGTTTGCCTATGTGCTCTTAAAAAACGATTTGTTCACCTGGGCATATGATGTGCTAAAAACCAATTCTTGGAATGATAATCTGTATCAGTTTCTTGCAGTGATATTCTCTCACTGGTTTAAACTGCCTGGCTTACCACCTGCTCTGATTGATTGTGTAGCTGCTGATAAGTCAGCTGATCTTTCCCTTCCATGCAAAACCTTTCAGTATGACAATCAGTTCAATGTGTCAGTTGCCACTTCAGGTTTTAAAAAGCAGCCATCCAAAGCCTCTAAGTCTAAACGTAAAAGATCTAGGAAGGCTTCCCAGCGGAAAGATCCGTTGCCCATAGCAACCACAAATAAAGAGGTTATTTCTGTCAAGTCTGAAATGTGCAAAACCATTCAGTATAACAATGAAGTTGATCTGTCTCCTGGTTTTTTGTCTCAATCCAGAGCTTATGTGGATCCTGCTATAGGTAGAATCGCACACTATATTAAAGAGACTCCGTAACAAAAATTGCATCCTGTTTTTTATCATCCTACAAGTTCCAAAAGCTATTCTAATGTGTTCTGGCTTACTGCAGCACTTTGTACTATCACAGTCTCTGTAATAAATCAACTTCTCTCTCTCTTGTCAGACTTGTCAGCCTGTGTCTGGAAGGCTGCCAAGTTCTTCAGTGTTGTGGTTCTGCTATGAACTCCCCCTTCCAGGCGCCTCTATGCACACTGCCTGTGTGTTATTTAGATTAGAGCAGCTTCTCTCTTCTCTCTTATCTTTTACAAGCTGGATAAATCATCCTCTGAGCTGGCTGGGCTTTCACATAGTTAGGAATTACAGACAAGGGCAAAGCTGTTTGCAGGAAGAAAAGAGCAGCCTGAAACTTCAGTGCATGAGAGCTGCAGGGGGAAAGAAACACACAAATGATCTCTTGAGATTCAAAAGGAAGGCTGTACACAGCCTGCTTGTGTATGGATGTATTTTCTATGTGTGGACATACTGTACATCAACCTACTTCCTGTTTTGGTGGCCATTTTGTTTGTTTATAAACAAACTTTTTAAAACTGTTTTTAACCACTTTTAATGCGGCGGGGAGCGGCGAAATTGTGACAGAGGGTAATAGGAGATGTCCCCTAACGCACTGGTATGTTTACTTTTGTGTGATTTTAACAATACAGATTCTCTTTAAAGCAGTTATAAAATCTGTTCTTGTTCCTGAACTCCACCCATATGGAGATTATCTAGATACTGGCTTGTTTGAACCTCCATTTGCCTCATGGGATGTCGGGGCCTTATTGGAGGAATTCGATTTTGATTGGAAAGCCTTTTGCGATTTTTACATCGCAAAAAGCGAAGATGTCTTGAATGCTTGTCTCGATTCTATGTACCTTCTGATTGATTCCGATGAATGTGACAAGGATGATGTGGATCTGGTGATATATGTATGGCAAACGATTTTGGATGAGTTGCACACACACCAACCAATTGATTCCAATAAAGAGACATCGTTGTCGGATGATTGTTCCTGCCTTTCTGGGGTAAAGCATGAGAGTCTTGACTTTGTGCAATCTGAAATGAATGAGTGTGCCGCTGTGGTTGATTCCTGTGCGAATCCTGAAGGATTTGCTCCTGACAGTGTGCAGTTTGAATCTGTGCGATCTGATGCCTGTTTCTCGGATGTTCCTGCAGGCTGCAGATTGTGATCGGCATGAGTCTGCCGATTTACTCAAGGATGTGTGGGATGCTTTGTCATTTAGAAACAGATCTTTGAGATCTTCCGTCTGTGACCCTGCTATAGGGAAAATTTCTCGACTATGCAGCGTCAAAAGTAAAATTAATATGCCTAATAAAGTTTATCCTGTTGATGTCGCTATTTCTTCTGCTAATGAGTCTCTGTCTCACCCTGTTCACACCTGTAAGGGCCCGTTGCCTGGTGACAGTTGCTCCAGTGTTTCTGTCCTGAACACCTTACAGTCTGCTCCGCAGATCGCGGAGGTTTGCGCTATGGAAGCGTCAGTTTCACAACCTAAAGTGATTTTTGATTCGCAGGTTTTGCATTCTGACTCCTCGGATTCGACATTGTTAGCCGAATCTAAGAGTGAGACAGCGCTTCAGTTTTGCGAATCTGATGCTGAACCTTCTTTGCCTTGTTCTGAGACGTTTTCTCTGAACCTGCCCTGTACCATGAATGAAAACATGTTTTCCTTTCACACTGACGTTGGTGAGTCCCTTTCTTGCTCTGAGGGAAGTGCTGATTCTGCACCCTGTACTCTGGATGAGTCAATGTGGCCTTGCTTAGAATCCCATGCAGTGTCCCTAGAGGCTCGTCTAGGTATTGCCACTATACTCACCTGTTTTTCTGCAGTTTTGGAGTTACAAGCTAGTTTGACTGCCACACGGAATTCTGGGTACAGTGAGAATGAAGTTAGGGAGTCAGTGTGTGTCCCAGTAAATATTCCTGTACATCCCGCTAATTATGATGAAGTTCAGTCTCAGGTTATGGTGGAACCATGCCTGGGACATCTGCCCTGTTCACAAAATAAAGTTCCAGTTTTGCCCTGTACCATGGACAGTTCAGAATCCTGCTTAGAAAACCTGGAAAATGATGTTCCTGAGGTCTTGTTTGATGTCCTGGAGATCTCCGAGTTCCTCCCAAAGGGTGCAGAACTTGTAGGAGATGTCTCCTGCCCCCCAGATCCTTCTGAGGTGTTGCCCACTTCAGTAGGCATTGCTGCCTTGCTGACTACTTTTGCAGCTCTTGTGGAGCTTCATTCATGTGTAGTCAATGATGATATTACAGTTACAGAAAATTCTGAATTTGAGTCCGAGTCTTCTTTTGAAACACCAGTACCTGTGACCTTTACTCGTGATGATTTTCTGCCCGGTACTGGTTTTGGTCTTGTCGTGTCGGATTCTGAGGTTGGCAGTTCCCCGACATGTCCTGAGGTTTCTCCTGTACTAGTGTACCCCGATGTGCTCTGTGACCCAGAAAGCCCAAGTGTGCCTCGGTTACCAGCGTACTCAGATGCTTCCTCAGTGGAGACATGTTCTGATATAGCCTGCCTGCTTGCATGCCCAGAAGTGGTCCCTGAAAGTCCTGATCTTGATGGGTGTCCTGCTAATTTTGAGTCTGGAATGATCATAGGTTCCATATGGGTTCTTGGTGGTTCTTCATGTGAGCCTGGTGAGCGTTCTGGCTTCTTGGGATCTCTGCGGAGCTTCAAGGCGTTCTGGGAGATTCCGGGAAAGGTTTTGCTTGGTGCCCTGAATATGATCAGCAATGGCTTTGGTGTTGTAAGGGACACTTCGAACAGGTATTGCGGCAGGTTTGGTATTCTTGGACGCTCCTTGGAAGGTGGTGGGTATTGTCTGGAGGGTGTCGATGGCTTCTTCTCTGGTGTCCACAGTCCTGATGGGTGTTACGCTGAGACTTGTAGTGCTGATGGGCATGTTTCGATGGCTTCTGCTTCCGATGAGGTCGGTTTCGGATGGACTGACTCTGGAATTGGGCCTTGTCGGGCTGTCCCGACCTTCATGAGTCTTCAGTTAGAGTTTTATGATGATACCAGTTTTGAGGGATGTCTGGAATCCATCCCTAGAGGGGGGGGGGGGGGGTACTGTGATGATCCGCTCAGCTGGCTGCACAGGCAGACAGCTGTTTGTCCATTCCTCTAGTCTGTGGGCTGCAGGTCTCTGGAACAGAGACCTGTCTTTCCATTGCAAGTTTCTGGTCTGTTCTCTTGCTGGGGAATTTGCATACATTCGTTATGCAAATCCCCTACCTGCCTTCTTTGATGACTGGCACTATAAGAGCTTTATGTTTCCCAGAAGGCTTTGCTGGTCATTTCCCTTCCATGGTCTGTTCATGATGGACACTGCTGGAGTGTCAGCCGTTGCTATCTAGTATAGTTAATTCCTGGGGGTTGCTTTAGGCTCCCCTTCTAGCCCAGTCAGGTTGTATTATCTGTTTGTTTGTTCTGTTGCCATTGTCCTGTCCCAACGGTGGTCGACAGGAAATGGTTCTGATCTCTGTTCTTGGAGTATAGCTGGTGCAGCGGTTGCTACCAGCTATCTCTTCTGATCTGGCTCTTTGGATCGCGCTAGCCACTTTTCGCTAGCGCTGTGGATCCTTCTGTTCTGTCTCCTGGGATCGCGCTAGCCACTTTTCGCTAGCGCTGTGGATCCTTCTGTTCTGTCTCCTGGGATCGCGCTAGCCACTTTCACTAGTGCTGTGGATCCTTCTGTTCTGCTACTCTGTACCTGGATCGTGCTAGCCACTTTCGCTAGTGCTGTGGATCCTATCTCTCGCTTGTCCCTGTTTTCGTGTGTCTGTCTTTTCTGCTACGCTTGCTAGAGGCTCGGTGAGGTAATCGTTAAGCAAGCGCTTGCGTCCTCTGTTTCATGTTTGTCTGTTAATGGTTAGTTAGGCGTGCTTGTCTCTATTGTGCTTATCACGTGGAGACCGCGCATAACCGCGTGCACTGTTGCGAATGAGTGCGGTGTTCGCGGTTAGCTAGCGTTTGTTATTTTCCGTATCTCCTCATTGTATTATTTGCTGTGCCTTTGCTACCCTCGTGCCCTGTTTTGCTCAGTCTTGTGTCTCTGTCAGCAATCGCCATTCTTGCGATTGCATTCCCACTTCGTTTCCGCCGTTGTGTGTTCACCGTCGCTGGGTGGCGACTGGTTTGGTGGACACACATTGGTTCTGTCCCTTTGCTCTGTTTCTTGTGGGCTATCCAGCCCTGCCTGATCGTACCTTGTCCTGGATCTGTACAATTCCCGTCTGGCATCTGTGGCTGTGCAGCGACTGTGTTCGCCTGCACTCCACAGCGCCATCTGCCGGAGGGAATTGCCCTCTGCGGGTGCATAGCACCTAGCCTGGGTGTCCTCAAATATACGCTTGTGGAGGAAATCCGCCGCGTCAGCGCACGTCTGGTGCGCTGACCGCGAATACGATTGCACAATCGTTACATGACTGCACTAGTAGGAGTGCAAAATGCACTCCCCATGAATTAACTACACGAGGATATTTTAGCTACAAGATACAAAGAGAATGAGGCTCTAAGGTCAGTCTTACAAAACAGAACCTATGACGAGCCAGGAATTCCGTGAGGAAGTGACATTTATACTGAAAACCTTCAAGGGAAGCAGAATTGCAAAATGCAAGATAAGTGAATGCAAATCAGTCACTACAGCAGCAAGCCTCCCGAATCTTGCAAGCTGACAAAAAGGCCTCTTTTCCCTGGACTGAACTATGCAGCCTGCATAGGAAACCAACAAACTGTCCAGAGAATCAAGGCCAGCAGAGCGGATTCTGACAGGCATTGGTTGAAGGTCAGTTAGGGTTAGGCATTGATTGGGAGTCGGTTAGTGATAGGCATTGGTTGGTCAGTTAGGGTTAGGCATTGGTTGGGAGTCAGTTAGGATTAGGCATTGGATGGGACTTGGTTGGGGATAGGCATTGGTTGGGGTCGGTTAGGGTTTGAAATTGGTTGGGTGTTGGTTAGGGAATAGGATAGGTTGGGGGTCAGTTAGGGATAGGCATCGGTGGAGGGGGGCTGGTTAGGGTTAGGTATTGGCAGAGGGAGGGCTTGTGTTAGTAGGGTTAGGTAAAATTTACCTATCTTTTTCCTATCGGAATTACCACTGTCTAACAGTAGAATATCTGTAATTTACCAATATACTACTAGTAGATATTTCCAGTCCTCCAAAATTCTGCAGCGCCCATTCTGCATGTACGCATTCTGTAAGGCTAGGTAGTAACAACAGGACAGCCAGGCAACTGGTATTGTTTAAAAGGAAATAACTATGGCAGCCTCCATATCCCTCTCACTTCAGGTGTCCTTTAACCACTTTAATGAATGGCAACCTTCATGGCAAGAAAGTCTATTACACACCAAAATAATGTGTTTGATTGGAGAGACCCCAAGTAATGGAATGTGCGGTTGTGTGATAAACTAGGGAGGAGCTTCCCAGTTATGTGCATTTCTGATTTTCTGCTTAGAAATCGGCTTTCTGCGGCAGAAATCGGTATTCGGAAATCTGCGGAATACCGCATTACCAACACTCAGAAGCATTGGACCAATCAGAGATTACAGACGTTTACCACGGTTGCTGATCGAAAATGCATTTTCCGCATAAAAATTAACGGACTTTATTGACCAACCAAAAAACAAATAAACAATAGCATTCTCCAGAAATCGGGAAAGATACTTATAGGAATGCGCAAATCCATTGGAATCAGAAATAGGCATTTCCGACGGATGCTCCTATAAACGTTGTGCAATTTTACGCATTGTAGTTGTAATTATACTCATTGTAGTTGTAATTTTACGGATCAGTGAATAATGGCGCACAACGCCTATGCATAAAAATGGCGCCACATTAAAACGATATGCTTATCGCTATTTATCGTTAGTACTGCATAATAATGGCGCACAGGGAAAAAAGAAGAAAAACGGCACACACTAACATTATTTATCAATAGTGCCGTTCATTTGCCAAACAGCAGACATTATTGCGCACAGTAACGTTATTTATCAATAGCGCCCTACATAAGCCAAACTGCAGACGTTATTTAACTGCAAAACGGGGAATGGATTTAATGTAACACTGTCAAGGTTAGGGTTAGACACCACTGGGGGGGTCTTAGGGTTAGGCACCACCAGGGGGGTCTTAGGGTTAGGCACCATCAGGGGGGTCTTAGGGTTAGGCACCACCAGGGGGGTCTTAGGGTTAGGCACCACCAGGGGGGTCTTAGGGTTAGACTCCATCAGGGGGGTCTTAGGGTTAGGCACCACCAGGGGGGTATTAGGGTTAGACTCCATCAGGGGGGTCTTAGGGTTAGGCACCACCAGGGGGGTCTTAGGGTTAGGCACCACCAGGGGGGTCTTAGGGTTAGGCACCACCAGGGGGGTCTTAGGGTTAGACTCCATCAGGGGGGGTCTTAGGGTTAGGCACCACCAGGGGGGTCTTAGGGTTAGGCACCACCAGGGGGGTCTTAGGGTTAGACTCCATCAGGGGGGGTCTTAGGGTTAGGCACCACCAGGGGGGTCTTAGGGTTAGGCACCAACCGGGGGGGTCTTAGGGTTAGGCACCACCAGGGGGGGGGGGGGTCTTAGGGTTAGGCACCACCAGGAAATTTGATTCTCCTATAGGGAAACATTTTTATGACTGTGATCACATGGTTGGTGAATTACGATGGTGCGTACTTGAAAAAGTCGTATTGCAGAAGGAATGGACGGACAGACATCCTTGCTTAGACGCGAGCATAGATGGATTAATAAGCTAAGTACTTTAGTGCCTAATGGACTGAATTCAATTTAAAATGCTTTTTATAAAGGTTTCCATTTATTATGCTGGCCCTTTAAAATATTTTTGGTCATTTGTTCTTTAAGTATGTGCCCGCCCTTTTAGGGCGTGTTTTTTAATCATGAAGTGTGATATATAGTTGTGAGTATCTACTCTGTTTTGTAACACTTGATAAAGGCCTGCTGGCCGAAACGTCATGTTTTCTGTCACTATGGTGCAATACATTTATGCTATAACTGCATCTATCCAGGTGGAGACCCAGTCATTTCTTTGTTTACCACCAGGGGGGTGGTTAGGGTTAGGCACCACCAGGGGGGGTGTTAGGGTTAGGCACCACCAGGACGGTGGTTAGGGTTAGGCACCACCAGGGGGGTTTAAGGGTTAGGGATAGGTACAGAGAGGGTTCTGTGTGTTAACGCTAAATAACGATAAGGCTTTAACGCTAAATAATAACAATAAGGCTTTAACGATAAATAACAATAAGGCTTTAACGTTAAATAGCGATAAGCGGCAAATGGATTAGCGGCAACACCGTGCGCCATTATTCGCAGGCGCCATTTTCAGATGGATCTGTAATTTTACGCATTGTAGTTGTAGTTTTACGCATTGTAGTTGTTGTAGTTTTACGCAATGTAGTTGTAGTTTTACGCATTGTAGTTGTACTTTTACTCCTTGTAGTTGTTGTAGTTTTACACATTGTAGTTGTTGTAGTTTTACGCATTGTAGTTGTTGTAGTTTTACGCATTGTAGTTGTAGTTTTACTCATTGTAGTTGTTGTAGTTTTACGCATTGTAGTTTTACACATTATAGTTGTAGTTTTACGCATTGTAGTTGTTGTAGTTTTACGCATTATAGTTGTAGTTTTACGCATTGTAGTTGTTGTAGTTTTACGCATTGTAGTTGTTGTAGTTTTACGCATTGTATTTGTTGTAGTTTTACTGATTGTAGTTGTTGTAGTTTTACGCATTGTATTTGTTGTAGTTTTACTCATTGTAGTTGTTGTAGTTTTACGCATTATAGTTGTAGTTTTACGCATTGTAGTTGTTGTAGTTTTACGCATTATAGTTGTAGTTTTACGCCTTGTAGTTGTTGTAGTTTTACGCATTGTAGTTGTTGTAGTTTTACGCATTGTAGTTGTAGTTTTACGCATTGTAGTTGTTGTAGTTTTACGCATTATAGTTGTAGTTTTACGCATTGTAGTTGTTGTAGTTTCACGCATTGTAGTTGTTGTAGTTTTACGCATTGTAGTTGTTGTAGTTTTACTAATTGTAGTTGTTGTAGTTTTACGTATTGTAGTTGTTGTAGTTTTACGCATTGTAGTTGTTGTAGTTTTACGCATTATAGTTGTAGTTTTACGCCATGTAGTTGTTGTAGTTTTACGCATTGTAGTTGTTGTAGTTTTACGCATTGTAGTTGTAGTTTTACGCATTGTAGTTGTTGTAGTTTCACGCATTGTAGTTGTTGTAGTTTTACTAATTGTAGTTGTTGTAGTTTTACGCATTGTAGTTGTTGTAGTTTTACTCATTGTAGTTGTTGTAGTTTTACGCATTATAGTTGTAGTTTTACGCATTGTAGTTGTTGTAGTTTTACGCATTATAGTTGTAGTTTTACTAATTGTAGTTGTTGCAGTTTTACGCATTGTTGTTGTGTGCAGTTTTTCTGGCCCTCTTCATATCTCTGAGCTAATAGGCTGCCTCTTCCTGATCCCCTGATCTACATACAATATGGCCGCCGCTCTCCTCATGAAGTCCGTGGGTATATGACAGCATGTGTTCTCCCTGCGCAGGGCTGCCTTGTCCTGCCAAGTGGCTGGGCGCATCTCTCTGTCTCCCAGCTGTTCAGTAACAAGTGTTGTGTGTCCCCCCGGCATCCAGCGCACAAATGTTCTCATTCTTCTCTGATAAATGCAGCACTAATCCTCCAGCTTACCGCTACTGACTCACACTGTCACTTTTCTCCAAGAAGCTGCCGGGTCCAGCTGACCGTTCTCTTTTCTGGAGGAAGGACTGCTGAACCTTGTGATGCCAAGTGCTGTGATGGTAGAATATTGGCTGCTCCCACCAGTTCTGCACAACCAGAGTCCTCCATTCTCCAGAAGACTCCCATAGAGAGGAGTCCGGGGACTTGTCCGTATCTGAATAAAAGACCTACGACCAACAGCGACCACCGCCATAGCACGACCTCCATCTGAGGTTCAGCTATAAAAGAGAATGCAGCTGCTACAACCTAGGCAGGCCTTGCTTAGAACTAGAGGAGGCCAATTTTTCTGGCTTGCATGTAAATTTAATACAAATTTTATGCAGAAATGGGCCAATCAAAATCAACAGGAAGTGTGTTTTACTGTCCATTTCCAAGCTGCATGCAGATTGCATTTAACTTACGGGCAAAATGGAAATATGCGCATCTCATTACAAATCCATTTCACAGAACATTTATCAGCACTTGGAATTTATATTTATATTTGGATTTTCACTAAGATGCATTTTGGAACCAAAACCTTCTCAAAATTCCTTAAAATTATAATTTGTTGTATTTATGAAGCACCAACATATTACACAGTGCTGGACAATATATGGGGATCCATACAATGTAGACAAGCAGGGGCATAACAGCAGGGCCCCCTGTGAAATTGTCATGGGGCCCCTTTGAATCCAAACATATCCCCACCATACCCAATCTGCCAACGTCCCCCCCCCCTTCTGTCAAGTCCGAGTTAGTCCATGAGAAGGGTGTCATAGCTGGGGTTGCAAGATCAAGGAGGACACACTAAGGGGGGGGGGGGGAGACCCTGCCAAAGGCTTGCAATCCAAAGAGTTAGAGAGGGTCATATCAGGTAGGGTTGTGGAAAAGGTGCTCAGCAGAGAGAGTTAACGTTTGGCAGATGGGGGGTAGGCCGTTTTTAAGGAGATGGGTTTTGAGGGCCTGCTTGAAGGTGTTGAATTAAGGGGTGGGTCTGAGGGGGGTGGAAGGGAGTTTCATAGGGTGGAGGGGCTCCTGAGAAGTCCTGCAGGTGCACATGGGAGTAAGAAAAGTGTGGGGGTTAGTTGGAGGTCATTAGAGGACTGGAGGGGGCAGGGGCTATATATCTGTGGACAAGCTCAGAGATGAAGGTTGGGCAGGTCTTGTGCATAGATTTGTAGGCCGGGCAGAGAGTCAGTGTGGGATTAGAGTGCAGAATGGATGAGTCTAACTGCTACATTCATGCCTGATTAAAGGGGGGCAAGGCGAGAGGTAATGAGGCTGTGGACGAGAAGCTTGGTACTGTACTGGGTCAAGTTTATTGGTGTTTTTTTCAAGCAATTTAGCATGCTTCGAGCATATAACACAGCTTGCATCACATACACTCAAGCTATTATAACACTTTCAACCTGGTTATCCTTTAAACAGTTTTCAATAATTTTATACTTTTTTGGGTGCTTCCAGTTGTGTTCTGTCTTACTTTGTCACTCCTGTTGGGGGGGGGGGGGGATTTTAGGATTGCATCAGAGGGTTCTACTCTTTGGAGCAGCGATCATCTACCAATATCAAGGCCGAGTGGGGTGGATATTTGGCCACATGGTATCTGGAGTGGCTGCTTGTACTGACACCTGACAGTGATACACTGGTGTCCAGGTCCGTCTCCTGCTCTTTCTTGTTCTCCTCTCCAGGTACCTCATGAGTCGTTTATAGCTTTTATACTATATATTATACAATCTTTTTATTGAGTATTACTGGATGAATGGTGAAACGGTGACCAGGCAGGGACTTTATCCCAACAATAATTGTGTAGTTGCTGCCAGAAGTGTCTTGATGGACTGATTACTCTGATATTAAATTGTGAGGCACACCTCTAGTGTGTATTTTTTATGTATTTATAGTATGTTCTCCTTTGTTCTGGAACTGGGTGTGGCAAGTTTACATTAGAGAATCATCGGAGGGTAGCCAAATATCTGTTTGAATTTATTTCTGTAAAATGCAGCCAAGTCTGAAGTCGGGAGAAGTGTTTGTAGTTCTCTCGTGTTTCAGGCGGATTGTACGTTGGTTTTTCTGTTGTTTTATGTAAAGTACTGTTCCCAGATCCCGAGCCTCGCCCGCTTCTTGCCCATAAACAATATATCTATAGAAATCCCGTCTTTCTATCAGGTTGGTGGCGTAACCTGGGCAGAGCGTGTAAGGTAAACATGACCTGCTGCGACGAGGCTTGCCCCACTGGCGGATGTCGCAGATTATGCACCTGGTTCTAATAAGCTTTATCCTATAAATCACCAGCTCTGTAATTATCTGAGATTCTTTTGGATATATATGTAGCATTTTAGGGATGGGCAAGAATGGTGAATATAAATTACGATTTTATGCAAATTTGTTTTTCTATCCCATGAAATTCTCGAAAGGACACAGATTTCAAAGGACACGTTTATCTCTCTGTCCCTCTCATTACAACGTCCGGTGCTGTAGGAAGGGGGGGGGGGGCAAACCAGAAGGGTTATTTATCAATAGTGGCCATCCAGGTTCCAGCTGAGGAAAGAGCTGAAGATTAAGGTGGGCAGTTGTACCAATTGTATTCTGCTTT
Source organism: Hyperolius riggenbachi (assembly GCF_040937935.1). NCBI lineage: Eukaryota > Metazoa > Chordata > Amphibia > Anura > Hyperoliidae > Hyperolius > Hyperolius riggenbachi. Next base: position 4,981,319 of record NC_090651.1, read on the forward strand.
TACCACCTCCGTGTATTTTTATAGTTATTTGTTGTATTTGCCTTTTATATACTTTGCCACTGCTGTACGGGTGACTCATCGTGACTCTAGGGGGGAATCACAGAGGCAGAAACTCCAGTAATATACCGTAGATGATCCTGAAATTCTTCACAGGGTGACGCTCTGAAAGTCTTGCTCATTTGGAAAGCCGAAACGACTCTCAGAAGCGCCACATGATTTCCATGTTATGTTTGCCAGAAATGTCATCAGCATAAAATACGTTGGATGGACACATTGGGCAGAGCCAAAGCTTGAGTCCCTTCAGTAGAATCTCTGCTCCGACCAGTGGGCAGTGTAATATTTTGGAATAAAGTGTGCATGAATATAAATGATCTATTACCACTATAAGTCTGCTGCTTGGAGTCTGTAGAGAAAGGGCAGCATGTTTGGAATTAGTGGCAGAGCTCACAATTGTCCATGTTTTGGAAACAATTTCCTTCATCAGTCTTTCTCCCTCGGTTGTCCCTCCTCCTAAGTACAATCCCTCTCTTAAAATATGTTTATGTGGCTCTAGATTTTATTCCCAGCCATCCACTTGTTGGTGTTGTTCAGTCTCTGTTCAGTCAGGTCCAACTCTGCGACCCCATGAAGCTCATCACACCAGGCCTCTATCCTCTACTGCTCCTCACAGCTTGTCTGAGCTCATGCTTGTGGCTTCCATGTTACTATCTGCTCATCTCATTCTCTGTCACCCCCTCCTCCTTCTGCCCTCCATCTTTCCCAGCATCAGGGTCTTCCCCTATAAGTCTTGCCTTCTCATTATGGGCCCCATCTAACCAATTCATTTTTTTCCTAAGGTCCCGCTTACACTTAATCAGTTAGTACACGTTTTTTTTTTCTTCCCCATAGCAGTGATTTCATTTATAACTAGTTAAGTGTGAAAAGTTCCATAGGAAAACATGGGCATTACTTTGAAAATCAGTTGACCTTTCAGTTATAACTGAGAGCAACTGATTAAAGGGGCACAATGGCGAAAAAATGTAAAATGTAAAATATGTGCAAACACAAACAAATAAGAAGGACGTTTTTTCCAGGGTAAAATGAGCCATAAATTACTTTTCTCCTATGTTGCTGTCACTTACAGTAGGTAGTAGAATTTTGACAGAAGCGACAGGTTTTGGACTAGTCCATCTCTTTATAGGGGATTCTCAGCAAGGCTTTTATTCTTTATAAAGATATTACCTAAAAGGGATTTAAAAAATGATGCTGGCCAGCTTCCCTGCTCCCTACACAGTTTTTTGGCAGTTGGACAGAGCAACTGCCATTCACTAAGTGCTTTTGAAAATAAATATATCCCTAAGAATCCCCTATAAAGAGATGGACTAGTCCAAAACCTGTCACTTCTGTTAGATTTCTACTACCTACTGTAAGTGACAGCAACATAGGAGCAAAGTAATGTATGGCTCATTTTACTCTGGAAAAAAAGTACTTCTTATTTGCATATGTTTGTACATATTTTACATTTTACAAATTTTCGCCATAGTGCCCCTTTATTTTCACATCTTAACAATGAAATACCCTTTAGGCCACCAGCAAGCAAGAAAATACTCTTCATAATAATAATTTTAGCAACACTTTTTCACCCACTTTTTAAGTCACCCGCTGACCAGTCCACTTGACCAGTTTTCTGCGGTCGCACCACTTTTTAAGTCACCCTCGCCGCGGTACTCTTTTGGTACTTTTTCAGTTGCAGGGTGCTGAAACGTTATTTTAAACAGAAAATGAAAAATTATCCTGTAGGAGAAATTGTGAAGTGGATTGGGATCTATGAGTCCAAAGTATTTCAGCTTCACTATTCCTCATTTCAATGAACAGTCAGGGTTCAATCCTTTAAAGCCAATGGGTATCGATTTTTTTAAAAAAAAGTCAGATACTCACCTAAGGAGAGGGAAGGCTCGGTCCTAATGAGCCTTCCCTCTCCTCTCCCGGTGCCGGTGGATCCTCTGTGCAAATCTCCCGCCATGGGGGACTTCGGAAGTCTTCGGGAGCACTCGGGCTGCCGAAGACGGGCCGCTCCATACTGCATCATAGACCCGCGCGAGTGCGTCATAGAGGGTGCTCGCGCATGCACAGTATGGTGCGGCCTGTCTTCAAGAGCCCGGGTGGCTCTCGAACACTTCTGAAACCTCCCTTCGGCGGCGGAAGTGGCAGTATTTGACCGAACTGGTCGAATACTGCTACGGGGGATCCTGAGCGGGACCGGGCACTGGGAGAGGAGAGGGAAGTCTCATTAGGATCGAGCATTCCCTCTCCTTAGGTGAGTATCTGACTTTTTTATTTTTAAAAGGGTACCCATTAACTTTAAGCATTGACTGATTGGATCTTCTTGCAATCCAAGGATGACTCTCAGAAGTCTTATCAAGCACCAACAGCAAGAAATGATGGCTAACATGGTACAATATTCTACTTCTCCACAACTGAAGGCGTTGATCCTTCGGCGCGTAGTCTTCCTTATCATGGTGCAACTCTCACAACCATCCATCACTACTGGAGAAACCATGGCTTTTAATGTCAATTTTATCCCAAATGTTTTAATGAAGCATGTTACTTAATTTTAAATACTGTTATGAAGGAGACCGCGCTCACACTCTGCAATGCTGCCTGATGAAGTTAGTTTAATCCACAAAAGCTGTTGTTCTGCACAATAAAATGTTTTCTGCCAACCATTGGTTTTTCTTTCCTCAGGAGATGAACACGTTTACTTACACTCTGTTTTTTAGATTCTAAATCATTCATTCTCCTGGATGCCTCTTTATATCTACATCTGTACATGTATGGAAAACAGGGATGAGGGGAGGACTAGCCTAGTCTGAAGAATGAAAACACATCTTTAGCTCAGGAATAGGGATGAGGTGGACCCATTATATCTCCATCCTTTCCCCCCACACCAGAGATGGTCGGAAATGCTAAAGTTGGCGGCTTCTGACTGTAATGTTAAATGCAGGTAATGTGCATTATCCAATATGCAGTTATTGGACCGGGCTATTTTTGGTGATTCTGTGCTGCGTGGGCTCTCCAGCCCACAGCACAGATCGGGAACCACGCAGAGCGACCAGACTTCCCCCACTTTTTTCCCCACTAGGGGGATGACCTGCTGGGGGGGGTCTGATCGCCGCCACTCTGTGTGGCCGAGCGGGTGGGCTCCTCAAAGCCCCCCTCTGCAGCGATTTCCGCCCTCCCTGAGCTTCCCTCCCTCCCCTCCTTCCCCTGGGCGGCGCAGGACGGAGATCCGTCCTGCACTGCCTCTAATAGGCTTCAGCCTATCAGACTGCGGCGATCCCCGTCCAATCAGAGGCCGGGGATCGCCGATCTCCTTTACGACGCTGCTGCGCAGCAGCGCCGTATGATGTAAACAGCGGGGATTTCTTCCCCGCGTGTTTACAATTAGCCTGCGAGACGCGATCGGCAGCTCGCAGGCTGTTCACGGAGACACTGTCCATGAACTGACATGGAAAGGCCACTCGAACGAGCGGCCGTTTCCATGGGAAACCACTAACGACCTGCCGACGCCTATCGGCATTAGGCGATCGTTAAGTGGTTAAGCCAATCAGAAGACTCAGAATGAATAAGCCAATCAGAGAATGCTGAAATTTCAGCGAAAATCCCCATTCTTTGATTGGTTTATTAATTCTGAGTCTTCTGATTGTCACAAAATTACCGCATATCGAAAAATGCACATTTTAAATTACAGTCACATTAAATGAAAGCCGCCGACTTTAGTGGTTAATAGCAAAGCCCCCTTAGGTGCTCGAAAAACTTTCAGGGTTTGTGAAACAGAAGAGTGGGAATAAGAGGAAAAACGGGTCTTCTCTTAAAGAGGAACCTTCAGCCAAAATGTTTATTTTTGAAAGTAAAGCTGTGACTGACTCTCAGGACACGTCATTCCATTCTCGCTACACACATATATACGTATTGTGGCAAAACAAGTCCCTAAACCTGTTCTAAGATATGCAGATACGTGTTTAATATTTCTCAATGATATCTTTTAAAACAATGAACGAGTTCTGCCAATCAGGGAAAAATAAAAGTGAGGTCAAGGCAATTATTCCCGTATGTCATTCCCTCAGGATTCCGGATCTGGCCGCCTCTGTCAGGTCATCAAACTCTGTACATTATTCACAACATTCATACGTTAGACTCACAGAAATTCTTTATTTATTTTTTCAGCAAAGTGTTTTTCCTCCTCTATAAATTCAACAATCACCTCCATACGTGGCCTATCCCTGCATACAGAGTCTTCTAAAACCAGGGCTGGGTGTCCATCCCGATACTGTGAGTGGAGGCGTGGCCTATCCCTCCATACAGAGTCTTCTCCAACCAGGGCTGTGTGTCTATCCTGATACTGTGTGTGGAGGCGTGGCCTATCACTGCATACAGAGTCTTCTCCAACCAGGGCTGGGTGTCCATCCCGATACTGTGAGTGGGGGTGGGGCCTATCACTGCATACAAAGTCGTCTCCACCAGGGCTGGGTGTCTATCCCGATACTGTGAGTGGAGGTGTGGCCTATCCCTGCATACAGAGTCTTCTCCAACCAGGGCTGGGTGTCCATCCCGATACTTTGAGTGGAGGTGTGGCCTATCCCTCCATACAGAGTCTTCTCCAACCAGGGCTGGGTGTCTATCCCGATACTGTGAGTGGAGGCGTGGCCTATCACTGCATACAGAGTCTTCTCCAACCAGGGCTGGGTGTCCATCCCGATACTGTGAGTGGAGGCGTGGCCTATCCCTCCATACAGAGTCTTCTCCAACCAGGGCTGGGTGTCTATCCCGATACTGTGAGTGGGAGCGTGGCCTATCACTCCATACAGAGTCTTCTCCAACCAGGGCTGGATGTGTATCCCGATACTGTGAGTGGGGGCATGGCCTATCCCTCCATACAGAGTCTTCTCCAACCAGGGCTGGGTGTGTATCCCGATACTGTGAGTGGGGGTGGGGCCTATCACTATATACAGAGTCTTCTCCAACCAGGGCTGGGTGTCTATCCCGATACTGTGAGTGGGGGTGGGGCCTATCACTGCATACAGAGTCTTCTCCAACCAGGGCTGGGTGTCTATCCCGATACTGTGAGTGGGGGCATGGCCTATCCCTCCATACAGAGTCTTCTCCAACCAGGGCTGGGTGTCTATCCCGATACTGTGAGTGGAGGTGTGGCCTATCAATCCATACAGAGTCTTCTCCAACCAGGGCTGGGTGTCTATCCCGATACTGTGAGTGGGGGTGGGGCCTATCACTGCATACAGAGTCTTCTCCAACCAGGGCTGGGTGTCTATCCCGATACTGTGAGTGGGGGCATGGCCTATCCCTCCATACAGAGTCTTCTCCAACCAGGGCTGGGTGTCTATCCCGATACTGTGAGTGGAGGTGTGGCCTATCAATCCATACAGAGTCTTCTCCAACCAGGACTGGGTGTCTATCCCGATACTGTGAGTGGGGGTGGGGCCTATCACTGCATACAGAGTCTTCTCCAACCAGGGCTGGGTGTCTATCCCGATACTGTGAGTGGGGGCATGGCCTATCCCTCCATACAGAGTCTTCTCCAACCAGGGCTGGGTGTCTATCCCGATACTGTGAGTGGAGGTGTGGCCTATCAATCCATACAGAGTCTTCTCCAACCAGGGCTGAGTGTCTATCCCGATACTGTGAGTGGAGGTGTGGCCTATCAATCCATACAGAGTCTTCTCCAACCAGGGCTGGGTGTCTATCCCGATACTGTGAGTGGGGGTGGGGCTTATCAATCCATACAGAGTCTTCTCCAACCAGAGCTGGGTGTCTATCCCGATACTGTGAGTGGGGGTGGGGCCTATCACTGCATACAGAGTCATCTCCACCAGGGCTGGGTGTCTATCCCGATACTGTGAGTGGAGGTGTGGCCTATCACTATATACAGAGTCTTCTCCATCCAGGGCTGGGTGTCTATCTCGATACTGTGAGTGGAGGCGTGGCCTATCACTATATACAGAGTCTTCTCCATCCAGGGCTGGGTGTCTATCCCGATACTGTGAGTGGAGGCGTGGCCTATCACTATATACAGAGTCTTCTTCAACCAGGGCTGGATGTCTATCCCGATACTGTGAGTGGAGGTGTGGCCTATCACTATATACAGAGTCTTCTCCATCCAGGGCTGGGTGTCTATCCCGATACTGTGAGTGGAGGTGTGGCCTATCACTATATACAGAGTCTTCTCCATCCAGGGCTGGGTGTTTATCCCGATACTGTGAGTGGATGTGTGGCCTATCACTATATACAGAGTCTTCTCCATCCAGGGCTGGGTGTCTATCCCGATACTGTGAGTGGAGGTGTGGCCTATCACTCCATACAGAGTCTTCTCCAACCAGGGCTGGGTGTCTATCCCAATACTGTGAGTGGAGGTGTGGCCTATCACTCCATACAGAGTCTTCTCCAACCAGGGCTGGGTGTCTATCCCTATACTGTGAGTGGAGGCGTGGCCTATCCCTCCATACAGAGTCATCTCCACCAGGGCTGGGTGTCTATCCCAATACTGTGAGTGGAGGTGTGGCCTATCACTCCATACAGAGTCTTCTCCAACCAGGGCTGGGTGTCTATCCTGATAATGTGGGTGGAGGTGTGTCCTATCACTGCATACAGAGTCATCTCCAACCAGGGCTGGGTGTCTATCACGATACTGTGAGTGGAGGCGTGGCCTATCACTGCATACAGAGTCTTCTCCAACCAGGGCTGGGTGTCTATCCCAATACTGTGAGTGGAGGTGTGGCCTATCACTCCATACAGAGTCTTCTCCAACCAGGGCTGGGTGTCTATCCCGATACTGTGAGGGGAGGCGTGGCCTATCACTGCATACGGAGTCTTCTCCAACCAGGGCTGGGTGTCTATCCCGATACTGTGAGTGGAGGCGTGGCCTATCACTGCATACAGAGTCTTCTCCAACCAGGGCTGGGTGTCTATTCCGATACTGTGAGTGGAGGCGTGGCCTATCACTCCATACAGTTTTCTCCAACCAGGGCTGGGTGTCTATCCCAATACTGTGAGTAGAGCAGGGCCGGCGCTACCATTAAGGCAAAGGAGGCATCTGCCCCAGGGCCCCAGAGCTTGTAGGGGCCCCCAGTGGCTACAAGAGGAAAAAAAAATTTCAAATCGGCCTTATAGTTTTTGAGAAAATCGATTTTAAAGTTTCAAAGGAAAAAAAAACACATTTAAAAACCTGTCGACTTTAATGGTTAATAGCAAATCCACCTTAAATGCTAGATATGTTAAGGAGATCATTAGGAATAAGAGGAAAAAACAATTTTTCAAAAAGACCTTATAGTTTTTGAGAAAATCGATTTTAAAGTTAAGAAGGAAAAAAGTATACTTTTAAATGCGGTAAATGTCACTTTTAGTAGCAAACCTAACGGTAGTGTAATTTTATATGCATCAAACGAAAGCGCAATAAATTTCCTGACGGGGTTTCCAGGGGGTCCATACGCAGCCGCAGCGCTTTGGCCAGAGATCGCTATACAGCCGCAATATGGCTGTATGAAGATCCCTGGCATGTTTTCCTATTTTCCCAATTTTTTTTATGTTTAGAGTGTGGGAATTTAAAAAAAAAATTATGTGGGGTCCCCCCTCCTGAATCTTTTTAACCCCTTGTCCCCCATGCAGGCTGGGATAGCCAGAATGTGGAGCTCTGACCGATTGGGACTTCACACCCTGACTATACCAGCTGCAAAAAAGGTCCCCTAATGCCGATTTTTGTTCCGGGGTATATGTTGGGGGGCCCCCCAGGTTTATTTTGCCCTGGGGCCCCATTGTTGCTTAAACCGGCCCTGAGTAGAGGTGTGGCCTATCACTCCATACAGAGTCTTCTCCAACCAGGGCTGGGTGTCTATCCCGATACTGTGAGTGGAGGTGTGGCCTATCCTCCATACAGAGTCTTCTCCAACCAGGGCTGGGTGTCTATCCCAACACTGTGAGTGGAGGCGTGGCCTATCAATCAATACAGAGTCTTCTCCAACCAGGGCTGGGTGTCTATCCCGATACTGTGAGTGGAGGCGTGGCCTATCAATCCATACAGAGTCTTCTCCAACCGGGGCTGGGTGTCTATTCCGATACTGTGAGTGGAGGCGTGGCCTATCATTCCATACAGAGTCTTCTCCAACCAGGGCTGGGTGTCTATCCCGATACTGTGAGTGGAGGCGTGGCCTAACACTCCATACAGAGTCTTCTCCAACCAGGGCTGGGTGTCTATCCCAATACTGTGAGTGGAGGCGTGGCCTATCAATCCATACAGAGTCTTCTCCAACCACAGCTGGGTGTCTATCCTGATAATGTGAGTGGAGGCGTGGCCTATCAATCCATAGAGAGTCTTCTCCAATCAGGGCTGGGTGTCTATCCCGATACTGTGAGTGGAGGTGTGGCCTATCAATCCATACAGAGTCTTCTCCAACCAGAGCTGGGTGTATATTCCGATACTGTGAGTGGAGGCGTGGCTCACTGCATACAGAGTCTTCTCCAACCAGAGCTGGGTGTCTATGCCAATACTGTGAGTGGAGGTGTGGCCTATCAATCCATACAGAGTCTTCTCCAACCAGAGCTGGGTGTATATTCCGATACTGTGAGTGGAGGCGTGGCTCACTGCATACAGAGTCTTCTCCATCCAGAGCTCGGTGTCTATCCTGATACTGTGAGTGGAGGTGTGGCCAATCAATCCATACAGAGTCTTCTCCAACCAGGGCTGGGTGTCTATCCCAATACTGTGAGTGGAGGTGTGGCCTATCCTCCATACAGAGTCTTCTCCAACCAGGGCTGGGTGTCTATCCCGATACTGTGAGTGGAGGCGTGGCCTATCACTCCATACAGAGTCTTCTCCAACCAGGGCTGGGTGTCTATCCCGATACTGTGAGTAGAGGTGTGGCCTATCCCTCCATACAGAGTCTTCTCCAACCAGGGCTGGGTGTCTCTCCCAATACTGTGAGTAGAGGTGTGGCCTATCACTCCATACAGAGTCTTCTCCAACCAGGGCTGGGTGTCTATCCCGATACTGTGAGTGGAGAAGTGGCCTATCACTCCATACAGAGTCTTCTCCAACCGGGACTGGGTATCTATCCCGATTCTGTGAGTAGAGGCGTGGCCTATAAATCCATACAGAGTCTTCTCCAACCAGGGCTGGGTGTCTATCCCGATACTGTGAGTGGAGGCGTGGCCTATCAATCCATACAGAGTCTTCTCCAACTAGGGCTGGGTGTCTATCCTGACACTGTGAGTGGAGGCGTGGCCTATCAATACATACAGAGTCTTCTCCAACCAGAGCTGGGTGTCTATCCTGATAATATAAGTGGAGGCGTGGCCTATCAATCCATACAGAGTCTTCTCCAACTAGGGCTGGGTGTCTATGCTGATACTGTGAGTGGAGGCGTGGCCTATCAATCCATACAGAGTCTTCTCCAACCAGAGCTGGGTGTCTATCCTGATAATGTGAGTGGAGGCGTAGCCAATCAATCCATACAGAGTCTTCTCCAACTAGGGCTGGGTGTCTATCCCAATACTGTGAGTGGAGGTGTGGCCTATCACTCCATACAGAGTCTTCTCCAACCAGGGCTGGGTGTCTATCCTGATAATGTGGGTGGAGGTGTGTCCTATCACTGCATACAGAGTCATCTCCAACCAGGGCTGGGTGTCTATCACGATACTGTGAGTGGAGGCGTGGCCTATCACTGCATACAGAGTCTTCTCCAACCAGGGCTGGGTGTCTATCCCGATACTGTGAGGGGAGACGTGGCCTATCACTGCATACGGAGTCTTCTCCAACCAGGGCTGGGTGTCTATCCCAATACTGTGAGTGGGGGTGGGGCCTATCCCTCCATACAGAGTCTTCTCCAACCAGGGCTGGGTGTCTATTCCGATACTGTGAGTGGAGGCGTGGCCTATCACTCCATACAGTTTTCTCCAACCAGGGCTGGGTGTCTATCCCAATACTGTGAGTAGAGCAGGGCCGGCGCTACCATTAAGGCAAAGGAGGCAGCTGCCCCAGGGCCCCAGAGCTTGTAGGGGCCCCCAGTGGCTACAAGAGGAAAAAAAAATTTCAAATCGGCCTTATAGTTTTTGAGAAAATCGATTTTAAAGTTTCAAAGGAAAAAAAAACACATTTAAAAACCTGTCGACTTTAATGGTTAATAGCAAATCCACCTTAAATGCTAGAAACCCTAATTTTGCGGGTTATGTTAAGGAGATCATTAGGAATAATAGGAAAAAACAATTTTTCAAAAAGACCTTATAGTTTTTGAGAAAATCGATTTTAAAGTTAAGAAGGAAAAAAGTATACTTTTAAATGCGGTAAATGTCACTTTTAGTAGCAAACCTAACGGTAGTGTAATTTTACATGCATCAAACGAAAGCGCAATAAATTTCCTGACGGGGTTTCCAGGGGGTCTATACGCAGCCGCAGCGCTTGGGCCAGGGATCGCTATACAGCCGCAATATGGCTGTATGAAGATCCCTGGCATTTTTTCCTATTTTCCCAATTTTTTTTTATGTTTAGAGTGTGGGAATTTTAAAAAAAAATTATGTAGGGTCCCCCCTCCTGAATCTTTTTAACCCCTTGTCCCCCATGCAGGCTGGGATAGCCAGAATGTGGAGCTCTGACCGATTGGGACTTCACACCCTGACTATACCAGCTGCAAAAAAGGTCCCCTAATGCCGATTTTTGTTCCGGGGTATATGTTGGGGGGCCCCCCAGGTTTATTTTGCCCTGGGGCCCCATTGTTGCTTAAACCGGCCCTGAGTAGAGGTGTGGCCTATCACTCCATACAGAGTCTTCTCCAACCAGGGCTGGGTGTCTATCCCGATACTGTGAGTGGAGGTGTGGCCTATCCTCCATACAGAGTCTTCTCCAACCAGGGCTGGGTGTCTATCCCGACACTGTGAGTGGAGGCGTGGCCTATCAATCAATACAGAGTCTTCTCCAACCAGGGCTGGGTGTCTATCCCGATACTGTGAGTGGAGGCGTGGCCTATCAATCCATACAGAGTCTTCTCCAACCAGGGCTGGGTGTCTATCCCGATACTGTGAGTGGAGGCGTGGCCTAACACTCCATACAGAGTCTTCTCCAACCAGGGCTGGGTGTCTATCCCAATACTGTGTGTGAAGGCGTGGCCTATCAATCCATACAGAGTCTTCTCCAACCAGGGCTGGGTGTCTATCCTGATACTGTGAGTGGAGGTGTGGCCTATCAATCCATACAGAGTCTTCTCCAACCAGGGCTGGGTGTTTATCCCGATACTGTGAGTGGGGGCATGGCCTATCCCTCCATACAGAGTCTCCTCCAACCAGATTGGAAGTATTGTCTCGCACTCACTAATGGATCAAACTCATAGTCTTTAAGGGGAGTGCAACAGCTAAAAAGAGGGATGACGCCCTCTATGCAGTATTCAACAAGGAGGAAAGCTGGCACATCCAAAATCAATCTTTATTAGTTTCATGTGAAAATATGGCCAACGTTTCGGAGCCGCGTAGGGCCCCTTTGTCAAGGCAATATTTGCTCTGAGGCAAAGATCTGTTTGTTGCTGCAAAAAATTCTACATAGGAATTCGGGAGCCTGGCTCCTCTAAAACACTCGCTATCAGCGATGTGTATCCGTCTGGGGGCAGCAGCAGGCACTGCTGCTGCCCCCAGATGGATATACATCGCTGATAGCGAGTGTTTTAGAGGAGCCAGGCTCCCGAATTCCTATGTAGAATTTTTTGCAGCAACAAACAGATCTTTGCCTCAGAGCAAATATTGCCTTGACAAAGGGGCCCTACGCGGCTCCGAAACGTTGGCCATATTTTCACATGAAACTAATAAAGATTGATTTTGGATGTGCCAGCTTTCCTCCTTGTTGTCTCCTCCAACCAGGACTGGGTGTCTATTCCGATACTGTGTGTGGAGGCGTGGCCTATCACTGCATACAGAGTCTTCTCCAACCAGGGCTGGGTGTCTATCCTGATACTGTGAGTCGAGGTGTGGCCTATCACTCTATACATAGTCGTCTCCGACCAGGGCTTGAAATCCAACTTAAAAAAAAAGTTCAACTATGTTTTCAAAAAGAACAATAAGAATTACAATAAGGAATTATAGCCATAAAACTCTTTCCTACAGAGAACAGCATCTGAATGCAGGGGATAGATAATAAAAGGTCAATAGTTCATACAATTTCATACAATATTTTATTTTATTTTTTTAGCTTATACACAGAAAAAAAATAACTGGAATTCTAAAAGGGTCATTGTTAGTACTAGGAGGATAGATACAATTGTTAATCTCATCCGTTTATTTTTACCTTGGGTGTCCTTTTAGTCATTGCACAGCCTGAAATCATGTCCTGTATTTTCTGCTATCCGTATGTAGAAAGTCTGACAAATGGCATGGATGTGACCAGGAGAGATCTCCAGAGGATCACCAGCACCTCCGTTTCTGCACGGCGACGTTGGTGGTAGATGCGGCGGCGCACGTAAACGGCCGCGGGGGTGGGGGGATTTATTTGTGTATCAGACATAATACGTTGCCGGTTACTTCAGCTTATAGCAACGTCTGCTGGAGAAATAGCCGAGATCTTCCCTCAACCCAAACCCCACAAATAAAAAAGGAAGTGATGACTGCTTTTTGGTACATCTATGCACTAAAAATCCTACAGGGAACAATAAAAAGGCCATTTTGCTTAGTGTAAGCTTTGTCCCTTTTAATGCCTGCTTTCCCACAGGAGCTCCACTAATTACTGTTCAAACACAATATGTTTAATGCAACACGTTGCCAAATACACCCTAATAATTCCTTACACTCTCGTCCTCGCAGATATTCGCTGCATACGGCCAAACATGCTTTACTCATTACCCAAAACCAGACATGCTGCGTGTTGCTTCTTGAAATAATTGAATCTTTGTATTCTCTCCAAAAAGCAGTGCTTGCTTTTTGCTAATTAAGGCAGAAAACAAAGATATTTCTTAACGTGGGAGAATGTTTGTTCTTATTGTCTCGGCAAGTGGCATCTTGTACAGCCCGTCATTCATTGTACCCGTCTCTCCTTGTACCATGCGAGGAAAGATATGCTGCTACATGTGCACACACGGGTGTTGTATCTACATGTATGTGCATGTGTATGTGCCTGCATGTGTATGTACGAGTGCATGTGTATGAGTCTGAAAAGTAATGTAATAAAGTGAAAATTGGCAGGCGTATATTTATTCACCGACTTTGCCATGAAGACCCTAAAAAGTCCTCGAGCAACCAATTACCTTTAAATGTCACAAAATTAGTGAAAGGACCTGTATGAAATCTAAGGTCTCGTACACATTCACAACTAACGTCCCCCATCGGGGATCAGGAGCTGACCCTCTTGGGAGACGTTGCGGGGCTGAGCTGCACACATGCTTGTCAGATGTGTAGCTGACAACTTGCCGTGTTCATACGTGGGGGGACCAGGGAGGGACGATGGGCGTCGCATGCATGACGTTATGTGGCAGGCGGGGGAGCAGCACAAACAATGGGATCGGCATCGCTGGGGTTGGGTAGATCCGTATGGCGGGTCGCTCGTGGGTTGGGCATCAGGGGTGTTAGGGTGCCATAGACATGATTCATTGTCGGTTGCCTCAGCCGACTTAAGTCTGGCACATGTACAAGGCTTTAGTGTCACATGATCTGTCAGCATAAGCACACCCTTTCAGAAATGCCCCAGGGGCAACAACAACACCAAGCAAGTGGCATCACACCACAGAGCCCAAGGAGCTCTCCAAACACCACCAAGCAAGAGGCATCACACCATGAAGACCAAGGAGCTCTCCAAACACCACTAAGCAAGAGGCATCACACCATGCAGACCAAGGAGCTCTCCAAACACCACTAAGCAAGAGGCATCACACCATGAAGACCAAGGAGCTCTCCAAACACCACCAAGCAAGAGGCATCACACCATGAAGACCAAGGAGCTCTCCAAACACCACCAAGCAAGAGGCATCACACCATGAAGACCAAGGACCTCTCCAAACACCACCAAGCAAGAGGCATCACACCATGAAGACCAAGGAGCTCTCCAAACACCACTAAGCAAGAGACAGCACACTATGAAGACCAAGGAGCTCTCCAAACACCACTAAGCAAAAGACAGCACACTATGAAGACCAAGGAGCTCTCCGAACACCACCAAGCAAGAGGCATCACACCATGAAGACCAAGGAGCTCTCCAAACACAACAAAGCAAGAGGCATCACACCATGAAGACCAAGGGGCTCTCCAAACACCACTAAGCAAGAGGCATCACACCATGAAGACCAAGGAGCTCTCCAAACACCACTAAGCAAGAGGCATCACCCCATGAAGACCAAGGAGCTCTCCAAACACCACTAAGCAAGAGGCATCACACCATGAAGACCAAGGAGCTCTCCAAACACCACTAAGCAAAAGACAGCACACTATGAAGACCAAGGAGCTCTCCAAACACCACCAAGCAAGAGGCATCACGCCATGCAGACCAAGGAGCTCTCCAAACACCACCAAGCAAGAGGCATCACACCATGCAGACCAAGGAGCTCTCCAAACACCACTAAGCAAGAGGCATCACACCATGAAGACCAAGGAGCTCTCCAAACACCACTAAGCAAGAGACATCACACTATGAAGACCAAGGAGCTCTCCAAACACCACTAAGCAAAAGACAGCACACTATGAAGACCAAGGAGCTCTCCAAACACCACCAAGCAAGAGGCATCACACCATGAAGACAAAGGAGCTCTCCAAACACCACCAAGCAAGAGGCATCACACCATGAAGACCAAGGAGCTCTCCAAACACCACTAAGCAAGAGGCATCACACCATGAAGACCAAGGAGCTCTCCAAACACCACCAAGCAAGAGGCATCACACCATGAAGACCAAGGAGCTCTCCAAACACCACTAAGCAAGAGGCATCACACCATGAAGACCAAGGAGCTCTCCAAACACCACTAGGCAAGAGACATCACACCATGAAGACCAATGAGCTCTCCAAACACCACAAAGCAAGAGGCATCACACCATGAGACCAAGGAGCTATCCAAACACCACTAA
The DNA here is from genome assembly GCF_040937935.1 of Hyperolius riggenbachi. Classification (NCBI taxonomy): domain Eukaryota; kingdom Metazoa; phylum Chordata; class Amphibia; order Anura; family Hyperoliidae; genus Hyperolius; species Hyperolius riggenbachi. Next base: position 4,996,391 of record NC_090651.1, read on the forward strand.
GCAAGAGGCGTCACACCATGAAGACCAAGGAGCTCTACAAACACCACTAGGCAAGAGACATCATACCACGAGGACCAAGGAGCTCTCCAAACACCACTAAGCAAGAGACATCACACCATAAAGACCAAGGAGCTCTCCAAACACCACTAAGCAAGAGGCGTCACACCACAGAGACCAAGAAGCTCTCCAAACACCACTAAGCAAGAGGCGTCACACCATGCAGACCAAGGAGCTCTCCAAACACCACCAAGCAAGAAGCATCACCCCATGAAGACCAAGGAGCTCTCCAAACACCACCAAGCAAGAGACAGCACACTATGAAGACCAAGGAGCTCTCCAAACATCACTAAGCAAGAGACATCACACCATGAAGACCAGGGAGCTCTCCAAACACCACTAAGCAAGAGGTGTCAAACCATGAAGACCAAGGAGTTCTCCAAACACCACTAAGCTAAAGGCCTCACACCACGGAGACCAAGGAGCTCTCCAAACACCGTTAAGCAAGAGGCATCACACCATGAAGACCAAGGAGCTCTCCAAACATCACTAAGCAAGAGGCATCACACCATGATGACCAAGGAGCTCTCCAAACACCACCAAGCAAGAGGCATCACCCCATGCAGACCAAGGAGCTCTCCAAACACCACTAAGCAAGAGGCATCACACCATGAAGACCAGGGAGCTCTCTAAACACCACTAAGCAAGAGGCATCACACCATGAAGACCAAGGAGCTCTCCAAACACCACTAGGCAAGAGACATCACACCATGAAGACCAAGGAGCTCTCCAAACACCACAAAGCAAGAGGCATCACACCATGAGACCAAGGAGCTATCCAAACACCACTAAGCAAGAGGCGTCACACCATGAAGACCAAGGAGCTATCCAAACACCACTAAGCAAGAGGCATCACACCATTATGACCAAGGAGCTCTACAAACACCACCAAGCAAGAGGCCTCACACCACAGAGACCAAGGGGCTCTTCAAACACCCCTAAGCAAGAGGCATCACACCATGAAGACCAAGGAGCTATCCAAACACCACTAAGCAAGGGGCGTCACACCATTATGACCAAGGAGCTCTCCGAACACCACCAAGCAAGAGACATCACACCATGAGGACCAAGGAGCTCTCCAAACATCACTAAGCAAGAGGCATCACACCATTATGACCAAGGAGCTCTACAAACACCACCAAGCAAGAGGCCTCACACCACAGAGACCAAGGGGCTCTTCAAACACCCCTAAGCAAGAGGCATCACACCACACTATAGAACTAGACATTATGGAAGTGGCCAGAAAAAAGACATTACTTTACAATAAGAGGCAAATTTTAAGTTTGCTAAAATGAATGTGGGCAATTCCCCAAATGTGTGGATCAAGGTGAACTTGTCAGATGAGAGTAAAGTTGAACTTTTCGACTACCAAGAAAAATTCTTTGTCTGGCACAAACCCAACACATCCCACCACCCCAAGAACACCATCCCTACAGTGAAACATGGCGGTGGCAATGTTATGCTGTGGAGAAGTGTTTCAGGAGGAGGTCCTGGAAACTGCAGTGCCGAGGCTATACAGATGCACCACTAGCCTCCGCCTGTTACTCTGAGTGTGCAGCTAGCGCAGGCTATTTGTTACCCTGTGTCATATGTACATTCCTGTCACATATGCTGCCTATTACAATTTCCATCTCTGCTAATCTGCTTTGAAATTTGAGTTGGGGACCAAGTGCAGATAATAAGAGGAAAAGAATGAAATCTGCATTGCTCTTTCTGTTCCAGAGAAGAATATGAGACCTTCTGAGTGAGAGAGACAGCTAAACATAGTGTTCCCCTCACCCCGGACGCCTCTCTCCTCTACAGGCTGAACGCCAAAACTTTCTACGTTCGGCATAATACTGAGAGAACCTTCAGTCTAAACGCCAAAACCTTCCTGCAGTCCAGCGTCCGCATAATACTGAGAGAACCTTCAGTCTGAACGCCAAAACCTTCCTGCAGTCGGCATAATACTGAGAGAACCTTCAGTCTGAACTCCAAAACTTTCCTGCAGTCCGCATAATACTGAGAGAACCTTCAGTCTGAACCCCAAAACTTTCCTGCAGTCCGCATAATACTGAGAGAACCTTCAGTCTGAACTCCAAAACTTCCAGCAGTCCGCATAATACTGAGAGAACCTTCAGTCTGAACTCCAAAACTTCCAGCAGTCCGCATAATACTGAGAGAACCTTCAGTCTGAACTCCAAAACCTTCCTGCAGTCCGCATAATACTGAGAGAACCTTCAGTCTGAACTCCAAAACTTTCCTGCAGTCCGCATAATACTGAGAGAACCTTCAGTCTGAACTCCAAAACTTCCAACAGTCCGCATAATACTGAGAGAACCTTCAGTCTGAACTCCAAAACTTCCAGCAGTCCCCATAATACTGAGAGAACCTTCAGTCTGAACTCCAAAACCTTCCTGCAGTCCGCATAATACTGAGAGAACCTTCAGTCTGAACTCCAAAACTTTCCTGCAGTCCGCATAATACTGAAAGAACCTTCAGTGTGAACTCCAAAACCTTCCTGCAGTCCGCATAATACTGAGAGAACCTTAAGTCTGAACTCCAAAACTTCCAACAGTCCGCATAATACTGAGAGAACCTTCAGTCTGAACTCCAAAACTTTCCTGCAGTCCGCATAATACTGAGAGAACCTTCAGTCTGAACTCCAAAACTTTCCTGCAGTCCGCATAATACTGAGAGAACCTTCAGTCTGAAGTCCAAAACTTTCCTGCAGTCCGCATAATACTGAGAGAACCTTCAGTCTGAACTCCAAAACTTTCCTGCAGTCCGCATAATACTGAGAGAACCTTCAGTCTGAACTCCAAAACCTTCCTGCAGTCCGCATAATACTGAGAGAACCTTCAGTCTGAACTCCAAAACTTTCCTGCAGTCCACATAATACTGAGAGAACCTTCAGTCTGAACTCCAAAACTTTCTACAGTCCACATAATACTGAGAGAACCTTCAGTCTGAACTCCAAAACTTTACTGCGGTCCGCATAATACTAAGAGAACCTTCAGTCTGAACTCCAAAACTTTCTACAGTCCACATAATACTGAGAGAACCTTCAGTCTGAACTCCAAAACTTTACTGCGGTCCGCATAATACTAAGAGAACCTTCAGTCTGAACTCCAAAACTTTCCTGCAGTCCACATAATACTGAGAGAACCTTATGTCTGAACTCCAAAACTTTCCTGCAGTCCACATAATACTGAGAGAACCTTCAGTCTGAACTCCAAAACTTTCCTGCAGTCCTCCCCGCCCACTGCCTCTTACGAGTTGCGCTTCTTATCTATTTAAGGCTGGAGGGGAGCGGAGGACGGGGGACCCAGGCGAGGGAGGGGGGGCCGACCCCCCTCCCTGCCGCTAGGCCCAATACCCCCGTCCTGCCCGCTACCCCTCCAGCTGGGCGGCCGGCTCCCCGCACCCACCGATGGGCGGATGCCGCCCCTAGAAATTTGCCGCCTGAGGCAAAAGTTTCACCCCGCCTCATGAGCGGGCCGGCCCTGCCTGCAGTCCGCATAATACTGAGAGAACCTTCAGTCTGAACTCCAAAACTTCCAGCAGTCTGCATAATACTGAGAGAACCTTCAGTCTGAATTCCAAAACTTTACTGCAGTCCGCATAATACTGAGAGAACCTTCAGTCTGAACTCCAAAACTTTCTACTGCTCGCATAATACTGAGAGAACCTTAAAGGGTCTGTGCCTGCGCTGTACGCTCCTGGTGACATCAGGGGAAGAGAGGACACGGCAACGCAGGCGCAGTGGTTTTCAGACATTAAAGTCTGAAATTCCAGAAGTGAACCGGAGGCGGGGCCGGAGCATCGGTGAGTGGCTGCGTGGGCACAGGATGCCTGCAGGGGACCATTAGAAGCCCCGGGTAACTTCAACTCATTTTCCCGCGACCCCCTACAGTGTCCCTTTAACTCTGAACTCCAAAACTTTCTACTGCCCGCATAATACTGAGAGAACCTTAAGTCTGAACTCTAAAACTTTCCTGCAGTCCGCATAATACTGAGAGAACCTTCGCCCTTCACGTCCTACCTGAACGCACAATGACGGCTTCTAATGAAGGCAGAAATTCACTCAATATGCTAATACCGTTTCGTTTTCACTCTCGGTTTGTATGTGGCCAATACTAATCCTTCAAAGTAAATATATCTTCTGACAAATGTTACCGTTTATGAAGGCTCAGCCTGTCACTGTACTTACATTAATTATTTGTGAAACGGAATACCAATATCAGCACAAATATAGGTTTTTGTTCTTCAGATTGTGAAATGACTCTAAAAAACATTAAAGCAATTGGAACAAAAATGTGGATTTTTACTTACCAGCCAGCCCCTCCCCCCATATAATTTAATTTTTCAGGTCCCTCAATGTCCTCTGGGCTCCCACCACTGTGTCGCCGCTGACCCCTCTGAAAGATCCATGACTGGAAACCCATTTGCAGCTACTGCGCATGCACGGTCCTGTCCATGCGCCTCTTTGATTACGCTCCCATAGCCAGGTGAATTCTGCACATGCGCATTTACTAGTCTAAACAAACTGCGCAGGTGCAGAATGTTCCGGGCCATGGAAGCACTACCGAGGAGATGCAAGGACAGGACTGGGCATGCGCAGAAGCTATGAATGGAGTTGCAGATCTTTTGGAAGGGGCAGCGGCACAATGGAGGGGAGCCAGAGGTCTCTGAGGGACCTGAAAGACTATGGGGGGGGGGGGGGGAGTTGCCCCAGGTAACGCTACTTCTTTGTTCTATTTTATGCACCTGTAATTTTGTTATGATGCACACTGCAGCGTTCATTCAAGAAATGTCATTTCACTGCAGAAATACTGTTGTTATAGTTATTATATAGGGTGACCTATATTAAAAGGAAGCTGATACTTAAAGGGCTCAGCCAGTGACAGATAAAAACACTGAGGCCTTGTTTACATTGCGTTCCGTTCGCGTGGCCGTTAGCGATGGGCGGTTTTTTATGCGTGTTTTTTTTTCCCCCGATTCCTGGTGCTTGGGTGGGTGTTTGTGCTTAGCGGTTTTCTAAGCGTTTTTCCCGAGCGGTTTTGTAATTTCCTCCCTGATGCAAGTCAGGAAGTCAACTCTTTGACCCGGAAAAGAATAAATACAATGTATTTATTCTTAAAAATGCGAACGCAATTGCTGCACAAAGTGATTTTGTGAGTGTTTGCGTTTTTTCCTATACTTTCCATTGAGGGCAAATCGCCTCAAAAATGGCCCAGGCAGCGCTTTGCTGAGCGGATTGGAAACGAACCGGTCAGATGTGAACTCTGTCATAGAGAATCATTGCACAAGCGTTCTTACTGCGATTTTGAAAATCGCCCGCGTTTGAAAAAAGGGCAAAAATGCCCTTAGTGTGAATGAGCCCTTAAATTGTACCTGAGATGAATACACCTTAAAGGACACCCGAAGCGAAAATAAACGAATGAAATAAACAATCGTATCTATTTTCCTTCTCCTAAAAATGACTTTTTAAGATATTCCACAGTTTTATTTTATGTTTAAATCTACTTTTTAAGTTTTTACTATTTTATTGTTTTTACTCAATGACACATTCATTGAAGCATGTCAGAGCTAAAAGCTATGAACTATTGACCTTTTTATCTCTTTCTTGCTCTCAGAAGCGATTTTCTGCTAGGAAAGTGTTTTATAGTTGCAATTTCTTACCAGTGAGGGTCACACTGTAGTCACTTCCTGTCTGAGTCAGGACTGAGTCAGCCACTTACATACCTGATATTTAACTCTTTCAGGCAGACAGAGAAAGAAAGAAAGGAACACCGCCTAGGTATTAGTGTGCTAGGCACTGTACATACACATGTCTATCTCATCATGTCACATGTCACCTCGGGTATCCTTTAAGATTTGATACTCACCTAGGGCTTCCTCCAGCCCCATGAGCGCCGATGCGTCCCTCGCCGTCCTCCTGTGTGACTCCGTTCACCTGGTATCGGTCCCGGTAATATGGCTCAGTCTTGCCAGTTGGCTCTTCTGTGCATGCATGGCCCCGAGGCTGATTGGGTTGGGTCCAAACGGAGGGACTCGGGAGGGTTGACGAGGGACACATCGGTGTTCATGGGGCTGGAGGAAGCCCCAGGAAAGTATCAAATCTTTTAATTTTCCTATCTCAGGTTTCCTTTAAGAGGGGTTCCCAAACTTTTTCATATGACTATACCCTGATTAAACCATAATGTAAAATAATCTATATCTGCATACTGTTTATTTATTGGATTTATACACAATGTCGTGTTTCTCTTCTGCGTTATACATCTTTCTGTGATCATTTCAGGTGATTGATGCTCCGTAGATTGTAACCGCTTGTCATTTCCTGCGTGGTGCGGATGTACGCAGCGGGTCCCGGCAGTGACATTGCCACAATTCTTCAATGACTTTCTTTGTACGAGTAAAGTTGTGTGTTGGCGGCGGCGGTGGCCCCTATATATGTAGAAGTGCTGCGTCGTGCTTAAGTGGTGCCATGTGAAAATATTGATCGGAAAAATTACTGCGCCTCTCTTTGCTCTTGAAACATTTCAACAAAGAAAGTGACGTTATGAAGGCAAGGAGAGTGTCATTGAGGAAATTGATGTGCATTAGCGGTTTTATATGGAGCGCTGGGGTAACCCGGGTCAGTATATGGAAGAAGTGCGGATCAGCCGGTCACATGGTATACGTTGCTCGGTGTCAGCCTTGCGATCGCTGGAGGAAGATCTGTGCGCTGAAACCAGGGGCGCTGAAACGTATGTGTCATTTGTGTTGTGGCCTCAATCGCATTCTTACATTTTTTTATTTATGTTTAATACCCCAAATAATTGCCCTGAAATTGCCCTCCGTCCAGACGTGTCGTTACTCCAGTGTAGGCAAAGAATAGACTCCAGGATTAGCGAAAGTGACTCAAAACTCCACGGACTGTGAGAGAGACCACGTGTAATGCTGGGAATACACAATGCATTTTTTACTGTCGATTTACCATTTAATCGATTTTCGATTTGTTTTTCCGCTTAATTTCCAGCTCGATGTTCTTATCAATTTCCATTCACTTCTACGAGAAATCGAGCAGTGAAACGTTTTAAAGTAAGATTGGACATGTCGGAAATTATCTATTGATCTGCCGAAAAAACACATGGGGCTTGATTGACAAAAGCGTGATAACTCAATTATAACGCCTAAAAGCTTTGCACGTGCGAACTACTTCACACCCAATTTTCCATTGCAAACTACTTAGCACCCAATTTTCCATTGCAAACTACTTAGCACCCAATTTTCCATTGCAAACTACTTAGCACCCAATTTTCCGTTGCAAACTACTTAGCACCCAATTTTCCATTGCAAACTACTTAGCACCCAATTTTCCATTGCAAACTACTTAGCACCCAATTTTCCGTTGCAAACTACTTAGCACCCAATTTTCCATTGCAAACTACTTAGCACCCAATTTTCCATTGCAAACTACTTAGCACCCTAGTTTGCATGTGCAAAGCCTTGAAATCAATGGCACCCGCACACCCGCACAGTAAATTAGAGTGTGTTAATGTAATTATGAATGGTGGTTACATTAACATGTGCGGTACTGTAAAGCGGCGCGTGCAAAGTCTTACACGCGCCGCATAATGAAGTATATACAGTAATAATCTATGTTTTACATTGCGCTCGCGTGATCTGCACTGACTTTGCGTGCTAACTATCATTATCATGTGAAGTCAGCGCAGTTCCCCGTACTTTGCACGTGAAGCGTTTGCGTGCAAAACTTTACGGGCGAAGCGCAAAACTTTACGCGCGCAAACTCTTATGCGCATGTTAGCACGTGCAAAGTGGCTTTTTACTGGCGTGCTAACACTTTGCACGCTTTAGTAAACCAAGCCCCTGGTGTATTCCTAGCATAATGCAGCATTAAAGGTGGCCACACACCATACAATTTATTAAATATCTTTTCAATTCAAGAAATACAATCCAGTTTTCTGAATTATTGTAACATTTAAACAATCAGGGCTCGTTTCCACTATCGCGAATCTGCATGCGTCCAACGCATGCAGATCCGCACATGTAATACAAGTGGATGGGCCTGTTTCCACTGTAGCGTTGTTGAGGTGCGTTTTTTTCAGCGTGAAAAAAACGCACAAAAGAGCCAACGATTTCGCCTGCGTCGGGAATCCGTGCGAATCGCCGCTAATGTATTTAATAGTAAAAACGCATGCGTTTGTTACATGCGTTTTAACCCGCGATTTCGCGTGCGATTTCGCACCTTTTTCAATTTTATTTAGCCCTGGCAGTGTCATGGTTAATTTCGCATGGCACCCTGTCATGCGAAATCGCAGGCGAAATCGCGGGTAAAAACGCATGTGGAAACGCATCCGCATGCGTTTTTACAAGCGTCGGAATGCGGCCGAAATCGCGTCGCAACAGTGGAAACAAGCCCTACGACCAATGTACCACACACGTGTGTTCAATGTTTCCCCAATTGTAAAAAAATAGATTAAAAAAAATTGCTTAAGTCTATACATTAATAAATTGACAATCTACCCTACACCATTCAATTTTCCTTATAATTGATCAGAAAAATCCACCCTTCCCGATCGATGGATTTCTCACTCAGGTGAGATAGTTTTTTATGAAATTGCCGCAAAATTGGATCACTTTATTGCATTGTGTGTGGCCACCTTGAGGACCTTTTCACACTGATGGGTCGCTGCAATTCTCCGCCCAGCTGCCGCAGGGCAATGAAGGTCTATGGGTGCTTTCATATTACCTGTGGGGCGGTGTGCCGTGTGCTCAATCTAACGTGCTTCAAAAATGGCGTTAGCGCGCGTATCTGCGTTGATGTGCAGCGGACCGGAAGTCATGTAAGTCTCTGGCGACGCAGGGCGCCTGTTTGCAGAGCTATTAAAATAAACCTTTGTGGTAAAAAGTGACAGCAGTTGATATTCAGTAAGTTTTGCCGGAGAGATTTTGCACGCTGCTGTGAGACAGATTATCCAGCCTCGTTCCTTTCGGCGTTCCTCGGTGTCGCGACGTAATAAATATTTCACAATCGGGAGTCCTCAGTGCTGTTCTCGGCCCGCTTGACGTCTGTTCTCTGTGTTTTCCCATGAAGGAGTGAATGAAGGGGGATTACATTCTCCCACAGACATACCTGGAACACTGAATTGTCACACAGCCGATGACATCTGTCCTGCCAACCTGCCGAATTTCCCAACTTCAATCGTGCCGCGCTACCGTTACAGGCTGACGGCACTCCATCACAGAGACGCCATACTGAAGCCCAGGAGTTCTTCCACCCTTAATCATTCCAGAAGACCTACTGTTTACAGTGACAGGTAATACGTAAACCAGTCATGATGTACTAAAGTGTACCCAAGCCAAACACACATCTAATAACACATATGAAGAAGAGCCTGGACCCTATTGAGGCTTCCTAGGCCATCCTACGCTCCCCCGTTTCTGAGCGTAGGCGGATTAAAGATCTGGGCCGTTCCTCTGCAGGTACAAGTGCGGCCATACTGCTCCTTCACAAGTAAAGTCATGCTTGCCCAGTCACAGCCGTGCCTGAAGAGGACTGCAGCCCAGATCTTCCGGAGTGTCCCAGCAAGCAGCGGCAGGTGGACACAGCGAGCTGTACAGGGTCCAGAGGCTTCCCACCTCTTCGGGAAAGTATGTCTTCGGCTGAGGTTTACTTTGTTGACAAACAAGAATAGATGAACATATCTTTATTTCACACAGCATACTATGATCCTTAGCTGTTCTGGACAAATGTGGATGAGACAGGAGGACTACAGATTGACACCTAGAACAGAATAGGAGGTTTTGCCCATGCTGTCGTTCCATAGTCCACTCCCATGAATTAATGTTATCACCTCTGTAGAGGTCCCCCCTCAGCTCTTTTTTCCATCCTGTTATGTCAGTCAGGATTGTAATGAAGGTATATTTCAAGGGGAGGTTGCAAACCCTCCCTTCCTACAAACCTTCACACACATTGCTGATAGGTATGGGAGCTCTTCCAGAATTCTAGCTATTTCCCTTTGGTGGTGACCAGTAATAAAATGCTGGGGGTTATGGTGCTTGGTGCTATTATCTGTTAGAGTTGGGCCAAACCTCTGATTTTAGGTTCGCGAACCCTTCCGCGGAAGGTTCGGTTCGCGTTAAAGTTCGCGAACCGCAATATACTTCAATGGGGATGCGAACTTTGAAAAAAAAAATTTATGCTGGCCACAAAAGTGATGGAAAAGATGTTTCAAGGGGTCTAACACCTGGAGGGGGGAATGGCGGAGTGGGATACACGCCAAAAGTCCCCGGGAAAAATCTGGATTTGACGCAAAGCAGCGTTTTAAGGGCAGAAATCATATTGAATGCTAAATGACAGGCCTAACGTGCTTTAAAACATCTTGCATGTGTATACATCAATCAGGTAGTGTAATTAAGGTACTGCTTCACACTGACACACCAAACTGTTCACTGAACAGAACAGGTATGCAGTGGCGGGTTCACTGAACAGAACAGGTATACAGTGGCGGGTTCACTGAACAGAACAGGTATACAGTGGCGGGTTCACTGAACAGAACAGGTATACAGTGGCGGGTTCACTGAACAGTACAGGTATGCAGTGGCAGGTTCACTGAACAGGTATGCAGTGGTGGGTTCACAGTACAGGTATGCAGTGGTGGGTTCACAGAACAGGTATGCAGTGGTGGGTTCACAGTACAGGTATGCAGTGGTGGGTTCACAGAACAGGTATGCAGTGGTGGGTTCACAGAACAGGTATGCAGTGGTGGGTTCACAGAACAGGTATGCAGTGGCGGGTTCACTGAACAGGTATGCATTGGTGGGTTCACAGAACAGGTATGCAGTGGTGGGTTCACTGAACAGGTATGCAGTGGTGGGTTCACAGTACAGGTATGCAGTGGTGGGTTCACTGAACAGGTATGCAGTGGTGGGTTCACAGTACAGGTATGCAGTGGTGGGTTCACTGAACAGGTATGCAGTGGTGGGTTCAAAGTACAGGTATGCAGTGGTGGGTTCATAGAACAGGTATGCAGTGGTGGGTTCACAGTACAGGTATGCAGTGGTGGGTTCACAGAACAGGTATGCAGTGGTGGGTTCACAGAACAGGTATGCAGCCAGGGACAAGCTAAGCCTAACTAATCTTTCCCTATGAGAGAGTGTGCAGCAGCTCGCCCTACTCTCACTAATGCAGGCACACGAGTGACCGTAATGGTCGCCGCTGCCTGCCTTTTAGTAGGGGGGTGGGGCTCCAGGGGCTAGTGTAGCCTAATTGGCTACACTGGGCCTGCTGACTGTGATGTAGAGGGTCAAAGTTGACCCTCCATGGTGCATTATGGGGCGAACCGAACTTCCGCAAAGGTTCGCCTGCGGGACGCGAACGCGAACCACCGAAGTTCGCATGGAACCGTTCGCAGGCGAACCGTTCGGCCCAACTCTATTATCTGTCTGCTTCCACCAGTTAATCAAGTAAGTACCAATGATGCAGACAATAAGCACACAGGCCTTTCTACTCCCTTTACCTACTGGCCATAAGTGTAACTATTATGAAGAAAATACGCTCATACTGCATGTTATATGATCATATTCTTCTGGTTCTCCTTCCAGGAAACAGTTCCTTCTTCAGCATCTACTCTGAGGAATCTTGTCAGCGAGTTTGCAGCGCAGAATCTTCCAGTCCACTGGACTTGCCAGAAGTCTTGTGCCAGCTTGATTGAAGAATCTTCTAAGCTTGGTTGCAGCGCAGGATCCTCCAGTCCGCTGGACTTACGCTTACCAGAAGTCTTCTGCCAGCTTGACTGAAGAATCTTCTAAGCTTGGTAGCAGTGCAGGATCCTCCAGTCAGCTGGACTTGCCAGCAGAGCCGGGACAAGGTCCTCCAGCACTCAAGGCTGAGACACCAAAGTGCGCCCCCTCCATCCCTCCCACCTCAGCTGTCACACACGGATTGCTATTAGAATAAGAGGGCCACAGGGCCCATAACCTCCCCAACACCTTAATATCTAGTTATCTGGCTTGCAGTCACTGCTATGTATCCCCTTTTCTTATTTCTTTCTGCTTCATACACAATTAGGAATGACAGCTGAATGAATTGTGCGCCCCCTCCTACACTGCGCCCTGAGGCTGGAGCCTCTCCAGCCTATGCCTCGGCCCGGCCCTGCTTACCAGAAGTCTTCTGCCAGTTTGACTGAAGAATCTTCTAAGCTTGGTTGCAGCGCAGGATTCTCCAGTCCACTGGACTTGGCAGAAGTCTTCTGCCAGCTTGATTTAAGAATCTTCTAAGCTTGATTGCAGTGCAGGATCCTCCAGTCAGCTGGACTTGGCAGAAGTCTGCCATCTTCACTGAAGAATCTTCTAAGCTTGGTTGCAGCGCAGGATCCTCCGGTCCGCGGGACTTACCAGAAGTCTTCTGCCAGCTTGACTTAAGAATCTTCTAAGTTTGGTAGCAGCACAGGATCCTCCAGTTCGCTGGACTTACCAGAAGTCTTCTGCCAGCTTGACTGAAGAATCTTCTAAGCTTGGTAGCAGTGCAGGATTCTCCAGTCTGCTGGACTTTTCAGAAGTCTTGTGCCAGCTTGATTGAAGAATCTTCTAAGCTTGGCAGCAGTGCAGGATTCTCCAGTCCACTGGACTTGTCAGAAGTCTTCTGCCAGCTTGATTTAAGAATCTTCTAAGCTTGATTGCAGTGCAGGATCCTTCAGTCAGCTGGACTTGGCAGAAGTCTGCCATCTTGACTGAAGAATCTTCTAAGCTTGGTTGCAGCGCAGGATCCTCCAGTCTGCTGGACTTACCAGAAGTCTTCTGCCAGCTTGACTGAAGAATCTTCTAAGTTTGGGAGCAGCACAGGATCCTCCAGTTCGCTGGACTTACCAGAATTCTTCTGCCATCTTGACTGAAGAATCTTCTAAGTTTGGGAGCAGCACAGGATCCTCCAGTTCGCTGGACTTACCAGAATTCTTCTGCCATCTTGACTGAAGAATCTTCTAAGCTTGGTAGCAGTGCAGGATCCTCCAGTCTACTTACTTGTCAAAAGTCTTCTGCCAGCTTGACTGGAGAATCTTCTAAGTTTGGTAGCAGCACAGGATCCTCCAGTTCGCTGGACTTACCAGAAGTCTTCTGCCAGCTTGATTGAAGAATCTTCTAAGCTTGATTGCAGCGCAGGATCCTCCAGTCCGCTGGACTTACCAGAAGTCTTCTGCCAGCTTGATTGAAGAATCTTCTAAGCTTGGTTGCAGCACAGGATCCTCCAGTCCGCTGGAATTACCAGAAGTCTTCTGCCATCTTGACTGAAGAATCTTCTAAGCTTGATTGCAGCGCAGGATCCTCCAGTCTGCTGCACTTCCCAGAAGTCTTCTGCCAGCTTGACTGAATAATCTTCTAAGCTTGATTGCAGTGCAGGATCCTCCAGTCCGCTGGACTTACCAGAAGTCTGCCAGCTTGACTGAAGAATCTTCTAAGCTTGGTTGCAGCGCAGGATCCTCCAGTCCGCTGGAGTTGTCAGAAGTCTTCTGCCATCTTAATTGAAGAATCTTCTAAGCTTGGTTGCACCACAGCATACTTCAATCTAACCAACTTGCTTGCAGTCTTCTTCAAATGTTGACTGAAAAGACTTGCATACATGTATACTCTTTTTCCAAGGTCTAAAGCTTAATAACCATTAGAAGATGGTGGATCGGGGGGGATTCTACTGTGACAGAACCTGACGAATGTGGGTTCTGTGATCCACCTTCTATCATGGGAACACACGATGAGCACCAACGATAATTCAAACGATCGCGTTACTTTGTACAGTAGTGGTTGGGAATCATAAAGATTTGACGATTGTGATTGCACACATCTCGAGAGAATCACGCAAACATATCATGGTTCGAAATCGCTGGGAAAGAGTTGTGGGTACAGCTTTGCTAGGCTCATCTACCTGATGATGGAGGAACAGCCTAGAAAACATCTTACACTCAGTGCTAAATAAATGATATGGGTATCTTACATTTGCGTATTGTTTATGGGGATAAGATCCTTAATGTCCTTTTAAGCAATTTACTGTATGATAGTTTTATTCCATTTGGCTTTAAAAGTTACTCTCCCCCTCCATGCAGCGGTTGCCAATGTGGCCACCTCAGCCCTGCCTCTGGGAGGTTTCTCAGGAGACATCTTTTACATGCAATTCTTTACTATAATTCAATCCTTGGCCCTTATTCAATTTCCTTTTCTCCTAGGAGATCATTCTTCATCTTCTGTCACAGGCCTGGTGCACACCAGAGCGGTTCGGCTGCGGTTTGTGATCCGCTTGTGGGTGCGGATACTCTGGGTAATGTATTTCAATGGGCTGGTGCACACCAGAGCGGGAGGCGTTTTGCAGAAACGCATACTCCCGGGCTGCAGCAGATTTTGGATTGCGGAGGCGTTTCTGCCTACTATGTAAAGTATAGGAAAAACGCAAACCGCTCTGAAATACGGCAGTTCAGAGCGGGATTCCAGGCGTTTTTGTTACAGAAGCTGTTCAGTAACAGCTTCACTGTAACAATATATCAAATCTACTACACCAAAAACGCTTCCCAAAACCGCAAAATGCTAGCTGAAACGCTACAGAAAAATAAGAAAAAGCGTTTCAAAATCTGCTAGCATTTTGCGGATCTGCTAGCGGTTTTTGGTGTGCACCAGGCCATAAATAACTTTTAAGTACTTTGCAACTGTAAAACCATCAAAAAGTGAGTGAAAAAGTGCTGTCAAAATCATTCTGACTATTTTCTAGCTTACTGATAGCTCAAAGGGCATTTTGTTGCCTAAGAGCTTGCTCACACTATCACCGTTTTCTGATTATTTTAAGCGCTGTCGATTTTGAAAATCGCTGTAAAACGCATATGACAGTATTCACATGTGAGCGTTTCGATTTTATTAAAGGTATAGGGAAATTGCTAAAGCGCTTGAAAAAGCGCTTTGTATTGCAATTTCCTGAGCGTTTTCATGAATAAATACGTACATTGTATTTATTAATTTCCGAATTAAAGCGTTCACTTCCTGACGTCATCAATAGCTCCGCAAAAAGCACTTTCTAAGCCGAAATCGCTCTGAAAGCGATTGTAAAAGTGCTATCAAAATCTAAATCATACCACTGGCGATTTATAAAGTACACAAGGCCTTAGTGTGAAAATATTATTACCTAGGAGAAAACGCAGGAGGAGGAAGAGTGAATTGCATATGGGCCTTGTCTTTGTAAGGGCCGGGTTCACATTAGGGCGCATCCGCCTGTACGCTTGCGCTCCGTTCCGTTAGCGGAGCGAGTACACAAGGTCCCAACATGTTGGGAACGTCCGCTCCGAGGAGCGGAACGCAGGGAACGGAGCGGAACGTAGCAATGTGAACTGTCCCATAGGGAAAGCATTGCTGCGGCTGCTGCGTTCCGCTCATCTGAAAACAGCCTAATGTGAACTGAGCCTTAGTATTGGTTTTGGAATCCGGCATAGCGGATTTGGAACACTTAAATATTCCCGATCACCATTGAACAAGCTGACGGGGTTAGGAGGAGGAGTTACATTACATTTTTTATTTTTATTTATTTAAGTATTTATATAGCACCGACATAGTATGCAGCGTTGTACAGAGTATATTGTCTTGTCAATGATGGTCCTCAAAGGGGCTCATAATCTAACCCTACCATAGTCACATGTATATGTATGTATCGTAGTCTAGGGCCAATTTAGGGGGAAGTCAATTAACTCATCTGTATGCTGTTGGGATGTGGGAGGAAACCGAAGTGCCCTGAGGAAACCCACACAAGACAAGACAAGACAAATAACATTTATATTGCGCTTTTCTCCTTGCGGACTCAAAGCGCCAGAGCAGAGCAGCAGCCACTAGGGCGCGCTCTATTGGCAGTAGCAGTGTAAGGGAGACTTGCCAAAGGTCTCCTACTGAATTAGTGCTGGCTTACTGAACAGGCAGAGCTGAGATTCGAACCCTGGTCTCCTGTGTCAGAGGCAGAGCCCTTAACCATTACACCATCAGCCAACACAGACACGGGGAGAACATACAAAGTCCTTGGAGATGTTGACCTGGCTGGGATTCGAACCGGGGACCCAGCGCTGCAAGGTGAGAGCGCTACGCCACCGTGCTGCCCGTGACATGTAAATTGAGTCAGTGACCTCCTCCTGACTCGGTCCGCTTGTTTGGTGCTGAACAGTGGTAATCGGGAGTATTCAAGTGTACCAAATTCAATATGGTGACTTCAAACACCAATACTAATATTTGTCACGTGTTTTAGGTCATGTGACAACAGATTTCATACAGTCTAGTATCTCATAGATCAGATCACATGCTCATCCTTCCTTCCTGAGATGGGCAGTGGGCAGCGCCAGGAGCAGCTCTGCAGACTGGGATTGGAGAATGGCAGAGGACGATATCTTATCTGGATTTATATCTCACATACATGGAATTTTGAGGAAGTAAACGACCCATTCTTCTTAATAGACACACAGTAGTCTGCAGGATATCACTTCCTAAATATCTAGAAATGCAGAACAAATCAAAGCCAGACAGGACCGTGTTGTATCCGATTGTACGCTTGCTCCTTTTAATAAATAACAGAGAGGGGCTGACAGATAACAGCAGCTCGATCATGTTTCCACATGTTCATGACCAGCAATCTGTGTCCAATCGCCCGTTCTGCAGACGCCAGATTCCTGATTGTTAGCGTCCTGCTGTTATTGTGCTGCTGTCTGCGAGAAGTGGCGGTTGTGCTCGTCGGTTGTATCTATAGGAAAGTCGTGTCCTGGTGATATCACTTTCTGTCTTATGCCATTGTCATCTATCGTGTTATCCTTTGAGCCTAAAGGCTCATACACACATCAGACCATAGTCTTTGGAAAATGAAAGATCACAGACCAATTTTACCCCCTTCCATGTAGTATGAGAGCCACACACAGTCTATTCTATGGAGCTGCACTCCCCATCAGACAGAAATCTTACCCCCTTCCATGTAGTATGAGAGCCACACCTACACAGTCTATTCTATGGAGCTGAACTCCCCATCAGACAGAAATCTTACCCCCTTCCATGTAGTATGAGAGCCACACCTACACAGTCTATTCTATGGAGCTGAACTCCCCATCAGACAGAAATCTTACCCCCTTCCATGTAGTATGAGAGCCACACCTACACAGTCTATTCTATGGAGCTGCACTCCCCATCAGACAGAAATCTTACCCCCTTCCATGTAGTATGAGAGACACACCGACACAGTCTATTCTATGGAGCTGAACTCCCCATCAGACAGAAATCTTACCCCCTTCCATGTAGTATGAGAGCCACACCTACACAGTCTATTCTATGGAGCTGAACTCCCCATCAGATAGAAATCTTACCCCCTTCCATGTAGTATGAGAGCCACACCTACACAGTCTATTCTATGGAGCTGCACTCCCCATCAGACAGAAATCTTACCCCCTTCCATGTAGTATGAGAGCCACACCTACACAGTCTATTCTATGGAGCTGCACTCCCCATCAGACAGAAATCTTACCCCCTTCCATGTAGTATGAGAGCCACACCTACACAGTCTATTCTATGGAGCTGCACTCCTCATCAGACAGAAATCTTACCCCCTTCCATGTAGTATGAGAGCCATACCTACACAGTCTATTCTATGGAGCTGCACTCCCCATCAGACAGAAATCTTACCCCCTTCCATGTAGTATGAGAGCCACACCTACACAGTCTATTCTATGGAGCTGAACTCCCCATCAGACAGAAATCTTACCCCCTTCCATGTAGTATGAGAGCCATACTCTACACAGTCTATTCTATGGAGCTGCACTCCCCATCAGAAAGAAATCTTACCCCCTTCCATGTAGTATGAGAGCCATACCTACACAGTCTATTCTATTGAGCTGAACTCCCCATCAGACAGAAATCTTACCCCCTTCCATGTAGTATGAGAGCCACACCTACACAGTCTATTCTATGGAGCTGCACTCCCCATCAGATAGAAATCTTACCCCCTTCCATGTAGTATGAGAGCCACACCTACACAGTCTATTCTATGGAGCTGCACTCCCCATCACACAGAAATCTTACCCCCTTCCATGTAGTATGAGAGCCTCACCTACACAGTCTATTCTATGGAGCTGCGCTCCCCATCAGACAGAAATCTTACCCCCTTCCATGTAGTATGAGAGCCACACCTACACAGTCTATTCTATGGAGCTGCGCTCCCCATCAGACAGAAATCTTACCCCCTTCCATGTAGTATGAGAGCCACACCTACACAGTCTATTCTATGGAGCTGAGCTCCCCATCAGACAGAAATCTTACCCCCTTCCATGTAGTATGAGAGCCACACCTACACAGTCTATTCTATGGAGCTGCACTCCCCATCAGACAGAAATCTTACCCCCTTCCATGTAGTATGAGAGCCACACCTACACAGTCTATTCTATGGAGCTGCACTCCCCATCAGACAGAAATCTTACCCCCTTCCATGTAGTATGAGAGCCACACCTACACAGTCTATTCTATGGAGCTGAACTCCCCATCAGACAGAAATCTTACCCCCTTCCATGTAGTATGAGAGCCATACTCTACACAGTCTATTCTATTGAGCTGAACTCCCCATCAGACAGAAATCTTTGCAAGATGCTGCACACAAACATGCTGTACACATGCAACAGATCAGTATCTGCAAAAGATCTGTTCCTGCAAAAGATCAGTTCCTGCAAAATGCATTCATAGTCTATGATATCTGCAGATCATCATACACACCTTGTTTAACAGACATTCATCTGCAGATCAGATCCACCAGGCTGGATTTTCAGATCTGCAGATGATTGTCTGATCTGCAGATGAATGTCAGTTAAACAAGGTGTGTATGATGATCTGCAGATCTCATAGACTATGAATGCAATTTGCAGGAACGGATCTTTGGCAGGAACAGATCTTTTACAGATACTGATCTTTTGTGTCTGTACAGCATCTTTGTGTGCAGCATTTTTTTCTGATGGGGAGTTCAGCTCGATAGAAAAGACTGTGTAGAGTATGGCTCTCATACTACATGAAGGGTGGTAAGATTGGTCTGTGATCTTTCATTTTCCAAAGACTATAGTCTGATGTGTGTATGCACCTTAAGGCTGCTTACACACCAAGACGTTACAGGCGCACGCGCACAGCAATGTAACACAAGTGGGCTGTTCACACAGCCCACGTTGCGTTACATGTAACGCTGCACGTTCTGTGCAAAGTGCAGTATGCTACGGCGTTGGAGCGGCTATAGCCGCGTTAGACTGTTTGCACATGCGCAGTGGGGGGCGGAGAGGAGGCGGGGAGAGCCAGCTACAGTAGCCGCACACATGGCTACTTAATATTCACTGCACTGGCGGGCGCTGATTGGCCGGCGGGACCACGTGATGCGGAGTGTCTTGCTCCGCATCACGTGGACCCGCTGGCCAATCAGCGCCACTCTAGGAGACATTATAGGAATCGAGCCGCCTAACGCGGCTCACTCTACCGTCGGCTCTTGCAGCACCATACGTTGTGTTAGGTGCACGTTATGCGACCTTAACGTGCCACCTAATGCAACGTCTTGGTGTGCAAGAAGCCTTAGTGATATCGCCTAATCGACTGCTAGGCTGAGAGTACTGGATGCCCTCAGGTAAAAGACTGGCTATTAGCATCTTAAAATCTGCAGCACTCTCACCTTGCAGCACTCAGTACCTAGTTCAAATACCAACAAGGGCACCATCTGCATGGAGTTTGTATGTTTTCACTGTATCTGTGTGGGGTTTTTCTGGGCACTCCAGTTTCCTCCCACATCCCAGAAACATACAGATAAGTTAATTGACTTCCTCCTAAATCGGCCCTAGACTACAGTACATACACTACATGAATGATACATAGACATATGACTATGGTAGGGATTAGATTGTGAGCTCCTCTGAGGACAGTCAGTGACATGACTATGTACTCCGTAATGTGCTGCAGGAGATGTCAGTGCTATATAAATACATAATAATAATATGTTAGGACATTACGCTATGACTATGGTAGGATTAGAGTGTGAGCTCCTCTGAGGACAGTCAGTGACATGACTATGTACTCTATAATGTGCTGCAGAAGATGTCAGTGCTATATAAATACATAATAATAATATGGTAGGGCATTAGACTATGGCTATAGTAGGATTAGAGTGTGAGTTCCTCTGAGGACAGTCAGTGACATGACTATGTACTCTGTAATGTGCTGCAGAAGATAGCAGTGCTATATAAATACATAATAATAATATGGTAGGACATTAGACTTTGACTATGGTAGGATTAGAGTGTGAGCTCCTCTGAGGACAGTTAGTGACATGACTATGTACTCTGTAATGTGCTGCAGGAGATGTCAGTGCTATATAAATACATAATAATAATATGGTAGGACATTAGACTATGACTATGGTAGGATTAAAGTGTGAGCTCCTCTGTGGACAGTCAGTGACATGACTATGTACTCTGTAATGTGCTGCAGGAGATGTCAGTGCTATATAAATACATAATAATAATATTATGGTAGGACATTATACTATGACTATGGTAGGATTAGAGTGTGATCTCCTCTGAGTACAGTCAGTGACTTGACTATGTACTCTGTACAGCACTGCAGAAGATGTCAGTGCTATATAAATACATAATAATAATATGGTAGGACATTAGACTAGGACTATGGTAGGATTAGAGTGTGAACCCCTCTGAGGACAGTCAGTGACATGACTATGTAATTTGTAAAGTGCTGCAGAAAATGTCAGTGCTATATAAATACATAATAATAATATGGTAGGACATTAGACATATGACTATGGTAGGATTAGAGTGTGAGCTCCTCTGAGGACAGTCAGTGACATTACTATGTACTCTGTAATGTCCTGCAGGAGATGTCAGTGCTATATACATACATAATAATAATATGGTAGGACATTAGACTATGACTATGGCAGGATTAGATTGTGAGCTCCTCTGAGGACAGTCAGTGACATGATTATATACTCTGTAATGTGCTGCAGCGGATGTCAGTGCTATATAAATACATAATAATAATATGGTAGGACATTAGACTATGGTAGGATTAGAGTGTGAGCTCCTCTGAGGACAGTCAGTGACATGACTATGTACTCTGTAAAGTGCTGCAGAAGATGTCAGTGCTATATAAATACATAATAATAATATGGTAGGACATTAGACTATGGCTATGGTAGGATTAGAGTGTGAGCTCCTCTGAGGACAGTCAGTGACATGACTATGTACTCTGTACAGTGCTGCAGAAGATGTCAGTGCTATATAAATACATAATAATAATATGGTAGGACATTATACTATGACTATGGTAGGATTAGAGTGTGAGCTCCTCTGAGGACAGTCAGTGACATGACTATGTACTCTGTAAAGTGCTGCAGAAGATGGCAGTGCTATATAAATACATAATAATAATATGGTAGGACATTAGACTATGACTATGGTAGGATTAGAGTGTGAGCTCCTTTGAGGACAGTCAGTGACATGACTATGTACTCTGTAATGTGCTGCAGAAGATGTCAGTGCTATATAAATACATAATAATAATATGGTAGGACATTAGACTATGACTATGGTAGGATTAGAGTGTGAGCTCCTCTGAGGACAGTCAGTGACATGACTATGTACCCTGTAATGTGCTGCAGAAGATGTTAGTGCTATATAAATACATAATAATAAAAATGATAAAATAATAATATTTTGTGAGTGACTTTACACCCTTCCCCCCTGTCCTAAGGACATGAATATATTCCTAGATCTATGCAGACCTCAGTGGCAGGTTGTGTTATTGTCTCTGTGGAAGCTCCTAGATTAGCTGATGTCTAATTAATATATGATCTTATTCAGGACCAGACACGTGGCACTTCCTTCACCACAGACTGTCTATAGATTGCAGTATTCTCAAAGGGAGTCACTCCAGGCCCCGCCACTTGCAGTTTAATCTGTGGGGATGATGCAATTCAGGCAGAAGCTCCACCCACTGAACCATTGTACTTCTCTGCTTCTGGTCATGGGATCATCATTTCAGGACAGGATTTTCTTAACTGCAGTATTCTCATTTCACATTAAGAAAGTAAATTATGTTTTCAGATTGATGTCTGCACATGGGGTTTAAGGAGGTTCAATTGAATACTTGGTGGAAGACCCTTTGGAAGAAATAACTTCTTGTAACAAGTCTTTTACTTCTCTCTGCTGGAGTTTTGGACCACTCCTCCTCTTCCAGCTGTTCCAGGTCTTGAAGGGTTCCTTCTCTGTTTTCAGATCTCTCCACAGGTGCTCTATGGGATTTGGATCTGGACTCACTCCTGGCCACTTCAGTTGCAAACAATGTCTGGGTGCTTTTTGAAGCAACTTTTGGTCCTTCATTCTGCTTTGAGACCCATGACCACTGGCTGAGACCCATAGAGATGGGCTGAATATCAAATTTTGGGTTTGCGAATTTCAAATCTGAAATCTCCACAAAAGTTCTCGAAACTGGTGAATCTGTGAATCTCCACAGACTTCAATGGGGAGGTGAAGTTTAAAAACTACAAAGACTGTTTCTGGGCACAAAAGTAATGGAAAAGTTGTTTCAAGGGGCCTAACACCCGGACGGTGGCATGCCAGAGGGGGGTCCATGGCAAAATCCCCATGAAAAATTACGGAGTTGACGCAAAGTCGGGTTTCCATCGCTAAAGGGCAGAAATCACATTACGTTCCTACATTGGTGGAATAAAGTGCTTTAAATATCTGGCGTGTGTACATGTCGATCAGGCAGTGTGAGGGTTACACCCACTTCACACTGACAGACGAAACGCTGCGTTTAATGCACCGCTGTACGCAAACAACCGCAAAGACTTTTAGTGATTACGGTGAGCATATCTTTGTTTTTACCAGTTGACACCTCCAGGACATAAATGTTAGTCCTCTCAGAGGCAATCTTTGTGTAGTGGTGTGTAGTGGCCGCCGTTCTTGTGCGCACAATCATGGGAGAGCAGACGATGGCGGTTTTTCAGCCTCATCATCATCGTAACTATACATACTCTCGATAAGGTCTGACGTGACCCGGTAGAGGGCCGCCCAATAGCAGACGATTTCTAATACTCCCAGGCCAGACCTTCAGTGTTATTTATGTTCTCTGATCACTCCCATCCTCAGAAAGCGTTGTAGGTTCAGGCAGACTTCAGGCCGGATATCCGGGCAGCTTGCAGACGGCTCACATGCAGGTTGCGACCGCGACAGACGCTCCGGCGTTGGGATAATCAGCCCTTTCTTGTATACAGCTAATAATTTTTTGCACTAACACAGCTTGTATAAATACACAAGACTGTAATGAAAGCAAATACAGCCTGACCTTTAGTGTATTTAAGAAAAGCAAATGTAGACCGTAATTTAAGAACTGGTAAACGTCGGCTCGCTACTGGATGTTCCTTAATCATCCGCGCTTTTTAGCTAGCGTTCTCGCATTAAACCTTGGCATGTTTATGAGAACAATTTGAGGCGTTTAAGGGCAGTAGTAGATCGCGGAGTGATTTATGGGGAACCCCGCGATCTCCAGTTAGCGAGCAGGTAGCTGCGCACACACACACACAGACATTGTTCAGACGATGGGTGATGCAGATTACCTCTGTCTGAACGCTTTGCCGTTCTTTGTCTCCTTATCAGGTGGATTTTTCTGTTTTGTCACGGTCAGACTCATTTTCCGGTGAGTTAGTTTTGGAAAGATAAAAGGGCAGAGCTGGGCTCTCCTCTCCTCTCTCTGGTTTTTATTTTTTTTCGAAGTGTTGCGGAGAGCCATTGGCTGCTGCCTGTGATATTCCTGCAAGATGTGGCAATTAATTTTCTTTTAATCAAGGTCGGATGAAGTAAATTGGCGCGGCTCTGCAGCCCCTCATTTTCTGTTTTTGCAGTGATGCAAAACAAATATGATCAGATTATGCTCCTTCTCACCTTATTGAATTAAGGAGCGTGAATGATCGGGGGGAGAGAGACGAGATGTTATATAGAAAAAGCGGCCCCCGCCCCCCCCCCCCCCCCTCGCCCATCAGGAGATACGGCGGACCCCAGAGGAGAGAGGCGAGCTTTTATCATCACAGCCGGAAGATTTATACACACAATGTAACACTTTCTATAGGTTTATTCAGATCGTTTATATTATTTTTCAGATTTACGTTTCTGGCTTTGAAGGATAGTTGCCAATCTGTGCATTAAGTAATACTGCCTAAGGGCTTCTTCACACTAAGGCTCACTGCACACTGCATGCGATTCCGATTCCTAATCGTTTTTTACCTGCAATTCCGATTTTCAATCGTTACAGCATGCTGCATTTTTGTCTGCGTTTTTCTGTTGATAGCATTCAGGGAAAATCGGAATTGCGAATCGGAATCGGAATCGCAAATCGGATTTGAAGTGTGCAGGGAGCCTGAGGGCGTTTTTTGCATTTTTTTAAGCACCGGCGACTTTAAAAAATCACCCTTAGGCCTCTTGCACACTGCACGCGATTCCGATTCAGATTCCGCTTTTTAATCAGTTTTTACATCCGATTCAGATTCCGATTTGCAGTGTGCAGGGAGCAAACTGCAAATCAGAATCTGAATCGGATGTAAAAACTGATTAAAAAGCGGAATCTGAATCGGAATCACTTGCAGTGTGCAAGAGGCCTAAAAGCGCTAATGCAATGATTCCTTATGGGAGTGTTCATATCAGCGCGTTTCGTCTGCTTTCCGCTGACCAAAGCGCTGCCTGTACCATTTTTAGGGCAATTTGCCTATAATGGCAGGTATAGGGAAATCACATATTGGTATGTAGCGATTTCCCCAGCGCTAAGAATAGCGATTTCCCCAGCGCTTTTAAGAATAAATATATTGTATTTATTCTTTTCCGGGTCAAAGAGTTCACTTCCTGACTTGCTTTAGAAAAGCGCTTTACAAAAAATCGCAATGCGCAGGTAAGCGTTGGGAGGTGCTAAAAATGATTGCGCACAAAATCGCAAACCGTTGGCGTCAGCGATTTCGACTTTAGATGTGAACAAGGCCTTAAAGCTTTAGATCTAATTGGGAAATATCCACGCCATAATGGACATCTGACGTGGCCCGGCTAAGATGGAAGGCCGTAGCTCACCCTCACATATGCTTCGTTGTCGGTAGAAATGAACAGGGAACTTAGTGACAATATTCTCATATTTCATGCGGTCGTTCCAGGGAAATTTCCTGTGGAAAACTCAGTCATGTGACCCAGAGATACATTGAGGAAACTGGCAGATGCCAGGAGAGTGGGTGTTAGCTAGTGAACAGCTTCCACCTACCTCCTCCTTCTGCTGCTTAAAGAGACTCTGTAACAAAATTGTCAGCCTTATTTCTTCTATTCTATAAGTTCTTATACCTGTTCTAATGTGCTCTGGCTTACTGCAGCCTTTCCTAGTTGCACAGTGGCTGTGTTATCTCTGTTACATGATCTAATCTTCTCTCTTCTGTCGGGTCTGTCAGCTGAGGCTGGAATGTGTGGAATGTGCAGCACTGCTTGTCATTGGCAGAAGCTATACACACCCCCTCCACACTCTGTGTGAGTCACAGTCTGAGCCTATCACAAGCTGGTTAGTTTGTTTGTAAACACTGCCTAAAACTCTCAATTACAAGCCAGGATTGCAGCAGGGAGTGGCAGAAACAGCACAGAGGGGCCCAGGAGAACATAAGGAATAGAATGGAATGCTTTTTATTGTAAGAATTTTAGAGTACAGATTCTCTTTAAATCTCTGTGTTAAAAGTTAATCTCTCAGTAGCAGAGGGAATAGGTGGGTGGAGTCAGTAGAAGACTGGCTGGTGCTCCTCCCACCTTCTCCCTGTGCTGCTTTACCGCTTCTTTTCCTGGGAAAGCTGTCTTCACTTTCTGTCCACATAATAACATGAAGCTCCCTGGAAAATGGTAGCCTGGTTTTTGAACATATCAGGTACAATTTCTTAGCGTTTAAACAAATGTAGCAAATCTGTTGGAACGGGGGAGGGGGGGGGGGTATTTGATAATTGTTCCACTTCCTACATCCCCAATCTAAACTGAATCAAAACTTAAAATGTATAATACAGAAGCAGTATGGAAAGGGAGCTGCCGGCGCTGCTCCCGCCTTGGGGTGTAGCTTTTTGGGTGGTGGTACCAGGCGGTGGGAGTGCTTGGACCCCCTGCTTGTACTTCTCACCCTTTTTTTGGAAGCTTTTTAAGTGTAAGACAGTCTTTGTGTTGTTGATAGCTTCACAGAGCAATAGCCTAGGTACTGTGCTGTTCCTGCCTCCAGCCTGTAGGTGTCACTATTACATTCACCATCCTCACCAGGATGATATGACATCATAGTCAGGATTGTGAAGCGGTGATGGTGTGACGACAGCTATCCACGCCATCAGTTTTTCCAGTTTTCCAGGATATCGAGGACCACCCTAACTCATTAGAAGAAACTTTTTTTTTCTGCAGACATCTGCATGAAACTGAGATCGTCCATCCACGCATCCACTAACTATTCAGCAATCCCCACCGTGTCGGAATACTCAGATGTTTCCTTGTACTGTGAATGGATCCTTCTGTAATTAGAAATCCTGTCTTGAAAGTTTTATCATGTGACCAAAAGTTGCAGCATTTAGGGAGTCAGGTTTTAGGCTCTGGGGGAGGAGCTTTTATGTGGGGTTCATCCTCCTGCTGTTCAGACTGCAAGGTGGGCGGGGCACAGATTAAACCTTCTGTAAAGATGTCAGCTTATAGTTTAGGCAGTGAAGGAGGGTAGAGGCCAGCACCATAAAGTATCTGAAGTGAAGATAAACATGATATAAAAATGTATGTGTATGTGTAGTACTGCTAAGAAAACGGAAAATTGTATACTTACCTTCGGTAATTTTCCTTTCCTTTCAGGTCCATGTCAGCATACTATGGGGGTTAATCCCGCCCCTTAACCCCTCCAGGACTTGTTAGTATAAATTTCAGACCCTCCCCCTTCAGAGTGCTTTTTTTACTAGTCCACAATAGACTGTACTATCGGGTGGGTGCCCCGTATGCTGACATGGACCTGAAAGGAAAGGAAAATTACCGAAGGTAAGTATACAATTTTCCGTTTTCCTTCCATGTCATGTCAGCATACTATGGGGATTTGAGTATAACTGCACAAGGGAGGGAGATATTAATGCTCAATCATAATCTTTATTGGCGATACACAACAGCATAGAAATAAGCAGATCAACAATGAAACATAGAAGCTGTAACATAGGTACAGACTACTGCGTGTCTATCTTAACAGCAGATAACACTTCTCTTCCGAACTGCACTGTGGACAGTGCACCCGGGTCGACCTTATAATGATTCACGAATGTGTTAAGCGAGGACCAGTTCGCGGCCCTACAGATGATCTCTGGCGACACTTTAACTAATGCCGCCCACGAAGCTGAGACTGATCTCGTAGAGTGAGCTGTTACTTCTTCTGGTGGTGTACTGCCCATTATAGTATAAGCCATTTTGATTGTCTTCACCAACCATGTAGCTAACGTTTTGGATGTAGCTGCCTCTCCTCTCCTGTATCCCTCTGGGATTACAAACAATCTTCTTGTCTTCCTAAATGATTGTGTTGAATCTATGTATGTTTTCAGTATCTCTGGTAAGCTTAGGGAATTAGGCACCTCCAATGTGGGATCTTGGAAACTTGGCAGACTCCATTCCTGATTGAAGTGGTAAGACTTCGCCACTTTAGGAACAAATTGGTCTATCGGCCTTAATGCCACCCTGTCCTGAAAAAACTGCGTGTGTGGAGGGTCGCAGCTGAGTGCCTGTAATTCTGAGACTCTTCTTGCCGACGTAAT
This sequence comes from Hyperolius riggenbachi, assembly GCF_040937935.1. Lineage (NCBI taxonomy): Eukaryota > Metazoa > Chordata > Amphibia > Anura > Hyperoliidae > Hyperolius > Hyperolius riggenbachi. The sequence goes on from NC_090651.1 coordinate 5,024,280, forward strand.
GGCTGTTAAAAAGACAGCTTTTAAGGTGAGGTTAGCTATGGTGCATTCCTCCAGCGGGAGGAATGGTTGTCTCGATATACCCCTAAGGACAGTGGGTAGATCCCACTGTGGGTACCAGCTCTTCCTTGGAGGATTTATCTTTGAAACAGCCTGGATGAATTGGACTATGAGTGGTTCCATTGCCCATCTTTTGTGCGTCAGTGCTGAGATTGCTGAAATCTGGGTCTTAATTGTGCTGAGGCTTAATCCCAAGTCTACACCCCCTTGAAGGAACTCCAGTATTGTCGTGACTTCTACTGCATCTAGATGTATAGCCCTGGCCTTCAGGAAGTCAATGAATCTTCCCCATGTCCTATGATAAGATAAATTTGTTGTTTTCTTCCTTGCTTTAAGTAAGGTGTCCACGACCTCCCTAGAACAGCCTAGGCCCTCCAGCCTCCTCCTTTCAGTCTCCATGCCGTCAGGTTGAGAAGTTCTGGATGTGGATGCAACACCCTGTTCTGTGAGAGGAGGTCTGGGAGCTGCGGAAGAAATATGGGCGGATCCGAGGCTAGTGTCTGCAACAGCGGGAACCATGGCCTGCGAGGCCAATATGGTAGCACTACTAACACTATTTTCCCTTCCTGTTGTATCTTTTTCAGCACCCTGTAAATCATTGGCGTCGGTGGGTAGATATATGCTAGGCTGAAATCCCATTGGATTGACAGCGCATCCCAGCCCACCGCCTGCTGGTACTTGTACCTCGAAAAGAATTGGTTGCACTTCGAATTCATAGGTGTCGCCATGAGGTCTATCTGGGGTTCTCCCCACCTCTTGCAAATCGTTTTGAAGACTTCGGTCTTGAGACTCCACTCGTTGTGGTTCAACCACTGTCTGCTTAGAGAATCTGCCACATAATTCCTGACTCCTGGAATGTGCGTTGCATGGAGGCCGAGCAGATTGTGCTGTGCCCATGACATGATCGGCTCCACTTCCGTTAGTAGAGTTCGACTCCGCGTGCCCCCCTGATTGTTTAGGTAAGCCACTGTTGTAGTGTTGTCCACCCTCAGTAGCACCTCCTTGTTCTGGATGAGAGGGGCAAAGTTTTGCAATGCTTTGTGTACTGCTCTTATTTCCAGTATATTTGCTGGGGTGTCCGATGACCCCGTCTCCCATCTGCCCTGAGCGTAGTTGCGTTCTAGGTGCGCGCCCCAACCCCACTGACTTGCGTCCGTTGTTATGACGATGGGTTGGGAAGAGACCAGACTGTGATGCTTGAGGAGATTTTCGTTTTCCATCCACCATGTCAGCTCCTCCTTCATTCTGGGAAGGATCCTGATGGTCTGGTTGTAATTCTGACCTCCCCACTGGTCTAGGAACCCCTTCTGGAAGGCTCGTAAGTTCCATCTTGCCCACTTGACCATAGGAATGGTGGCTGTAAGGGTTCCTAGAAGTCTCAGACACTCTCTTGCCGACAGGGAGGTGCTTGTTAGTGCTATTCTGACCCTGTCCTTGACTGTATCCAACTTGGCTAACGGTAATCCTACTGAATTCTGTGTTGTGTCCACTTCTGCACCGAGGAACACTATCTTCTGAGTAGGTTCTATTCTGCTCTTTTCCCAGTTTATGAGCCATCCGAATTTCTGTAATGTCTCTATCAGTACTACTCTGTGCTGCAACAAGAGATGTCTGGATGGTGCTACTAGCAGAATGTCGTCCAGATAATGGTGGACATGAAGACCTTGCGTTCTGAGCAATGCAATAATCGTGATCAGTATCTTTGAAAAAGTTCTGGGCGCAGTGCATATGCCAAATGGTAATACCCTGAATTGGTAATGTGCATCCTCCACAGTAAATCTGAGATATTTCTGAAATGATGGTCTTATCGGAACATGAAGATAAGCGTCGGCCAGGTCGATAGAAAGCATCCAATTGTTCAGTTGGATTGTCGGGAGGATGGTCTGTAAGGACTCCATCTTGAACCTCTCTTGCTGTATGTGCAAGTTCAAAAAACGTAGGTCTAGTACTGGCCTGAGCTGGCCTGATTTTTTCGCCACAAAAAACAGAGGGGAGTACAGGCCTGTAAATCTCTCTGTTGGCGTCACCTCTCCAATGGCTCTCTTCAGGAGTAGCTCCTGAACGTATTGATGCAAGATGTGCCTTTTCTGTGTTGATGCTGGTATGGATGTGGCCTTGAAGTGCGGTATTGGAGGTTTCTCCTTGAAGCTCCACGAATGTCCGCTCGTGAGAGTACTTGTAATCCAATCGTCCTTTATTTCCATCGCCCATTGTTGTGCAAATTCCTGAAGCCGTCCCCCCACTGGCCCCAGGTGGGCGAGCGTACCTTCAGAAGGACTTGGTGGGTTGCGTGTTAGAGCTAGCGGTCTTCTGTTTGCCGTATCTTGACAGGTTGGGTTGGTTACTTTGCCAGTTCCTCCGAAAGGACTGACGTCCTCTAGACTGTCTGTAGTCTTTACCTCTGTTCTGGAAGGGTCTTCGTTCGCTAGACACTGTACCTCTTCGCTTCCTATCCTGGGGTAACAACCCCGACTTTCCACCTGTCACTCGAGATATGGCTGTGTCCATCTTCTGACCAAATAGGTTTTTCCCGTCATATGGGATCCTGCACCATGCAGTCTTGGAGTTGGTATCTGCTGACCATGGTCTGAGCCACATAGCTCGCTTGGCTGTGACCGTATGGATAATAGCTCGTGTAGCACATCTAATTATATCGATCGCTGCTTCACTTATGTAGTCTGATGCTAATTTAAAGTCCTCTAGAGATTTAATCAGGGTCTTGCGGTCCACACCTGCCAGAATGGCGCCTTCTAAGTTGTCTGTCCATGCTCGTAAGGCCCTAGAGATAGATGTAAGAGCAATGGCCGGTTTACAGACCGCACCCATCGAGGTATATGCTCTCTTCAGGTCTGTATCAACTTTCCTTTCCAACGGCTCTCGGAAAGATACCACATCTTCAAGTGGTAATGTCACATGTTTGGCCAGTCTTATAACAGATGCATCCACCACTGGGGGGTTCTCTAGTTGCTTTACAACTTCTCCCTCCAACGGATAAAGCTTTGAGAAGCGATTGGTTAGTGAAACCTTCCTTTCCGGCTTTGACCATTCCTCTTGAATGAGTTCCGAAATCTCTTCCATTAAAGGAAAGGTGAGGGGTTTCTTCTTTAGATGCGGGAAGAATCTCCTCTTCTTCTCAGGAGGCTCCTCCTCCTCCTCCCAATCCAACGCTTGTCTGACAGCTTTAACAAGTGGGGTGACTAGAGCAAAGTCAAAGCCCATGGCTATAGACTCTTCCTCTTCAGGCAGCTCCAACGCGTCTTTGTCCACGTCTCTTGTCAGAGGTGCTGTGTGTGATATATTATGCTTTGCCAATGATTGCTGAACCATCTCTCTGACCATCGATTCTAGACCCTCTCCAGGTTCCTCATCTGTGGGCATGGTATAAAAGCAATCAGAGCATACAAGTTTGCCCGGCATACAACTGTGACCACAAGCCCAGCATTTCTTTCTCCCACTGCGTGATTTGTCCTCCTTCTGCCTTGTCTTGCTAGAGGGGGTTCTGCTTGATCCTGAAGAGGATCTCCTTTTTGAGGTGGAAGCACCTTCTTCAGGTTGGGATAGACTGCAGGGGAATAGAGAAAACAGAAATATTTATTTCTGTATGTACTCTTCACCTCTAAGAAAAAAATTAATATATGGAGTAAGATAGCTAACCGTGCCCTACCTATCATGGTTTGGCTGGTCTGTTTCGTGGGCAGTTAGGGCAATATCCATGATTCCAATCTAAGTAGAGAAATATATCTGTATGAGCATCTTCCCAACTATAAGTAAACAGTTTCCTCTATGTAATAGATACACACACCTTCCAGCGAAGTAATCAATCTTATCCTGCGCTAATCCTCCTGTTTCCGAAGAGCAGATCTATGACAGACAAAGTCTATGGCAGTCTATGGCTGAGCAGATCTATGGTAGGCAACAGCAGTCTATGGCAATCTATGGCAAACAACATGCTGAATTAATCACATATGCCGAGAACTGAAGATCCACATACCTCTTCTGTGCTAGCTATAACTAGCACCCACCTCAGGCATACAGTGCGCCGCTTGAGTTGCAGAGGAGCCGCCCGAGGACAATACCGGCAGCCTCCTCTCTTCTCGCTCCGGAACTGTCAGCGCGGCAAAGAACGCCGCACTCCCTTTAATTATCTCCACGAGCCGACAGGAAGTCAAGTGACGTCATATCCTCCCGGAAATGCTGCTGCCAGGCTGAACGCTCCGCAGATGAAACTGCCCACTCACAGTGACGCTGATTTACAGCGCCGTAAGCCCTGAATCCAGCTTTATTCCCCCAGAAAGACCAGCAGAAAGATGGGGACCCCTAACCTACGCCTATTTAAGGCGAACCGGCGGGGCTTCACACAGCGAGGTACTGCGTGGCCAGGCTACCAGGAAGGCAGCAGGTAGGGCAAAAAAAATGAAAGTAAGTCGCAAAGCCACAAAATAATAAACCTATCGCTCTGCCTAACAGTCCTGGAGGAGGACGAGAAAAAAAAAGCACTCTGAAGGGGGAGGGTCTGAAATTTATACTAACAAGTCCTGGAGGGGTTAAGGGGCGGGATTAACCCCCATAGTATGCTGACATGACATGGAAGGAAATAGAACATTAGAGATATGAGTCTCATATTGTTTCCAGTACAGGAAGAGTTAAGAAACTTCAGTTGTTATCTATGCAAAAGAGCTTCTCTGAGCTCCGCCACTTTATAGAGTTGTGGACAGCACTGTCTTTTGAAGCACTTATCTCAACTGTCTCTCATTGTTTTTTCTTTGTTTATGGTTTTTCTGCAGAGAAAGTTCAAAGGTTCACTAGCCTGTTCTGTGAAATCATTTAAAACGCTGAGTGTATTGTGAAAACTGCAATTATTAGAGAATGATGTAATGTTATAAAAAAGCTATGTACCTGAAAATAAAAATATTACACTATTGTCTTTGCTACTAATGTTCTGTTCATTATCTGTACTACACAACCAATTCATTATATCTAGAGGTTTTTTTTTTTTTCACTTCAGTGTCACTTTTCGGTCTTTTATTGAAAACCAAATGATTGCGGTGGAACGAGGAGATACGTGTGGGCAGCACGGTGGCGTAGTGATTAGTGCTCTCGCCTTGCAGCGCTGGGTCCCCGGTTTAAATTCCCAGCCAGGGCAACATCTGCAAGGAGTTTGTATCTTCTCCCCATGTCTGTGTGGGTTTCCTCGGGGCAATCCGGTTTCCTCCCACATCCCAAAAACATAAAGATAAGTTAATTGGCTTCCCCGTAAAAATTGGCCCCAGACTACGATACATACACTACTACACAATACATACATAGAGATATGACTATGGTAGGGACTAGATTGTGAGCTCTTCCGAAAGACAGTTAGTGACAAGACTATATATACTCTGTACAGTGCTGCGGAAGTTGTCAGCGCTATATAAATACTAAATAATAATACAGAGAGGAAGGGGAAGATCCAGAGCCTTTCTTCCTCTTAGGTGAGTATCTTTTTTTTTTTAGAAAGTTAGACAGATGTCAGTAAATGGAACATTGTGAGGAAAGGGCCCTGGATCGGAGATGATGATGGTGAGATGATCCTTGGAGGACGGATCAACGTGAAGTGTGCGGCAGGTGTGATGGTGTCGGTCTCATCCTTAATATTACTCAGCGCTGGATCTCGTCACAGCCTGAATACAAGCGCTGCTGTTTGATGTACGATCTGCTGGTGTCTTTATCCATGTATTGTCTTCTCTTGTTAGACGGGGGTAAGAAGCCCATCGGGCCTATAAAGCCTGAGCCGTGATATCGAACATGAGTTATTCCAAAGCTCAGGAAATCAGTCGCTCTGTTCTGTGTACCGAGGACAGCTCCTGCTCCCCTCGCCACATGTACATCTGTCTTCAATCAGCACTTGTAAGCCCACTTGGCCAGTGATATCCCTGTTGGGTGTCAGGGGGACCAATGCTTGTATTTCCCTCCCCAGTAGATGTCACTACCCAGAGCAGGGACAAGGTCCTCCAGCACCCAAGGCTGAGACACCAAAGTGCGCCCCTCCATCCCTCCCACCCCAGCTGTCACACACTGATTGCTATTGGACTAAGAGGGCCACAGGGCCCACAACCTCCCCAACACCTTAATATCTAGTTCTCTGGCTTGCAGTCACTGCTATGTATCCCCTTTTCTTATTTCTTTCTGCTTCATACACAATTAGGAATGACAGCTGAATGAATTGTGCGCCCTCTCCTACACTGCGCCCTGAGGCTGGAGCCTCTCCAGCCTATGCCTCGGCCCGGCCCTGTCACTACCAGACAGTGCTGGGTAACAGCTAGGGAAGACTTGTCGCTGACGAGAGAGAGCTTTGCCTGGAATTTGGATACCCAGAAGGAAAAAGCTGCTCTGTGAAAGCTAAACAAGGAGATTGGAAGCAAAAGGGAACGATTAATCAGTGAGCGGATAGCTGTGAGTTGTCAGGACCTGTTTGTTTAGCTTTTGATGTGCACTTGTAGAACTCACTGAACCTCTTCCATTCCAAGACTTTGAAAAGCAAGTGCTTCTCTATTCTGCCGCCTTCCAGGGAATTCAGCGCGGGATTCAACACAAAACAGAATTTTCAAATTGTTTGCAAATGACTTTATGAGTGAAACATTGCTTGAAGCTGCTTAGTAAGTCTGCGGATCCCCCCGGGAGTCCAGGCTGTGGGCTGGTGGCTCAGCTTCTGAACATTGCCAGTCAGGTGTGAGACGATCGGAGAGCCGTATCGGAGGCAGCCATGAGATCGACCTACATGGAACGTATTTGTCAGACCTTCTGCTTCACGCCTCGAGTAGTCTCACTTCTCACGCAGCTTTGTGTCCTGATAAATACGCCAGGAACCCATGTCACTGATTTCTGGAGATCGCTAGCGCTAACCAGAGACATTTTGCAAATATTGCTGCAATTGGCAAATTTTTAATTTTACAGAATGTTTCTTGTTTACAGATTAACTTTCTAATTCTGCTCAATAACGCGACTACGCCCGAGCATTGGTGAAATCCACCTCTAGACATTTAGAATTACATTTCTTTACAAAATCTAATAGAGATGTCCAGAGCAGTCCTGTAAAATATACATGACTCTGGGCTGTATGAAACTCGAGACAGGTAAGACCACCAGATGGTCATGTGATTCTGGACAGGGATTGCTGGGATAGATAAGACCACCGGGTGATCATGTGATTCTCGGCTGGGTGAGAGATTGCTGGGAAAGGTGAGACCCCCGGATAGTCATGTGACTGGGCTGGGTAAGGCTCACCCGGGAAAGATAACCCCACCGGAGGGTCATATGGCACCACCATTCTTGGCCTGGTGCACTAAATTGTAAAGCATGCGTACCGCAATGAGATTGAGAGAATTGTCCCTAAATGCAGCAAAACTGTGGAGCTAGCTGTAGACTTCAGAAGAAACCCACCACACTTAACGCTGTCTCCATTGATGGCAATGAAGTCTTTAGGATGCCGAATGTCAGATTCTGGGCATAACCATAATCAACGATCTCATCAAAACCCAGAAGAATGCTCAGCCAGGGGCGTAGCAATAGGGGTTGCAGAGGTAGCCACCGCATCGGGGCCCTTGGTCCAGAGGGGCCCCAAAGGGCCCTCCCTCAACTACATTATTAGCTCTTTATTGGTCCTGTGCTGGTTATAATCACTTCTATAGATACTTTGAATTGTAGTAATCAGTAACAAGCTGTTCCCCACCCCCTTCTTGTACCTCTGACACTGTAGTTGCCATTGGCAGGGATTGCTATGTATAGAGTGCTTGGGGGTAATCAGTAACAAGCTGCTCCTCATCCCCTTCTTGCACCTCTGACACTGTAGTTGCCATTGGCAGGGATTGCTATGTATAGAGTGCTTGGGGGTAATCAGTAACAAGCTGCTCCCCATCCCCTTCTTGCACCTCTGACACTGTAGTTGCCATTGGCAGGGATTGCTATGTATAGAGTGCTTGGGGGTAATCAGTAACAAGCTGTTCCCCATCCCCTTCTTACACCTCTGACACTGTAGTTGCCATTGGCAGGGATTGCTATGTATAGAGTGCTTGGGGGTAATCAGTAACAAGCTGCTCCCCATCCCCTTCTTGCTCCTCTGACACTGTAGTTGCCATTGGCAGGGATTGCTATGTATAGAGTGCTTGGGGGTAATCAGTAACAAGCTGCTCTCCATTCCCTTCTTGTACCTCTGACACTGTAGTTGCCATTGGCAGGGATTGCTATGTATAGAGTGCTTGGGGGTAATCAGTAACAAGCTGCTCCCCATCCCCTTCTTGCTCCTCTGACACTGTAGTTGCCATTGGCAGGGATTGCTATGTATAGAGTGCTTGGGGGTAATCAGTAACAAGCTGCTCCCCATCCCCTTCTTGCTCCTCTGACACTGTAGTTGCCATTGGCAGGGATTGCTATGTATAGAGTGCTTGGGGGTAATCAGTAACAAGCTGCTCTCCATTCCCTTCTTGTACCTCTGACACTGTAGTTGCCATTGGCAGGGATTGCTATGTATAGAGTGCTTGGGGGTAATCAGTAACAAGCTGCTCCCCATCCCCTTCTTGCACATCTGACACTGTAGTTGCCATTGGCAGGGATTGCTATGTATAGAGTGCTTGGGGGTAATCAGTAACAAGCTGTTCCCCATCCCCTTCTTGCTCCTCTGACACTGTAGTTGCCATTGGCAGGGATTGCTATGTATAGAGTGCTTGGGGGTAATCAGTAACAAGCTCCTCCCCCTCCCCTTCTTGCACCTCTGACACTGTAGTTGCCATTGGTAGGGATTGCTATGTATAGAGTGCTTGGGGGTAATCAGTAACAAGCTGCTCCCCTCCCCTTCTTGCTCCTCTGACACTGTAGTTGCCATTGGCAGGGATTGCTATGTATAGAGTGCTTGGGGGTAATCAGTAACAAGCTCCTCCCCATCCCCTTCTTGTACCTCTGACACTGTAGTTGCCATTGGCAGGGATTGCTATGTATAGAGTGCTTGGGGGTAATCAGTAACAAGCTGTTCCCCATCCCCTTCTTGCTCCTCTGACACTGTAGTTGCCATTGGCAGGGATTGCTATGTATAGAGTGCTTGGGGGTAATCAGTAACAAGCTGCTCCCCTCCCCTTCTTGCTCCTCTGACACTGTAGTTGCCATTGGCAGGGATTGCTATGTATAGAGTGCTTGGTGGTAATCAGTAACAAGCTGCTCCCCATCCCCTTCTTGCACATCTGACACTGTAGTTGCCATTGGCAGGGATTGCTATGTATAGAGTGCTTGGGGGTAATCAGTAACAAGCTGTTCCCCATCCCCTTCTTGCTCCTCTGACACTGTAGTTGCCATTGGCAGGGATTGCTATGTATAGAGTGCTTGGGGGTAATCAGTAACAAGCTGTTCCCCATCCCCTTCTTGCTCCTCTGACACTGTAGTTGCCATTGGCAGGGATTGCTATGTATAGAGTGCTTGGGGGTAATCAGTAACAAGCTCCTCCCCCTCCCCTTCTTGCACCTCTGACACTGTAGTTGCCATTGGTAGGGATTGCTATGTATAGAGTGCTTGGGGGTAATCAGTAACAAGCTGCTCCCCATCCCCTTCTTGCTCCTCTGACATTGTAGTTGCCATTGGCAGGGATTGCTATGTATAGAGTGCTTGGGGGTAATCAGTAACAAGCTGCTCCCCATCCCCTTCTTGCACCTCTGACACTGTAGTTGCCATTGGTAGGGATTGCTATGTATAGAGTGCTTGGGGGTAATCAGTAACAAGCTGCTCCCCACCCCCTTCTTGCTCCTCTGACACTGTAGTTGCCATTGGCAGGGATTGCTATGTATAGAGTGCTTGGTGGTAATCAGTAACAAGCTGCTCCCCATCCCCTTCTTGCACATCTGACACTGTAGTTGCCATTGGTAGGGATTGCTATGTATAGAGTGCTTGGGGGTAATCAGTAACAAGCTGCTCCCCATCCCCTTCTTGCTCCTCTGACACTGTAGTTGCCATTGGCAGGGATTGCTATGTATAGAGTGCTTGGGGGTAATCAGTAACAAGCTGCTCCCCATCCCCTTCTTGTACCTCTGACACTGTAGTTGCCATTGGCAGGGATTGCTATGTATAGAGTGCTTGGGGGTAATCAGTAACAAGCTGCTCCCCATCCCCTTCTTGTACCTCTGACACTGTAGTTGCCATTGGCAGGGATTGCTATGTATAGAGTGCTTGGGGGTAATCAGTAACAAGCTGCTCTCCATCCCCTTCTTGTACCTCTGACACTGTAGTTGCCATTGGCAGGGATTGCTATGTATACTGTGCTTGGGGGTAATCAGTAACAAGCTGTCCCCATCCCCTTCTTGCACCTCTGACACTGTAGTTGCCATTGGCAGGGATTGCTATGTATAGAGTGCTTGGGGGTAATCAGTAACAAGCTGCTCCCCACCCCCTTCTTGCACCTCTGACACTGTAGTTGCCATTGGCAGGGATTGCTATGTATAGAGTGCTTGGGGGTAATCAGTAACAAGCTGCTCCCCACCCCCTTCTTGCTCCTCTGACACTGTAGTTGCCATTGGCAGGGATTGCTATGTATAGAGTGCTTGGGGGTAATCAGTAACAAGCTGCTCCCCACCCCCTTCTTGCACCTCTGACACTGTAGTTGCCATTGGCAGGGATTGCTATGTATAGAGTGCTTGGGGGTAATCAGTAACAAGCTGCTCCCCACCCCCTTCTTGCTCCTCTGACACTGTAGTTGCCATTGGCAGGGATTGCTATGTATAGAGTGCTTGGGGGTAATCAGTAACAAGCTGTTCCCCATCCCCTTCTTGCTCCTCTGACACTGTAGCTGCCATTGGCAGGGATTGCTATGTATAGAGTGCTTGGGGGTAATCAGTAACAAGCTGTTCCCCATCCCCTTCTTGCTCCTCTGACACTGTAGTTGCCATTGGCAGGGATTGCTATGTATAGAGGGCTTGGGGGTAATCAGTAACAAGCTGTTCCCCTCCCCTTCTTGCACCTCTGACACTGTAGTTGCCATTGGCAGGGATTGCTATGTATAGAGTGCTTGGGGTAATCAGTAACAAGCTCCTCCCCATCCCCTTCTTGCACCTCTGACACTGTAGTTGCCATTGGCAGGGATTGCTATGTATAGAGTGCTTGGGGGTAATCAGTAACAAGCTGCTCCCCATCCCCTTCTTGCACCTCTGACACTGTAGTTGCCATTGGCAGGGATTGCTATGTATAGAGTGCTTGGGGGTAATCAGTAACAAGCTGTTCCCCATCCCCTTCTTGCAGCTCTGACACTGTAGTTGCCATTGGCAGGGATTGCTATGTATAGAGTGCTTGGGGGTAATCAGTAACAAGCTGTTCCCCATTCCCTTCTTGCTCCTCTGACACTGTAGTTGCCATTGGCAGGGATTGCTATGTATAGAGTGCTTGGGGGTAATCAGTAACAAGCTGTTCCCCATCCCCTTCTTGTACCTCTGACACTGTAATTGCCATTGGCAGGGATTGCTATGTATAGAGTGCTTGGGGGGTAATCAGTAACAAGCTGCTCCCCATCCCCTTCTTGCACCTCTGACACTGTAGTTGCCATTGGCAGGGATTGCTATGTATAGAGTGCTTGGGGGTAATCAGTAACAAGCTGTTCCCCGTCCCCTTCTTGTACCTCTGACACTGTAGCTGCCATTGGCAGGGATTGCTGTGTATAGAGTGCTTGGGGGTAATCAGTAACAAGCTGCTCCCCATCCCCTTCTTGTACCTCTGACACTGTAGTTGCCATTGGCAGGGATTGCTATGTATAGAGTGCTTGGGGGTAATCAGTAACAAGCTGCTCCCCATCCCCTTCTTGCACCTCTGACACTGTAGTTGCCATTGGCAGGGATTGCTATGTATAGAGTGCTTGGGGGTAATCAGTAACAAGCTGCTCCCCATCCCCTTCTTGCTCCTCTGACACTGTAGTTGCCATTGGCAGGGATTGCTATGTATAGAGTGCTTGGGGGTAATCAGTAACAAGCTGCTCCCCATCCCCTTCTTGTACCTCTGACACTGTAGTTGCCATTGGCAGGGATTGCTATGTATAGAGTGCTTGGGGGTAATCAGTAACAAGCTGCTCCCCATCCCCTCCTTGCACCTCTGACACTGTAGTTGCCATTGGCAGGGATTGCTATGTATAGAGTGCTTGGGGGGTAATCAGTAACACACTGCTCCCCATCCCCTTCTTGCTCCTCTGACACTGTAGTTGCCATTGGCAGGGATTGCTATGTATAGAATGCTTGGGGGTAATCAGTAACAAGCTGTTCCCCATCCCCTTCTTGTACCTCTGACACTGTAGTTGCCATTGGCAGGGATTGCTATGTATAGAGTGCTTGGGGGTAATCAGTAACAAGCTGCTCCCCATTCCCTTCTTGCACCTCTGACACTGTAGTTGCCATTGGCAGGGATTGCTATGTATAGAGTGCTTGGGGGTAATCAGTAACACACTGTTCCCCATCCCCTTCTGGCACCTCTGACACTGTAGTTGCCATTGGCAGGGATTGCTATGTATAGAGTGCTTGGGGGTAATCAGTAACAAGCTGTTCCCCATCCCCTTCTTGCACCTCTGACACTGTAGTTGCCATTGGCAGGGATTGCTATGTATAGAGTGCTTGGGGGTAATCAGTAACACACTGTTCCCCATCCCCTTCTGGCACCTCTGACACTGTAGTTGCCATTGGCAGGGATTGCTATGTATAGAGTGCTTGGGGGTAATCAGTAACAAGCTGCTCCCCATCCCCTTCTTGTACCTCTGACACTGTAGTTGCCATTGGCAGGGATTGCTATGTATAGAGTGCTTGGGGGTAATCAGTAACAAGCTGTTCCCCATCCCCTTCTTGCACCTCTGACACTGTAGTTGCCATTGGCAGGGATTGCTATGTATAGAGTGCTTGGGGGTAATCAGTAACACACTGTTCCCCATCCCCTTCTGGCACCTCTGACACTGTAGTTGCCATTGGCAGGGATTGCTATGTATAGAGTGCTTGGGGGTAATCAGTAACAAGCTGCTCCCCATCCCCTTCTTGCTCCTCTGACACTGTAGCTGCCATTGGCAGGGATTGCTATGTATAGAGTTCTTGGGGGTAATCAGTAACAAGCTGCTCCCCATCCCCTTCTTGTACCTCTGACACTGTAGTTGCCATTGGCAGGGATTGCTATGTATAGAGTGCTTGGGGGTAATCAGTAACAAGCTGCTCCCCATCCTCTTCTTGCACCTCTGACACTGTAGCTGCCATTGGCAGGGATTGCTATGTATAGAGTGCTTGGGGGTAATCAGTAACAAGCTGCTCCCCATCCCCTTCTTGCTCCTCTGACACTGTAGTTGCCATTGGCAGGGATTGCTATGTATAGAGTGCTTGGGGGTAATCAGTAACAAGCTGCTCCCCATCCCCTTCTTGTACCTCTGACACTGTAGTTGCCATTGGCAGGGATTGCTATGTATAGAGTGCTTGGGGGTAATCAGTAACACACTGCTCCCCATCCCCTTCTGGCACCTCTGACACTGTAGTTGCCATTGGCAGGGATTGCTATGTATAGAGTGCTTGGGGGTAATCAGTAACAAGCTGCTCCCCATCCCCTTCTTGCTCCTCTGACACTGTAGCTGCCATTGGCAGGGATTGCTATGTATAGAGTTCTTGGGGGTAATCAGTAACAAGCTGCTCCCCATCCCCTTCTTGTACCTCTGACACTGTAGTTGCCATTGGCAGGGATTGCTATGTATAGAGTGCTTGGGGGTAATCAGTAACAAGCTGCTCCCCATCCCCTTCCTGCACCTCTGACACTGTAGTTGCCATTGGCAGGGATTGCTATGTATAGAGTGCTTGGGGGTAATCAGTAACAAGCTGCTCCCCATCCCCTTCTTGTACCTCTGACACTGTAGTTGCCATTGGCAGGGATTGCTATGTATAGAGTGCTTGGGGGTAATCAGTAACACACTGCTCCCCATCCCCTTCTGGCACCTCTGACACTGTAGTTGCCATTGGCAGGGATTGCTATGTATAGAGTGCTTGGGGGTAATCAGTAACAAGCTGCTCCCCATCCCCTTCTTGCACCTCTGACACTGTAGTTGCCATTGGCAGGGATTGCTATGTATAGAGTGCTTGGGGGTAATCAGTAACAAGCTGCTCCCCATCCCCTTCTTGCACCTCTGACACTGTAGTTGCCATTGGCAGGGATTGCTATGTATAGAGTGCTTGGGGGTAATCAGTAACAAGCTGTTCCCCATCCCCCTCTTGCACCTCTGACACTGTAGTTGCCATTGGCAGGGATTGCTATGTATAGAGTGCTTGGGGGTAATCAGTAACAAGCTGTTCCCCATCCCCTTCTTGTACCTCTGACACTGTAGTTGCCATTGGCAGGGATTGCTATGTATAGAGTGCTTGGGGGTAATCAGTAACAAGCTGCTCCCCATCCCCTTCTTGTACCTCTGACACTGTAGTTGCCATTGGCAGGGATTGCTATGTATAGAGTGCTTGGGGGTAATCAGTAACAAGCTGCTCTCCATCCCCTTCTTGCACCTCTGACACTGTAGTTGCCATTGGCAGGGATTGCTATGTATAGAGTGCTTGGGGGTAATCAGTAACAAGCTGTTCCCCATCCCCTTCTTGCACCTCTGACACTGTAGTTGCCATTGGCAGGGATTGCTATGTATAGAGTGCTTGGGGGTAATCAGTAACAAGCTGCTCCCCATCCCCTTCTTGCTCCTCTGACACTGTAGTTGCCATTGGCAGGGATTGCTATGTATAGAGTGCTTGGGGGTAATCAGTAACAAGCTGCTCCCCATCCCCTTCTTGCACCTCTGACACTGTAGTTGCCATTGGCAGGGATTGCTATGTATAGAGTGCTTGGGGGTAATCAGTAACAAGCTGTTCCCCATCCCCTTCTTGCACCTCTGACACTGTAGTTGCCATTGGCAGGGATTGCTATGTATAGAGTGCTTGGGGGTAATCAGTAACACACTGCTCTCCATTCCCTTCTTGCTCCTCTGACACTGTAGTTGCCATTGGCAGGGATTGCTATGTATAGAGTGCTTGGGGGTAATCAGTAACAAGCTGCTCCCCATCCCCTTCTTGTACCTCTGACACTGTAGTTGCCATTGGCAGGGATTGCTATGTATAGAGTGCTTGGGGGTAATCAGTAACAAGCTGTTCCCCATCCCCTTCTTGCACCTCTGACACTGTAGTTGCCATTGGCAGGGATTGCTATGTATAGAGTGCTTGGGGGTAATCAGTAACACACTGTTCCCCATCCCCTTCTGGCACCTCTGACACTGTAGTTGCCATTGGCAGGGATTGCTATGTATAGAGTGCTTGGGGGTAATCAGTAACAAGCTGCTCCCCATCCCCTTCTTGCTCCTCTGACACTGTAGCTGCCATTGGCAGGGATTGCTATGTATAGAGTTCTTGGGGGTAATCAGTAACAAGCTGCTCCCCATCCCCTTCTTGTACCTCTGACACTGTAGTTGCCATTGGCAGGGATTGCTATGTATAGAGTGCTTGGGGGTAATCAGTAACAAGCTGCTCCCCATCCTCTTCTTGCACCTCTGACACTGTAGCTGCCATTGGCAGGGATTGCTATGTATAGAGTGCTTGGGGGTAATCAGTAACAAGCTGCTCCCCATCCCCTTCTTGCTCCTCTGACACTGTAGTTGCCATTGGCAGGGATTGCTATGTATAGAGTGCTTGGGGGTAATCAGTAACAAGCTGCTCCCCATCCCCTTCTTGTACCTCTGACACTGTAGTTGCCATTGGCAGGGATTGCTATGTATAGAGTGCTTGGGGGTAATCAGTAACACACTGCTCCCCATCCCCTTCTGGCACCTCTGACACTGTAGTTGCCATTGGCAGGGATTGCTATGTATAGAGTGCTTGGGGGTAATCAGTAACAAGCTGCTCCCCATCCCCTTCTTGCTCCTCTGACACTGTAGCTGCCATTGGCAGGGATTGCTATGTATAGAGTTCTTGGGGGTAATCAGTAACAAGCTGCTCCCCATCCCCTTCTTGTACCTCTGACACTGTAGTTGCCATTGGCAGGGATTGCTATGTATAGAGTGCTTGGGGGTAATCAGTAACAAGCTGCTCCCCATCCCCTTCCTGCACCTCTGACACTGTAGTTGCCATTGGCAGGGATTGCTATGTATAGAGTGCTTGGGGGTAATCAGTAACAAGCTGCTCCCCATCCCCTTCTTGTACCTCTGACACTGTAGTTGCCATTGGCAGGGATTGCTATGTATAGAGTGCTTGGGGGTAATCAGTAACACACTGCTCCCCATCCCCTTCTGGCACCTCTGACACTGTAGTTGCCATTGGCAGGGATTGCTATGTATAGAGTGCTTGGGGGTAATCAGTAACAAGCTGCTCCCCATCCCCTTCTTGCACCTCTGACACTGTAGTTGCCATTGGCAGGGATTGCTATGTATAGAGTGCTTGGGGGTAATCAGTAACAAGCTGCTCCCCATCCCCTTCTTGCACCTCTGACACTGTAGTTGCCATTGGCAGGGATTGCTATGTATAGAGTGCTTGGGGGTAATCAGTAACAAGCTGTTCCCCATCCCCCTCTTGCACCTCTGACACTGTAGTTGCCATTGGCAGGGATTGCTATGTATAGAGTGCTTGGGGGTAATCAGTAACAAGCTGTTCCCCATCCCCTTCTTGTACCTCTGACACTGTAGTTGCCATTGGCAGGGATTGCTATGTATAGAGTGCTTGGGGGTAATCAGTAACAAGCTGCTCCCCATCCCCTTCTTGTACCTCTGACACTGTAGTTGCCATTGGCAGGGATTGCTATGTATAGAGTGCTTGGGGGTAATCAGTAACAAGCTGCTCTCCATCCCCTTCTTGCACCTCTGACACTGTAGTTGCCATTGGCAGGGATTGCTATGTATAGAGTGCTTGGGGGTAATCAGTAACAAGCTGTTCCCCATCCCCTTCTTGCACCTCTGACACTGTAGTTGCCATTGGCAGGGATTGCTATGTATAGAGTGCTTGGGGGTAATCAGTAACAAGCTGCTCCCCATCCCCTTCTTGCTCCTCTGACACTGTAGTTGCCATTGGCAGGGATTGCTATGTATAGAGTGCTTGGGGGTAATCAGTAACAAGCTGCTCCCCATCCCCTTCTTGCACCTCTGACACTGTAGTTGCCATTGGCAGGGATTGCTATGTATAGAGTGCTTGGGGGTAATCAGTAACAAGCTGTTCCCCATCCCCTTCTTGCACCTCTGACACTGTAGTTGCCATTGGCAGGGATTGCTATGTATAGAGTGCTTGGGGGTAATCAGTAACACACTGCTCTCCATTCCCTTCTTGCTCCTCTGACACTGTAGTTGCCATTGGCAGGGATTGCTATGTATAGAGTGCTTGGGGGTAATCAGTAACAAGCTGCTCCCCATCCCCTTCTTGTACCTCTGACACTGTAGCTGCCATTGGCAGGGATTGCTATGTATAGAGTGCTTGGGGGTAATCAGTAACAAGCTGCTCCCCATCCCCTTCTTGCTCCTCTGACACTGTAGTTGCCATTGGCAGGGATTGCTATGTATAGAGTGCTTGGGGGTAATCAGTAACAAGCTGCTCCCCATCCCCTTCTTGCTCCTCTGACACTGTAGCTGCCATTGGCAGGGATTGCTATGTACAGAGTGCTTGGGGGTAATCAGTAACAAGCTGCTCCCCATTCCCTTCTTGCACCTCTGACACTGTGGTTGCCATTGGCAGGGATTGCTATGTATAGAGTGCTTGGGGGTAATCAGTAACAAGCTGCTCCCCATTCCCTTCTTGCTCCTCTGACACTGTAGTTGCCATTGGCAGGGATTGCTATGTATAGAGTGCTTGGGGGTAATCAGTCACAAGCTCCTCCCCATCCCCTTCTTGCACCTCTGACACTGTAGTTGCCATTGGCAGGGATTGCTATGTATAGAGTGCTTGGGGGTAATCAGTAACAAGCTCCTCCCCATCCCCTTCTTGCACCTCTGACACTGTAGCTGCCATTGGCAGGGATTGCTATGTATAGTGTGCTTGGGGGTAATCAGTAACAAGCTGTTCCCCATCCCCTTCCTGCACCTCTGACACTGTAGTTGCCATTGGCAGGGATTGCTATGTATAGAGTGCTTGGGGGTAATCAGTAACAAGCTGCTCCCCATTCCCTTCTTGCACCTCTGACACTGTAGTTGCCATTGGCAGGGATTGCTATGTATAGAGTGCTTGGGGGTAATCAGTAACAAGCTGCTCCCCATTCCCTTCTTGCTCCTCTGACACTGTAGTTGCCATTGGCAGGGATTGCTATGTATAGAGTGCTTGGGGGTAATCATTAACAAGCTGTTCCCCATCCCCTTCTTGCTCCTCTGACACTGTAGTTGCCATTGGCAGGGATTGCTATGTATAGAGTGCTTGGGGGTAATCAGTAACAAGCTCCTCCCCATCCCCTTCTTGCACCTCTGACACTGTAGCTGCCATTGGCAGGGATTGCTATGTATAGAGTGCTTGGGGGTAATCAGTAACAAGCTCCTCCCCATCCCCTTCTTGCACCTCTGACACTGTAGCTGCCATTGGCAGGGATTGCTATGTATAGAGTGCTTGGGAGTAATCAGTAACAAGCTGCTCCCCATCCCCTTCTTGCACCTCTGACACTGTAGTTGCCATTGGCAGGGATTGCTATGTATAGAGTGCTTGGGGGTAATCAGTAACAAGCTGCTCCCCATCCCCTTCTTGCTCCTCTGACACTGTAGTTGCCATTGGCAGGGATTGCTATGTATAGAGTGCTTGGGGATAATCAGTAACAAGCTGTTCCCCATCCCCTTCTTGCACCTCTGACACTGTAGTTGCCATTGGCAGGGATTGCTATGTATAGAGTGCTTGGGGGTAATCAGTAACAAGCTGCTCCCCATCCCCTTCTTGCACCTCTGACACTGTAGTTGCCATTGGCAGGGATTGCTATGTATAGAGTGCTTGGGGGTAATCAGTAACAAGCTCCTCCCCATCCCCTTCTTGCACCTCTGACACTGTAGCTGCCATTGGCAGGGATTGCTATGTATAGAGTGCTTGGGGGTAATCAGTAACAAGCTCCTCCCCATCCCCTTCTTGCACCTCTGACACTGTAGTTGCCATTGGCAGGGATTGCTATGTATAGAGTGCTTGGGAGTAATCAGTAACAAGCTGCTCCCCATCCCCTTCTTGCACCTCTGACACTGTAGTTGCCATTGGCAGGGATTGCTATGTATAGAGTGCTTGGGGGTAATCAGTAACAAGCTGCTCCCCATCCCCTTCTTGCACCTCTGACACTGTAGTTGCCATTGGCAGGGATTGCTATGTATAGAGTGCTTGGGGGTAATCAGTAACAAGCTGCTCCCCATCCCCTTCTTGCACCTCTGACACTGTAGTTGCCATTGGCAGGGATTGCTATGTATAGAGTGCTTGGGGGTAATCAGTAACAAGCTCCTCCCCATCCCCTTCTTGCACCTCTGACACTGTAGCTGCCATTGGCAGGGATTGCTATGTATAGAGTGCTTGGGGGTAATCAGTAACAAGCTCCTCCCCATCCCCTTCTTGCACCTCTGACACTGTAGTTGCCATTGGCAGGGATTGCTATGTATAGAGTGCTTGGGAGTAATCAGTAACAAGCTGCTCCCCATCCCCTTCTTGCACCTCTGACACTGTAGTTGCCATTGGCAGGGATTGCTATGTATAGAGTGCTTGGGGGTAATCAGTAACAAGCTGCTCCCCATCCCCTTCTTGCTCCTCTGACACTGTAGTTGCCATTGGCAGGGATTGCTATGTATAGAGTGCTTGGGGATAATCAGTAACAAGCTGTTCCCCATCCCCTTCTTGCACCTCTGACACTGTAGCTGCCATTGGCAGGGATTGCTATGTATAGAGTGCTTGGGGGTAATCAGTAACAAGCTGCTCCCCGCCCCCTTCTTGCACCTCTGACACTGTAGTTGCCATTGGCAGGGAATGCTATGTATAGAGTGCTTGGGGGGTAATCAGTAACAAGCTGCTCCCCGCCCCCTTCTTGCACCTCTGACACTGTAGTTGCCATTGGCAGGGAATGCTATGTATAGAGTGCTTGGGGGGTAATCAGTAACAAGCTGTTCCCCATCCCCTTCTTGCACCTCTGACACTGTAGTTGCCATTGGCAGGGATTGCTATGTATAGAGTGCTTGGGGGGTAATCAGTAACAAGCTGTTCCCCATCCCCTTCTTGCACCTCTGACACTGTAGTTGCCATTGGCAGGGATTGCTATGTATAGAGTGCTTGGGGGTAATCAGTAACAAGCTGCTCCCCATCCCCTTCTTGCACCTCTGACACTGTAGTTGCCATTGGCAGGGATTGCTATGTATAGAGTGCTTGGGGGTAATCAGTAACAAGCTGCTCCCCATCCCCTTCTTGCACCTCTGACACTGTAGCTGCCATTGGCAGGGATTGCTATGTATAGAGTGCTTGGGGGTAATCAGTAACAAGCTGCTCCCCATCCCCTTCTTGTACCTCTGACACTGTAGTTGCCATTGGCAGGGATTGCTATGTATAGAGTGCTTGGGGGTAATCAGTAACAAGCTGCCCCCCATCCCCTTCTTGCACCTCTGACACTGTAGTTGCCATTGGCAGGGATTGCTATGTATAGAGTGCTTGGGGGTAATCAGTAACAAGCTGTTCCCCATCCCCTTCTTGCACCTCTGACACTGTAGTTGCCATTGGCAGGGATTGCTATGTATAGAGTGCTTGGGGGTAATCAGTAACAAGCTCCTCCCCATCCCCTTCTTGTACCTCTGACACTGTAGTTGCCATTGGCAGGGATTGCTATGTATAGAGTGCTTGGGGGTAATCAGTAACAAGCTGCTCCCCATCCCCTTCTTGCACCTCTGACACTGTAGTTGCCATTGGCAGGGATTGCTATGTATAGAGTGCTTGGGGGTAATCAGTAACAAGCTGCCCCCCATCCCCTTCTTGCACCTCTGACACTGTAGTTGCCATTGGCAGGGATTGCTATGTATAGAGTGCTTGGGGGTAATCAGTAACAAGCTGCTTCCCATCCCCTTCTTGTACCTCTGACACTGTAGTTGCCATTGGCAGGGATTGCTATGTATAGAGTGCTTGGGGGTAATCAGTAACAAGCTGCCCCCCATCCCCTTCTTGCACCTCTGACACTGTAGTTGCCATTGGCAGGGATTGCTATGTATAGAGTGCTTGGGGGTAATCAGTAACAAGCTGTTCCCCATCCCCTTCTTGCACCTCTGACACTGTAGTTGCCATTGGCAGGGATTGCTATGTATAGAGTGCTTGGGGGTAATCAGTAACAAGCTCCTCCCCATCCCCTTCTTGCACCTCTGACACTGTAGTTGCCATTGGCAGGGATTGCTATGTATAGAGTGCTTGGGGGTAATCAGTAACAAGCTGCTCCCCATCCCCTTCTTGCACCTCTGACACTGTAGTTGCCATTGGCAGGGATTGCTATGTATAGAGTGCTTGGGGGTAATCAGTAACAAGCTGCTCCCCATCCCCTTCTTGTACCTCTGACACTGTAGTTGCCATTGGCAGGGATTGCTATGTATACTGTGCTTGGGGGTAATCAGTAACAAGCTGCTCCCCATCCCCTTCCTGCACCTCTGACACTGTAGTTACCATTGGCAGGGATTGCTATGTATAGAGTGCTTGGGGGTAATCAGTAACAAGCTGTTCCCCATCCCCTTCTTGCACCTCTGACACTGTAGTTGCCATTGGCAGGGATTGCTATGTATAGAGTGCTTGGGGGTAATCAGTAACAAGCTGCTCCCCATCCCCTTCCTGCACCTCTGACACTGTAGTTACCATTGGCAGGGATTGCTATGTATAGAGTGCTTGGGGGTAATCAGTAACAAGCTGTTCCCCATCCCCTTCTTGCACCTCTGACACTGTAGTTGCCATTGGCAGGGATTGCTATGTATACTGTGCTTGGGGGTAATCAGTAACAAGCTCCTCCCCATCCCCTTCTTGCACCTCTGACACTTTAGTTGCCATTGGCAGGGATTGCTATGTATAGAGTGCTTGGGGGTAATCAGTAACAAGCTCCTCCCCATCCCCTTCTTGCACCTCTGACACTGTAGTTGCCATTGGCAGGGATTGCTATGTATAGAGTGCTTGGGGGTAATCAGTAACAAGCTGCTCCCCATCCCCTTCTTGTACCTCTGACACTGTAGTTGCCATTGGCTGGGATTGCTATGTATAGAGTGCTTGGGGGTAATCAGTAACAAGCTGCTCCCCATCCCCTTCTTGTACCTCTGACACTGTAGTTGCCATTGGCAGGGATTGCTATGTATAGAGTGCTTGGGGGTAATCAGTAACAAGCTGCTCCCCATCCCCTTCTTGTACCTCTGACACTGTAGTTGCCATTGGCAGGGATTGCTATGTATAGAGTGCTTGGGGGTAATCAGTAACAAGCTGCTCCCCATCCCCTTCTTGCACCTCTGACACTGTAGTTGCCATTGGTAGGGATTGCTATGTATAGAGTGCTTGGGGGTAATCAGTAACAAGCTCCTCCCCATCCCCTTCTTGTACCTCTGACACTGTAGCTGCCATTGGCAGGGATTGCTATGTATAGAGTGCTTGGAGGTAATCAGTAACAAGCTGCTCCCCCTCCCCTTCTTGCTCCTCTGACACTGTAGTTGCCATTGGCAGGGATTGCTATGTATAGAGTGCTTGGGGGTAATCAGTAACAAGCTGTTCCCCATTCCCTTCTTGCTCCTCTGACACTGTAGTTGCCATTGGCAGGGATTGCTATGTATAGAGTGCTTGGGGGTAATCAGTAACAAGCTGCTCCCCATCCCCCTCTTGCACCTCTGACACTGTAGTTGCCATTGGCAGGGATTGCTATGTATAGAGTGCTTGGGGGTAATCAGTAACAAGCTGCTCCCCATCCCCTTCCTGCACCTCTGACACTGTAGTTGCCATTGGCAGGGATTGCTATGTATAGAGTGCTTGGGGGTAATCAGTAACAAGCTGTTCCCCATCCCCTTCTTGCACCTCTGACACTGTAGCTGCCATTGGCAGGGATTGCTATGTATAGAGTGCTTGGGGGTAATCAGTAACAAGCTGCTCCCCATCCCCTTCTTGCACCTCTGACACTGTAGTTGCCATTGGCAGGGATTGCTATGTATAGAGTGCTTGGGGGTAATCAGTAACAAGCTGCTCCCCATCCCCTTCTTGCACCTCTGACACTGTAGTTGCCATTGGCAGGGATTGCTATGTATAGAGTGCTTGGGGGTAATCAGTAACAAGCTGTTCCCCATCCCCTTCTTGCTCCTCTGACACTGTAGTTGCCATTGGCAGGGATTGCTATGTATAGAGTGCTTGGGGGTAATCAGTAACAAGCTGCTCCCCATTCCCTTCTTGCTCCTCTGACACTGTAGTGGCCATTGGCAGGGATTGCTATGTATAGAGTGCTTGGGGGTAATCAGTAACAAGCTGCTCCCCATCCCCCTCTTGCACCTCTGACACTGTAGTTGCCATTGGCAGGGATTGCTATGTATAGAGTGCTTGGGGGTAATCAGTAACAAGCTGTTCCCCATCCCCTTCTTGCACCTCTGACACTGTAGCTGCCATTGGCAGGGATTGCTATGTATAGAGTGCTTGGGGGTAATCAGTAACAAGCTGCTCCCCATCCCCTTCTTGCACCTCTGACACTGTAGTTGCCATTGGCAGGGATTGCTATGTATAGAGTGCTTGGGGGTAATCAGTAACAAGCTGCTCCCCATCCCCTTCTTGCACCTCTGACACTGTAGTTGCCATTGGCAGGGATTGCTATGTATAGAGTGCTTGGGGGTAATCAGTAACAAGCTGTTCCCCATCCCCTTCTTGCTCCTCTGACACTGTAGTTGCCATTGGCAGGGATTGCTATGTATAGAGTGCTTGGGGGTAATCAGTAACAAGCTGTTCCCCATCCCCTTCTTGCACCTCTGACACTGTAGTTGCCATTGGCAGGGATTGCTATGTATAGAGTGCTTGGGGGTAATCAGTAACAAGCTCCTCCCCCTCCCCTTCTTGCACCTCTGACACTGTAGCTGCCATTGGCAGGGATTGCTATGTATAGAGTGCTTGGGGGTAATCAGTAACAAGCTGCTCCCCATCCCCCTCTTGCACCTCTGACACTGTAGTTGCCATTGGCAGGGATTGCTATGTATAGAGTGCTTGGGGGTAATCAGTAACAAGCTGCTCCCCATCCCCCTCTTGCACCTCTGACACTGTAGTTGCCATTGGCAGGGATTGCTATGTATAGAGTGCTTGGGGGTAATCAGTAACAAGCTGTTCCCCATCCCCTTCTTGCACCTCTGACACTGTAGCTGCCATTGGCAGGGATTGCTATGTATAGAGTGCTTGGGGGTAATCAGTAACAAGCTGTTCCCCATCCCCTTCTTGCACCTCTAACACTGTAGCTGCCATTGGCAGGGATTGCTATGTATAGAGTGCTTGGGGGTAATCAGTAACAAGCTGCTCCCCATCCCCTTCTTGCTCCTCTGACACTGTAGTTGCCATTGGCAGGCATTGCTATGTATAGAGTGCTTGGGGGTAATCAGTAACAAGCTGCTCCCCATTCCCTTCTTGCACCTCTGACACTGTAGTTGCCATTGGCAGGCATTGCTATGTATAGAGTGCTTGGGGGTAATCAGTAACAAGCTGTTCCCCATCCCCTTCTTGCACCTCTGACACTGTAGTTGCCATTGGCAGGGATTGCTATGTATAGAGTGCTTGGGGGTAATCAGTAACAAGCTGTTCCCCATCCCCTTCTTGCACCTCTGACACTGTAGTTGCCATTGGCAGGGATTGCTATGTATAGAGTGCTTGGGGGTAATCAGTCACAAGCTGCTCCCCATCCCCTTCTTGCTCCTCTGACACTGTAGTTGCCATTGGCAGGGATTGCTATGTATAGAGTGCTTGGGGGTAATCAGTAACAAGCTGTTCCCCATCCCCTTCTTGCACCTCTGACACTGTAGCTGCCATTGGCAGGGATTGCTATGTATAGAGTGCTTGGGGGTAATCAGTAACAAGCTGCTCCCCATCCCCTTCTTGCTTCTCTGACACTGTAGTTGCCATTGGCAGGCATTGCTATGTATAGAGTGCTTGGGGGTAATCAGTAACAAGCTGCTCCCCATTCCCTTCTTGCACCTCTGACACTGTAGTTGCCATTGGCAGGCATTGCTATGTATAGAGTGCTTGGGGGTAATCAGTAACAAGCTGTTCCCCATCCCCTTCTTGCACCTCTGACACTGTAGTTGCCATTGGCAGGGATTGCTATGTATAGAGTGCTTGGGGGTAATCAGTAACAAGCTGTTCCCCATCCCCTTCTTGCACCTCTGACACTGTAGTTGCCATTGGCAGGGATTGCTATGTATAGAGTGCTTGGGGGTAATCAGTCACAAGCTGCTCCCCATCCCCTTCTTGCTCCTCTGACACTGTAGTTGCCATTGGCAGGGATTGCTATGTATAGAGTGCTTGGGGGTAATCAGTAACAAGCTCCTCCCCATCCCCTTCTTGCACCTCTGACACTGTAGCTGCCATTGGCAGGGATTGCTATGTATAGAGTGCTTGGGGGTAATCAGTAACAAGCTGCTCCCCATCCCCTTCTTGCACCTCTGACACTGTAGTTGCCATTGGCAGGGATTGCTATGTATAGAGTGCTTGGGGGTAATCAGTAACAAGCTCCTCCCCATCCCCTTCTTGCACCTCTGACACTGTAGCTGCCATTGGCAGGGATTGCTATGTATAGAGTGCTTGGGGGTAATCAGTAACAAGCTGCTCCCCATCCCCTTCTTGCTCCTCTGACACTGTAGTTGC
The DNA here is from genome assembly GCF_040937935.1 of Hyperolius riggenbachi. Classification (NCBI taxonomy): domain Eukaryota; kingdom Metazoa; phylum Chordata; class Amphibia; order Anura; family Hyperoliidae; genus Hyperolius; species Hyperolius riggenbachi. The sequence continues at coordinate 5,050,118 of NC_090651.1, forward strand.
CATTGGCAGGGATTGCTATGTATAGAGTGCTTGGGGGTAATCAGTAACAAGCTCCTCCCCATCCCCTTCTTGCACCTCTGACACTGTAGCTGCCATTGGCAGGGATTGCTATGTATAGAGTGCTTGGGGGTAATCAGTAACAAGCTGCTCCCCCTCCCCTTCTTGCTCCTCTGACACAGTAGTTGCCATTGGCAGGGATTGCTATGTATAGAGTGCTTGGGGGTAATCAGTAACAAGCTGCTCCCCACCCCCTTCTTGTACCTCTGACACTGTAGCTGCCATTGGCAGGGATTGCTATGTATAGAGTGCTTGGGGGTAATCAGTAACAAGCTGTTCCCCATCCCCTTCTTGCACCTCTGACACTGTAGCTGCCATTGGCAGGGATTGCTATGTATAGAGTGCTTGGGGGTAATCAGTAACAAGCTGCTCCCCATCCCCTTCTTGCTCCTCTGACACTGTAGTTGCCATTGGCAGGGATTGCTATGTATAGAGTGCTTGGGGGTAATCAGTAACAAGCTCCTCCCCATCCCCTTCTTGCACCTCTGACACTGCAGTTGCCATTGGCAGGGATTGCTATGTATAGAGTGCTTGGGGGTAATCAGTAACAAGCTGTTCCCCATCCCCTTCTTGCACCTCTGACACTGTAGCTGCCATTGGCAGGGATTGCTATGTATAGAGTGCTTGGGGGTAATCAGTAACAAGCTGCTCCCCATCCCCTTCTTGCTCCTCTGACACTGTAGTTGCCATTGGCAGGGATTGCTATGTATAGAGTGCTTGGGGGTAATCAGTAACAAGCTGCTCCCCATCCCCTTCTTGCACCTCTGACACTGTAGTTGCCATTGGCAGGGATTGCTATGTATAGAGTGCTTGGGGTAATCAGTAACAAGCTGTTCCCCATCCCCTTCTTACACCTCTGACACTGTAGTTGCCATTGGCAGGGATTGCTATGTATAGAGTGCTTGGAGGTAATCAGTAACACACTGCTCCCCATCCCCTTCTTGCACCTCTGACACTGTAGTTGCCATTGGCAGGGATTGCTATGTATAGAGTGCTTGGGGGTAATCAGTAACAAGCTGCTCCCCATCCCCTTCTTGCACCTCTGACACTGTAGTTGCCATTGGCAGGGATTGCTATGTATAGAGGGCTTGGGGGTAATCAGTAACAAGCTGCTCCCCATCCCCTTCTTGCACCTCTGACACTGTAGTTGCCATTGGCAGGGATTGCTATGTATAGAGTGCTTGGGGGTAATCAGTAACAAGCTGCTCCCCATCCCCTTCTTGTACCTCTGACACTGTAGTTACCATTGGCAGGGATTGCTATGTATAGAGTGCTTGGGGGTAATCAGTAACAAGCTGCTCCCCATCCCCTTCTTGCACCTCTGACACTGTAATTGCCATTGGCAGGGATTGCTATGTATAGAGTGCTTGGGGGTAATCAGTAACAAGCTGCTCCCCATCCCCTTCTTGCACCTCTGACACTGTAGTTACCATTGGCAGGGATTGCTATGTATAGAGTGCTTGGGGGTAATCAGTAACAAGCTGCTCCCCATTCCCTTCTTGCACCTCTGACACTGTAGTTGCCATTGGCAGGGATTGCTATGTATAGAGTGCTTGGGGGTAATCAGTAACAAGCTGCTCCCCATCCCCTTCTTGCACCTCTGACACTGTAGTTGCCATTGGCAGGGATTGCTATGTATAGAGTGCTTGGGGGTAATCAGTAACAAGCTGCTCCCCATCCCCTTCTTGCACCTCTGACACTGTACTTGCCATTGGCAGGGATTGCTATGTATAGAGTGCTTGGGGGTAATCAGTAACAAGCTGCTCCCCATCCCCTTCTTGTACCTCTGACACTGTAGTTACCATTGGCAGGGATTGCTATGTATAGAGTGCTTGGGGGTAATCAGTAACAAGCTGCTCCCCATCCCCTTCTTGCACCTCTGACACTGTAATTGCCATTGGCAGGGATTGCTATGTATAGAGTGCTTGGGGGTAATCAGTAACAAGCTGCTCCCCATCCCCTTCTTGCACCTCTGACACTGTAGTTACCATTGGCAGGGATTGCTATGTATAGAGTGCTTGGGGGTAATCAGTAACAAGCTGCTCCCCATCCCCTTCTTGCACCTCTGACACTGTAGTTGCCATTGGCAGGGATTGCTATGTATAGAGTGCTTGGGGGTAATCAGTAACAAGCTGTTCCCCATCCCCTTCTTGCACCTCTGACACTGTAGTTGCCATTGGCAGGGATTGCTATGTATAGAGTGCTTGGGGGTAATCAGTAACAAGCTGTTCCCCATCCTCTTCTTGCACCTCTGACACTGTAGTTGCCATTGGCAGGGATTGCTATGTATAGAGTGCTTGGGGGTAATCAGTAACAAGCTGTTCCCCATCCCCTTCCTGCACCTCTGACACTGTAGTTGCCATTGGCAGGGATTGCTATGTATAGAGTGCTTGGGGGTAATCAGTAACAAGCTGCTCCCCATCCCCTTCTTGCACCTCTGACACTGTAGTTGCCATTGGCAGGGATTGCTATGTATAGAGTGCTTGGGGGTAATCAGTAACACACTGCTCCCCATCCCCTTCTTGTACCTCTGACACTGTAGTTGCCATTGGCAGGGATTGCTATGTATAGAGTGCTTGGGGGTAATCAGTAACAAGCTGCTCCCCATCCCCTTCTTGTACCTCTGACACTGTAGTTGCCATTGGCAGGGATTGCTATGTATAGAGTGCTTGGGGGTAATCAGTAACACACTGCTCCCCATCCCCTTCTTGTACCTCTGACACTGTAGTTGCCATTGGCAGGGATTGCTATGTATAGAGTGCTTGGGGGTAATCAGTAACAAGCTGCTCCCCATCCCCTTCTCGCACCTCTGACACTGTAGCTGCCATTGGCAGGGATTGCTATGTATAGAGTGCTTGGGGGTAATCAGTAACAAGCTGTTCCCCATCCCCTTCTTGCACCTCTGACACTGTAGTTGCCATTGGCAGGGATTGCTATGTATAGAGTGCTTGGGGGTAATCAGTAACAAGCTGTTCTCCATCCCCTTCTTGTACCTCTGACACTGTAGTTGCCATTGGCAGGGATTGCTATGTATAGAGTGCTTGGGGGTAATCAGTAACAAGCTGCTCCCCATCCCCTTCTTGCACCTCTGACACTGTAGTTGCCATTGGCAGGGATTGCTATGTATAGAGGGCTTGGGGGTAATCAGTAACAAGCTGCTCCCCATCCCCTTCTTGCACCTCTGACACTGTAGTTGCCATTGGCAGGGATTGCTATGTATAGAGTGCTTGGGGGTAATCAGTAACAAGCTGCTCCCCATCCCCTTCTTGCACATCTGACACTGTAGTTGCCATTGGCAGGGATTGCTATGTATAGAGTGCTTGGGGGTAATCAGTAACAAGCTGTTCCCCATCCCCTTCTTGCACCTCTGACACTGTAGTTGCCATTGGCAGGGATTGCTATGTATAGAGTGCTTGGGGGTAATCAGTAACAAGCTGTTCTCCATCCCCTTCTTGCACCTCTGACACTGTAGTTGCCATTGGCAGGGAATGCTATGTATAGAGTGCTTGGGGGTAATCAGTAACAAGCTGTTCCCCATCCCCTTCTTGCACCTCTGACACTGTAGTTGCCATTGGCAGGGATTGCTATGTATATAGTGCTTGGGGGTAATCAGTAACAAGCTGCTCTCCATCCCCTTCTTGCACCTCTGACACTGTAGTTGCCATTGGCAGGGAATGCTATGTATAGAGTGCTTGGGGGTAATCAGTAACACACTGTTCCTCATCCCCTTCTTGCACCTCTGACACTGTAGTTGCCATTGGCAGGGATTGCTATGTATAGAATGCTTGGGGGTAATCAGTAACACACTGCTCCCCATCCCCTTCTTGCATCTCTGACACTGTAGTTACCATTGGCAGTGATTGCTATGTATAGAGTGCTTGGGGGTAATCAGTAACACACTGTTCCTCATCCCCTTCTTGCACATCTGACACTGTAGTTGCCATTGGCAGGGATTGCTATGTATAGAGTGCTTGGGGGTAATCAGTAACAAGCTGTTCCCCATCCCCTTCTTGCTCCTCTGACACTGTAGTTGCCATTGGCAGGGAATGCTATGTATAGTGCTTGGGGGTAATCAGTAACAAGCTCCTCCCCATCCCCTTCTTGCACATCTGACACTGTAGTTGCCATTGGCAGGGATTGCTATGTATAGAGTGCTTGGGGGTAATCAGTAACAAGCTGTTCCCCATCCCCTTCTTGCTCCTCTGACACTGTAGTTGCCATTGGCAGGGAATGCTATGTATAGTGCTTGGGGGTAATCAGTAACAAGCTCCTCCCCATCCCCTTCCTGCACCTCTGACACTGTAGTTGCCATTGGCAGGGATTGCTATGTATAGAGTGCTTGGGGGTAATCAGTAACAAGCTGCTCCCCATCCCCTTCTTGCACCTCTGACACTGTAGCTGCCATTGGCAGGGATTGCTATGTATAGAGTGCTTGGGGGTAATCAGTAACAAGCTGCTCCCCATCCCCTTCTTGTACCTCTGACACTGTAGTTGCCATTGGCAGGGATTGCTATGTATAGAGTGCTTGGGGGTAATCAGTAACAAGCTGTTCCCCATCCCCTTCTTGCTCCTCTGACACTGTAGTTGCCATTGGCAGGGAATGCTATGTATAGTGCTTGGGGGTAATCAGTAACAAGCTCCTCCCCATCCCCTTCCTGCACCTCTGACACTGTAGTTGCCATTGGCAGGGATTGCTATGTATAGAGTGCTTGGGGGTAATCAGTAACAAGCTGCTCCCCATCCCCTTCTTGCACCTCTGACACTGTAGTTGCCATTGGCAGGGATTGCTATGTATAGAGTGCTTGGGGGTAATCAGTAACAAGCTGTTCCCCATCCCCTTCTTGCACCTCTGACACTGTAGTTGCCATTGGCAGGGATTGCTATGTATAGAGTGCTTGGGGGTAATCAGTAACAAGCTGTTCCCCATTCCCTTCTTGCACCTCTGACACTGTAGTTGCCATTGGCAGGGATTGCTATGTATAGAGTGCTTGGGGGTAATCAGTAACAAGCTGCTCCCCATCCCCTTCTTGCACCTCTGACACTGTAGTTGCCATTGGCAGGGATTGCTATGTATAGAGTGCTTGGGGGTAATCAGTAACAAGCTGTTCCCCATCCCCTTCTTGCACCTCTGACACTGTAGTTGCCATTGGCAGGGAATGCTATGTATAGTGCTTGGGGGTAATCAGTAACAAGCTGCTCCCCATCCCCTTCTTGTACCTCTGACACTGTAGTTGCCATTGGCAGGGATTGCTATGTATAGTGCTTGGGGGTAATCAGTAACAAGCTGCTCCCCATCCCCTTCTTGTACCTCTGACACTGTAGTTGCCATTGGCAGGGATTGCTATGTATAGTGCTTGGGGGTAATCAGTAACAAGCTTTTCCCCATTCCCTTCTTGCACCTCTGACACTGTAGCTGCCATTGGCAGGGATTGCTATGTATAGAGTGCTTGGGGGTAATCAGTAACAAGCTGCTCCCCATCCCCTTCTTGCACCTCTGACACTGTAGTTGCCATTGGCAGGGATTGCTATGTATAGAGTGCTTGGGGGTAATCAGTAACAAGCTGCTCCCCACCCCCTTCTTGTACCTCTGACACTGTAGTTGCCATTGGCAGGGATTGTTTTGTATAGAGTGCTTGGGGGTAATCAGTAACAAGCTGCTCCCCATCCCCTTCTTGCACCTCTGACACTGTAGTTGCCATTGGCAGGGATTGCTATGTATAGAGTGCTTGGGGGTAATCAGTAACAAGCTGTTCCCCACCCCCTTCTTGTACCTCTGACACTGTAGTTGCCATTGGCAGGGATTGCTATGTATAGAGTGCTTGGGGGTAATCAGTAACAAGCTGCTTCCCATCCCCTTCTTGCACCTCTGACACTGTAGTTGCCATTGGCAGGGATTGCTATGTATAGAGTGCTTGGGGGTAATCAGTAACAAGCTGTTCCCCATCCTCTTCTTGCACCTCTGACACTGTAGTTGCCATTGGCAGGGATTGCTATGTATAGAGTGCTTGGGGGTAATCAGTAACAAGCTGCTCCCCATCCCCTTCTTGCTCCTCTGACACTGTAGTTGCCATTGGCAGGGATTGCTATGTATAGAGTGCTTGGGGGTAATCAGTAACAAGCTGTTCCCCATCCCCTTCTTGCTCCTCTGACACTGTAGTTGCCATTGGCAGGCATTGCTATGTATAGAGTGCTTGGGGGTAATCAGTAACAAGCTGCTCCCCATCCCCTTCTTGCTCCTCTGACACTGTAGTTGCCATTGGCAGGGATTGCTATGTATAGAGTGCTTGGGGGTAATCAGTAACAAGCTGTTCCCCATCCCCTTCTGGCACCTCTGACACTGTAGTTGCCATTGGCAGGGATTGCTATGTATAGAGTGCTTGGGGGTAATCAGTAACAAGCTCCTCCCCATCCCCTTCTTGCACCTCTGACACTGTAGTTGCCATTGGCAGGGATTGCTATGTATAGAGTGCTTGGGGGTAATCAGTAACAAGCTGTTCCCCATCCCCTTCTTGCACCTCTGACACTGTAGTTGCCATTGGCAGGGATTGCTATGTATAGAGTGCTTGGGGGTAATCAGTAACATGCTGCTCCCCATCCCCTTCTTGTACCTCTGACACTGTAGTTGCCATTGGCAGGGATTGCTATGTATAGAGTGCTTGGGGGTAATCAGTAACAAGCTGCTCCCCATCCCCTTCTTGTACCTCTGACACTGTAGTTGCCATTGGCAGGGATTGCTATGTATAGAGTGCTTGGGGGTAATCAGTAACAAGCTGCTCCCCATCCCCTTCTTGCACCTCTGACACTGTAGTTGCCATTGGCAGGGATTGCTATGTATAGAGTGCTTGGGGGTAATCAGTAACACACTGCTCCCCATCCCCTTCTTGTACCTCTGACACTGTAGTTGCCATTGGCAGGGATTGCTATGTATAGAGTGCTTGGGGGTAATCAGTAACAAGCTGCTCCCCATCCCCTTCTTGTACCTCTGACACTGTAGTTGCCATTGGCAGGGATTGCTATGTATAGAGTGCTTGGGGGTAATCAGTAACAAGCTGCTCCCCATCCCCTTCTTGCACCTCTGACACTGTAGTTGCCATTGGCAGGGATTGCTATGTATAGAGTACTTGGGGGTAATCAGTAACAAGCTGTTCCCCATCCCCTTCTTGCACCTCTGACACTGTAGTTGCCATTGGCAGGGATTGCTATGTATAGAGTGCTTGGGGGTAATCAGTAACAAGCTGCTCCCCATCCCCTTCTTGCACCTCTGACACTGTAGTTGCCATTGGCAGGGATTGCTATGTATAGAGTGCTTGGGGGTAATCAGTAACAAGCTGCTCCCCATCCCCTTCTTGCACCTCTGACACTGTAGTTGCCATTGGCAGGGATTGCTATGTATAGAGTGCTTGGGGGTAATCAGTAACAAGCTGCTCCCCGCCCCCTTCTTGTACCTCTGACACTGTAGTTGCCATTGGCAGGGATTGCTATGTATAGAGTGCTTGGGGGTAATCAGTAACAAGCTGTTCCCCATCCCCTTCTTGCTCCTCTGACACTGTAGTTGCCATTGGCAGGGATTGCTATGTATAGAGTGCTTGGGGGTAATCAGTAACAAGCTGCTCCCCATCCTCTTCTTGCACCTCTGACACTGTAGCTGCCATTGGCAGGGATTGCTATGTATAGAGTGCTTGGGGGTAATCAGTAACAAGCTGCTCCCCATCCTCTTCTTGCACCTCTGACACTGTAGTTGCCATTGGCAGGGATTGCTATGTATAGAGTGCTTGGGGGTAATCAGTAACAAGCTGTTCCCCATCCCCTTCTTGCACCTCTGACACTGTAGTTGCCATTGGCAGGGATTGCTATGTATAGAGTGCTTGGGGGTAATCAGTAACAAGCTGTTCCCCATCCCCTTCTTGCTCCTCTGACACTGTAGTTGCCATTGGCAGGGATTGCTATGTATAGAGTGCTTGGGGGTAATCAGTAACAAGCTGCTCCCCATCCCCTTCTTGTACCTCTGACACTGTAGTTGCCATTGGCAGGGATTGCTATGTATAGAGTGCTTGGGGGTAATCAGTAACAAGCTGCTCCCCATCCCCTTCTTGCTCCTCTGACACTGTAGTTGCCATTGGCAGGGATTGCTATGTATAGAGTGCTTGGGGGTAATCAGTAACAAGCTGTTCCCCATCCCCTTCTTGCACCTCTGACACTGTAGTTGCCATTGGCAGGGATTGCTATGTATAGAGTGCTTGGGGGTAATCAGTAACATGCTGCTCCCCATCCCCTTCTTGTACCTCTGACACTGTAGTTGCCATTGGCAGGGATTGCTATGTATAGAGTGCTTGGGGGTAATCAGTAACAAGCTGCTCCCCATCCCCTTCTTGTACCTCTGACACTGTAGTTGCCATTGGCAGGGATTGCTATGTATAGAGTGCTTGGGGGTAATCAGTAACAAGCTGCTCCCCATCCCCTTCTTGCACCTCTGACACTGTAGTTGCCATTGGCAGGGATTGCTATGTATAGAGTGCTTGGGGGTAATCAGTAACAAGCTGTTCCCCATCCCCTTCTTGCACCTCTGACACTGTAGTTGCCATTGGCAGGGATTGCTATGTATAGAGTGCTTGGGGGTAATCAGTAACAAGCTGCTCCCCATCCCCTTCTTGCACCTCTGACACTGTAGTTGCCATTGGCAGGGATTGCTATGTATAGAGTGCTTGGGGGTAATCAGTAACAAGCTGCTCCCCATCCCCTTCTTGCACCTCTGACACTGTAGTTGCCATTGGCAGGGATTGCTATGTATAGAGTGCTTGGGGGTAATCAGTAACAAGCTGCTCCCCGCCCCCTTCTTGTACCTCTGACACTGTAGTTGCCATTGGCAGGGATTGCTATGTATAGAGTGCTTGGGGGTAATCAGTAACAAGCTGTTCCCCATCCCCTTCTTGCTCCTCTGACACTGTAGTTGCCATTGGCAGGGATTGCTATGTATAGAGTGCTTGGGGGTAATCAGTAACAAGCTGCTCCCCATCCTCTTCTTGCACCTCTGACACTGTAGCTGCCATTGGCAGGGATTGCTATGTATAGAGTGCTTGGGGGTAATCAGTAACAAGCTGCTCCCCATCCTCTTCTTGCACCTCTGACACTGTAGTTGCCATTGGCAGGGATTGCTATGTATAGAGTGCTTGGGGGTAATCAGTAACAAGCTGTTCCCCATCCCCTTCTTGCACCTCTGACACTGTAGCTGCCATTGGCAGGGATTGCTATGTATAGAGTGCTTGGGGATAATCAGTAACAAGCTGCTCCCCATCCTCTTCTTGCACCTCTGACACTGTAGTTGCCATTGGCAGGGATTGCTATGTATAGAGTGCTTGGGGGTAATCAGTAACAAGCTGCTCCCCATCCCCTTCTTGCACCTCTGACACTGTAGTTGCCATTGGCAGGGATTGCTATGTATAGAGTGCTTGGGGGTAATCAGTAACAAGCTGCTCCCCATCCCCTTCTTGCACCTCTGACACTGTAGTTGCCATTGGCAGGGATTGCTATGTATAGAGTGCTTGGGGGTAATCAGTAACAAGCTGTTCCCCATCCCCTTCTTGCACCTCTGACACTGTAGTTGCCATTGGCAGGGATTGCTATGTATAGAGTGCTTGGGGGTAATCAGTAACAAGCTGCTCCCCATCCCCTTCTTGCACCTCTGACACTGTAGTTGCCATTGGCAGGGATTGCTATGTATAGAGTGCTTGGGGGTAATCAGTAACAAGCTGCTCCCCATCCCCTTCTTGCACCTCTGACACTGTAGTTGCCATTGGCAGGGATTGCTATGTATAGAGTGCTTGGGGGTAATCAGTAACAAGCTGCTCCCCGCCCCCTTCTTGTACCTCTGACACTGTAGTTGCCATTGGCAGGGATTGCTATGTATAGAGTGCTTGGGGGTAATCAGTAACAAGCTGTTCCCCATCCCCTTCTTGCTCCTCTGACACTGTAGTTGCCATTGGCAGGGATTGCTATGTATAGAGTGCTTGGGGGTAATCAGTAACAAGCTGCTCCCCATCCTCTTCTTGCACCTCTGACACTGTAGCTGCCATTGGCAGGGATTGCTATGTATAGAGTGCTTGGGGGTAATCAGTAACAAGCTGCTCCCCATCCTCTTCTTGCACCTCTGACACTGTAGTTGCCATTGGCAGGGATTGCTATGTATAGAGTGCTTGGGGGTAATCAGTAACAAGCTGTTCCCCATCCCCTTCTTGCACCTCTGACACTGTAGTTGCCATTGGCAGGGATTGCTATGTATAGAGTGCTTGGGGGTAATCAGTAACAAGCTGCTCCCCATCCTCTTCTTGCTCCTCTGACACTGTAGTTGCCATTGGCAGGGATTGCTATGTATAGAGTTCTTGGGGGTAATCAGTAACAAGCTGCTCCCCATCCCCTTCTTGCTCCTCTGACACTGTAGTTGCCATTGGCAGGGATTGCTATGTATAGAGTGCTTGGGGGTAATCAGTAACAAGCTGCTCCCCATCCCCTTCTTGCACCTCTGACACTGTAGTTGCCATTGGCAGGGATTGCTATGTATAGAGTGCTTGGGGGTAATCAGTAACAAGCTGCTTCCCATCCCCTTCTTGCACCTCTGACACTGTAGTTGCCATTGGCAGGGATTGCTATGTATAGAGTGCTTGGGGGTAATCAGTAACAAGCTGCTCCCCATCCCCTTCTTGCTCCTCTGACACTGTAGTTGCCATTGGCAGGGATTGCTATGTATAGAGTGCTTGGGGGTAATCAGTAACAAGCTGCTCCCCATCCCCTTCTTGCTCCTCTGACACTGTAGTTGCCATTGGCAGGGATTGCTATGTATAGAGTGCTTGGGGGTAATCAGTAACAAGCTGCTCCCCATCCCCTTCTTGCACCTCTGACACTGTAGTTGCCATTGGCAGGGATTGCTATGTATAGAGTGCTTGGGGGTAATCAGTAACAAGCTGTTCCCCATCCCCTTCTTGCACCTCTGACACTGTAGTTGCCATTGGCAGGGATTGCTATGTATAGAGTGCTTGGGGGTAATCAGTAACAAGCTGCTCCCCATCCTCTTCTTGCACCTCTGACACTGTAGTTGCCATTGGCAGGGATTGCTATGTATAGAGTGCTTGGGGGTAATCAGTAACAAGCTGCTCCCCATCCCCTTCTTGCACCTCTGACACTGTAGTTGCCATTGGCAGGGATTGCTATGTATAGAGTGCTTGGGGGTAATCAGTAACAAGCTCCTCCCCCTCCCCTTCTTGTACCTCTGACACTGTAGTTGCCATTGTCAGGGATTGCTATGTATAGAGTGCTTGGGGGTAATCAGTAACAAGCTGTTCCCCGTCCCCTTCTTGCACCTCTGACACTGTAGCTGCCATTGGCAGGGATTGCTATGTATAGAGTGCTTGGGGGTAATCAGTAACACACTGTTCCCCATCCCCTTCTTGTACCTCTGACACTGTAGTTGCCATTGGCAGGGATTGCTATGTATAGAGTGCTTGGGGGTAATCAGTAACAAGCTGTTCCCCATCCCCTTCTTGCACCTCTAACACTGTAGTTGCCATTGGCAGGGATTGCTATGTATAGAGTGCTTGGGGGTAATCAGTAACAAGCTGCTCCCCATCCCCTTCTTGCACCTCTTACACTGTAGTTGCCATTGGCAGGGATTGCTATGTATAGAGTGCTTGGGGGTAATCAGTAACAAGCTGTTCCCCATCCCCTTCTTGCACCTCTGACACTGTAGTTGCCATTGGCAGGGATTGCTATGTATACAGTGCTTGGGGGTAATCAGTAACAAGCTGTTCCCCATCCCCTTCTTGCTCCTCTGACACTGTAGTTGCCATTGGCAGGGATTGCTATGTATAGAGTGCTTGGGGGTAATCAGTAACAAGCTGTTCCCCATCCCCTTCTTGCACCTCTGACACTGTAGTTGCCATTGGCAGGGATTGCTATGTATAGAGTGCTTGGGGGTAATCAGTAACAAGCTGTTCCCCATCCCCTTCTTGCTCCTCTGACACTGTAGTTGCCATTGGCAGGGATTGCTATGTATAGAGTGCTTGGGGGTAGTCATTAACAAACTGTTCCCCATCCTCTTCTTGCACCTCTGACACTGTAGTTGCCATTGGCAGGGATTGCTATGTATAGAGTGCTTGGGGGTAATCAGTAACAAGCTGCTCCCCGCCCCCTTCTTGCTCCTCTGACACTGTAGCTGCCATTGGCAGGAATTGCTATGTATAGAGTGCTTGGGGGTAATCAGTAACAAGCTGTTCCCCATCCCCTTCTTGCTCCTCTGACACTGTAGTTGCCATTGGCAGGGATTGCTATGTATAGAGTGCTTGGGGGTAGTCATTAACAAACTGTTCCCCATCCTCTTCTTGCACCTCTGACACTGTAGTTGCCATTGGCAGGGATTGCTATGTATAGAGTGCTTGGGGGTAATCAGTAACAAGCTGTTCCCCATCCCCTTCTTGCTCCTCTGACACTGTAGCTGCCATTGGCAGGGATTGCTATGTATAGAGTGCTTGGGGGTAATCAGTAACAAGCTGCTCCCCGCCCCCTTCTTGCTCCTCTGACACTGTAGCTGCCATTGGCAGGAATTGCTATGTATAGAGTGCTTGGGGGTAATCAGTAACAAGCTGTTCCCCATCCCCTTCTTGCTCCTCTGACACTGTAGCTGCCATTGGCAGGGATTGCTATGTATAGAGTGCTTGGGGGTAATCAGTAACAAGCTGTTCCCCATCCCCTTCTTGCTCCTCTGACACTGTAGCTGCCATTGGCAGGGATTGCTATGTATAGAGTGCTTGGGGGTAATCAGTAACAAGCTGCTTCCCATCCCCTTCTTGTACCTCTGACACTGTAGCTGCCATTGGCAGGGATTGCTATGTATAGAGTGCTTGGGGGTAATCAGTAACAAGCTGCTCCCCATCCCCTTCTTGCACCTCTGACACTGTAGTTGCCATTGGCAGGGATTGCTATGTATAGAGTGCTTGGGGGTAATCAGTAACAAGCTGCTCCCCACCCCCTTCTTGTACCTCTGACACTGTAGTTGCCATTGGCAGGGATTGTTATGTATAGAGTGCTTGGGGGTAATCAGTAACAAGCTGCTCCCCATCCCCTTCTTGCTCCTCTGACACTGTAGTTGCCATTGGCAGGGATTGCTATGTGTAGAGTGCTTGGGGGTAATCAGTAACAAGCTGCTCCCCATCCCCTTCCTGCACCTCTGACACTGTAGCTGCCATTGGCAGGGATTGCTATGTATAGAGTGCTTGGGGGTAATCAGTAACAAGCTGCTCCCCATCCCCTTCTTGCACCTCTGACACTGTAGTTGCCATTGGCAGGGATTGCTATGTATAGAGTGCTTGGGGGTAATCAGTAACAAGCTGCTCCCCATCCCCTTCTTGCTCCTCTGACACTGTAGTTGCCATTGGCAGGGATTGCTATGTATAGAGTGCTTGGGGGTAATCAGTAACAAGCTCCTCCCATCCCCTTCTTGCACCTCTGACACTGCAGTTGCCATTGGCAGGGATTGCTATGTATAGAGTGCTTGGGGGTAATCAGTAACAAGCTGTTCCCCATCCTCTTCTTGCACCTCTGACACTGTAGTTGCCATTGGCAGGGATTGCTATGTATAGAGTGCTTGGGGGTAATCAGTAACAAGCTGTTCCCCATCCCCTTCTTGCACCTCTGACACTGTAGTTGCCATTGGCAGGGATTGCTATGTATAGAGTGCTTGGGGGTAATCAGTAACAAGCTGCTCCCCATCCTCTTCTTGCACCTCTGACACTGTAGTTGCCATTGGCAGGGATTGCTATGTATAGAGTGCTTGGGGGTAATCAGTAACAAGCTGCTCCCCATCCCCTTCTTGCTCCTCTGACACTGTAGTTGCCATTGGCAGGGATTGCTATGTATAGAGTGCTTGGGGGTAATCAGTAACAAGCTGCTCCCCATCCCCTTCTTGCTCCTCTGACACTGTAGTTGCCATTGGCAGGGATTGCTATGTATAGAGTGCTTGGGGGTAATCAGTAACAAGCTGTTCCCCATCCCCTTCTTGCACCTCTGACACTGTAGTTGCCATTGGCAGGGATTGCTATGTATAGAGTGCTTGGGGGTAATCAGTAACAAGCTGTTCCCCATCCTCTTCTTGCACCTCTGACACTGTAGTTGCCATTGGCAGGGATTGCTATGTATAGAGTGCTTGGGGGTAATCAGTAACAAGCTGTTCCCCATCCTCTTCTTGCTCCTCTGACACTGTAGTTGCCATTGGCAGGGATTGCTATGTATAGAGTGCTTGGGGGTAATCAGTAACACACTGTTCCCCATTCCCTTCTTGCACCTCTGACACTGTAGTTGCCGTTGGCAGGGATTGCTATGTATAGAGTGCTTGGGGGTAATCAGTAACAAGCTGTTCCCCATTCCCTTCTTGCACCTCTGACACTGTAGTTGCCATTGGCAGGGATTGCTATGTATAGAGTGCTTGGGGGTAATCAGTAACAAGCTGTTCCCCATTCCCTTCTTGCACCTCTGACACTGTAGTTGCCATTGGCAGGCATTGCTATGTATAGAGTGCTTGGGGGTAATCAGTAACAAGCTGTTCCCCATCCCCTTCTTGTACCTCTGACACTGTAGTTGCCATTGGCAGGGATTGCTATGTATAGAGTGCTTGGGGGTAATCAGTAACAAGCTGCTCCCCATCCCCTTCTTGCACCTCTGACACTGTAGTTGCCATTGGCAGGGATTGCTATGTATAGAGTGCTTGGGGGTAATCAGTAACAAGCTGTTCCCCATTCCCTTCTTGCACCTCTGACACTGTAGTTGCCATTGGCAGGGATTGCTATGTATAGAGTGCTTGGAGGTAATCAGTAACAAGCTGTTCCCCATCCCCTTCTTGTACCTCTGACACTGTAGTTGCCATTGGCAGGGATTGCTATGTATAGAGTGCTTGGGGGTAATCAGTAACAAGCTGTTCCCCATCCTCTTCTTGCACCTCTGACACTGTAGTTGCCATTGGCAGGGATTGCTATGTATAGAGTGCTTGGGGGTAATCAGTAACAAGCTGTTCCCCATCCTCTTCTTGCTCCTCTGACACTGTAGTTGCCATTGGCAGGGATTGCTATGTATAGAGTGCTTGGGGGTAATCAGTAACACACTGTTCCCCATTCCCTTCTTGCACCTCTGACACTGTAGTTGCCATTGGCAGGGATTGCTATGTATAGAGTGCTTGGGGGTAATCAGTAACAAGCTGTTCCCCATTCCCTTCTTGCACCTCTGACACTGTAGTTGCCATTGGCAGGGATTGCTATGTATAGAGTGCTTGGGGGTAATCAGTAACAAGCTGTTCCCCATTCCCTTCTTGCACCTCTGACACTGTAGTTGCCATTGGCAGGCATTGCTATGTATAGAGTGCTTGGGGGTAATCAGTAACAAGCTGTTCCCCATCCCCTTCTTGTACCTCTGACACTGTAGTTGCCATTGGCAGGGATTGCTATGTATAGAGTGCTTGGGGGTAATCAGTAACAAGCTGCTCCCCATCCCCTTCTTGCACCTCTGACACTGTAGTTGCCATTGGCAGGGATTGCTATGTATAGAGTGCTTGGGGGTAATCAGTAACAAGCTGTTCCCCATTCCCTTCTTGCACCTCTGACACTGTAGTTGCCATTGGCAGGGATTGCTATGTATAGAGTGCTTGGGGGTAATCAGTAACAAGCTCCTCCCCCTCCCCTTCTTGCACCTCTGACACTGTAGTTGCCATTGGCAGGGATTGCTATGTATAGAGTGCTTGGGGGTAATCAGTAACAAGCTCCTCCCCATCCCCTTCTTGCTCCTCTGACACTGTAGTTGCCATTGGCAGGGATTGCTATGTATAGAGTGCTTGGGGGTAATCAGTAACAAGCTCCTCCCCCTCCCCTTCTTGCACCTCTGACACTGTAGTTGCCATTGGCAGGGATTGCTATGTATAGAGTGCTTGGGGGTAATCAGTAACAAGCTGCTCCCCATCCCCTTCTTGCTCCTCTGACACTGTAGTTGCCATTGGCAGGGATTGCTATGTATAGAGTGCTTGGGGGTAATCAGTAACAAGCTGCTTCCCATCCCCTTCTTGTACCTCTGACACTGTAGTTGCCATTGGCAGGGATTGCTATGTATAGAGTGCTTGGAGGTAATCAGTAACAAGCTGTTCCCCATCCCCTTCTTGTACCTCTGACACTGTAGTTGCCATTGGCAGGGATTGCTATGTATAGAGTGCTTGGGGGTAATCAGTAACAAGCTGCTCCCCATCCCCTTCTTGCACCTCTGACACTGTAGTTGCCATTGGCAGGGATTGCTATGTATAGAGTGCTTGGGGGTAATCAGTAACAAGCTGCTTCCCATCCCCTTCTTGCACCTCTGACACTGTAGTTGCCATTGGCAGGGATTGCTATGTATAGAGTGCTTGGGGGTAATCAGTAACAAGCTGCTCCCCATCCCCTTCTTGCACATCTGACACTGTAGTTGCCATTGGCAGGGATTGCTATGTATAGAGTGCTTGGGGGTAATCAGTAACAAGCTGCTCCCCATCCCCTTCTTGCACATCTGACACTGTAGTTGCCATTGGCAGGGATTGCTATGTATAGAGTGCTTGGGGTAATCAGTAACAAGCTGTTCCCCATCCTCTTCTTGCTCCTCTGACACTGTAGTTGCCATTGGCAGGTTTTGGTGCGCCGTATCAATTGTTATGTATAGAGTGTCTGGGGGGCCCCATGTAAAACTTGCATCGGGGCCCACAGCTCCTTAGCTACGCCACTGTGCTCAGCAATGGTTGTTTTTCCTGCAACAACTGAAAAAAAGGGGAATACTGTGGTAGCTACTGACCAGCTTCTACTCCTCCATGATTGAGACAATCCTCTAGTCTTCTGTCATTGTCTGGTATGAAGGTGCACTGGTAAGGGACAGGGAACTTCAAAGGGCCATCAATGCTGTGGAGAGGATCATCAGAACCTCTCTGCCCCAACTGGACCTCCTACATGCCTCCAGAGTGAAGACCAGGCCCAACAGGATAACAAACGACCCCCTGCCACCCCAGCAGGCACTACTTCAACCCTCTCCCATCAGGCTGCCGCTACAGATCCATCCCCACCTTCTTTCCCCAAGCTGCCCTCCTGAACTCAAGTCAAACCCCCAACCAAATCCCCTAGCCTCCCTTGTTTTGTCTTGTTGCCCCCCTTGTATCCCTGAACCGATGCCACATTTTAACCTATGTCTGTTAATCTGTGTTTGATAAATTGCACTACTGCCAATGCCTAAGTGTACCAAAAACAATTGTAGGTGCTACACCTGTCGTACTTGGCAAATGAAGATTCTGATGTGACTCTGAGCTGGGCACTGGATGGTCTTGTGACTCTGGGCAGGGTTTGAGCCTTCCTAGATAGATAAGACCACCAGATGATCATGTGATTCTGGACTTGGTGAGATGCTGTTTGAATATGAAAGACCACTGGATGATCATGTGATTCTTCTGGACTAGGTGAGATGTTGCCAGGTCAATGGATGCAGTGATGGCTGACGAGTTACACCGGATGCAGTGATTGCTGACGAGTTACACAGGTTGCAGTGATGTCTGACGAGTTACACAGGATGCAGTGATGGCTGACGAGTTACACAGGATGCCGTGATGGCTGACGAGATACACAGGATGCAGTGATGGCTGACGAGATACACAGGATGCAGTGATGACTGACGAGTTACACAGGAGTGAGTGATGGCTGATGAGATACACTGGATGCAGTGATGGCTGACGAGTTATACAGGATGCAGTGATGGCTGACGAGTTACACAGGATTCAGTGATGGCTGACGAGTTACACAGGATGCCGTGATGGCTGACGAGTTACACAGGATGCAGTGATGGCTGACGAGATACACAGGATGCAGTGATGGCTGACGAGATACACAGGATGCAGTGATGGCTGACGAGATACACAGGATGCAGTGATGGCTGACGAGATACACAGGATGCAGTGATGGCTGACGAGATACACAGGATGCCGTGATGGCTGATGAGATACACAGGATGCAGTGATGGCTGACGAGATACACAGGATGCAGTGATGGCTGACGAGATACACAGGATGCAGTGATGGCTGACGAGATACATAGGATGCAGTGATGGTTGACGAGATACACAGGATGCAGTGTTGGCTGATGAGATACACAGGATGCAGTGATGGCTGACGAGTTACACAGGATGCAGTGATGGCTGACGAGTTTCACAGGTGTCAGTGATGGCTGATGAGATACACAGGATGCAGTGATGGCTGACGAGTTATACAGGATGCAGTGATGGCTGACGAGTTACACAGGATGCAGTGATGGCTGACGAGTTACACAGGATGCAGTGATGGCTGACGAGTTACACAGGATGCCGTGATGGCTGACGAGTTACACAGGATGCAGTGATGGCTGACGAGTTACACAGGATGCAGTGATGGCTGACGAGATACACAGGATGCAGTGATGGCTGACGAGATACACAGGATGCAGTGATGGCTGACGAGATACACAGGATGCCGTGATGGCTGATGAGATACACAGGATGCAGTGATGGCTGACGAGATACACAGGATGCAGTGATGGCTGACGAGATACACAGGATGCAGTGATGGCTGACGAGATACACAGGATGCAGTGATGGCTGACGAGATACACAGGATGCAGTGATGGCTGACGAGATACACAGGATGCAGTGATGGCTGACGAGTTACACAGGATGCAGTGATGGCTGACGAGTTACACAGGATGCAGTGATGGCTGACGAGATACACAGGATGCAGTGATGGCTGACGAGATACACAGGAGGCAGTGATGGCTGACGAGATACACAGGATACAGTGATGGCTGACGAGTTACACAGGATGCAGTGATGGCTGACAAGATACACAGGATACAGTGATGGCTGACGAGTTACACAGGATGCAGTGATGGCTGACGAGTTACACAGGATGCAGTGATGGCTGACAAGTTACACAGGATGCAGTGATGGCTGACAAGATACACAGGATGCAGTGATGGCTGACGAGATACACAGAATGCAGTGATGGCTGACGAGTTACACAGGATGCAGTGATGGCTGACAAGATACACAGGATACAGTGATGGCTGACGAGTTACACAGGATGCAGTGATGGCTGACGAGTTACACAGGATGCAGTGATGGCTGACAAGTTACACAGGATGCAGTGATGGCTGACAAGATACACAGGATGCAGTGATGGCTGACGAGATACACAGAATGCAGTGATGGCTGACAAGATACACAGGATGCAGTGATGGCTGACGAGATACACAGGATGCAGTGCTGGCCGACGAGATACACAGGATGCAGTGCTGGCTGAAGAGATACACAGGATGCAGTGATGGCTGACGAGATACACAGGATGCAGTGATGGCTGACGAGATACACAGGATGCAGTGATGGCTGACGAGATACACAGGATGCAGTGATGGCTGACGAGATACACAGGATGCAGTGATGGCTGACGAGATACACAGGATGCAGTGATGGCTGACGAGATACACAGGATGCAGTGATGGCTGACGAGATACACAGGATACAGTGATGGCTGACGAGATACACAGGATGCAGTGATGGCTGACGAGATACACAGGATGCAGTGATGGCTGACGAGATACACAGGATGCAGTGATGGCTGACAAGATACACAGGATGCAGTGATGGCTGATGAGATACACAGGATGCAGTGATGGCTGACGAGATACACAGGATGCAGTGATGGCTGATGAGATACACAGGATGCAGTGATGGCTGATGAGATACACAGGATGCAGTGATGGCTGATGAGATACACAGGATGCAGTGATGGCTGACAAGATACACAGGATGCAGTGATGGCTGATGAGATACACAGGATGCAGTGATGGCTGATGAGATACACAGGATGCAGTGATGGCTGACAAGATACACAGGATGCAGTGATGGCTGATGAGATACACAGGATGCAGTGATGGCTGACGAGATACACAGGATGCAGTGATGGCTGACGAGATACACAGGATGCAGTGATGGCTGACGAGATACACAGGATGCAGTGATGGCTGATGAGATACACAGGATGCAGTGATGGCTGACGAGATACACAGGATGCAGTGATGGCTGACAAGATACACAGGATGCAGTGATGGCTGATGAGATACACAGGATGCAGTGATGGCTGACAAGATACACAGGATGCAGTGATGGCTGATGAGATACACAGGATGAAGTGATGGCTGATGAGATACACAGGATGCAGTGATGGCTGACGAGATAAACAGGATGCAGTGATGGCTGACAAGATACACAGGATGCAGTGATGGCTGATGAGATACACAGGATGCAGTGATGGCTGACGAGATACACAGGATACAGTGATGGCTGACAGAAAAGTCACAAAGAGCCCGATCCAATTCAGTTTTTCTCCTAAATTTTCTCCTAGATAATATTTTCACATCTTATGAATAAAATGCCTTTTAAAGAGAATCTGTACTGTAAAATTCTTACAATAAAAAGCATACCATTCTATTCATTATGTTCTCCTGGGCCCCTCTGTGCTGTTTCTGCCACTCCCTGCTGCAATCCTGGCTTGTAATTGCCAGTTTTATGCAGTGTTTACAAACAAAAAACATAGCAAGTGATAGGCTGAGAGTAGCTCAGTGTGTGAGTCATACAGAGTGTGCAGGGGGCCTGGAGAGGGTGTGTATAGCTTCTATCCAATCACAAGCAGCACAGCACATTCCAGTCTGACTGCCTGAGCCCGACAGACCCGACAGAGGAGAGAAGATTAGATCATATAACAGAGATAATACAGCCACTGTGCAAATAGGAAAGGCTGCAGTAAGCCAGAGCACATTAGAACAGCTGTAGGAACTTATAGGATAGAAGAAATAAGTCTCACAATTTTGTTACAGAGTCTCTTTAAGACTCCAGCAAGCAAGAAAATACTCAGAATAATTTTAACAGGCCTTTTCATCTATTTCTTATTACTTTCCAATCCCAGAGTACTGAAAAGTTATTTTAAACACAAGATGAAAAATTATCTCCCAGGAGAAATTTAGGAGAAAACGTGAATTGGAATTGACAAGTTATTGCTGTTACGATGATGGCTGCAAAGTTACAAGAGATGGCAAAGTTACGTTACTACTGGTTACCACCCAAAGCTTCAATACAAGTCTAAAGCTACAACTGTCTCCTCTCCGGCTTTACTGAAAGTGTCCTGTCCACCCAGCAAGACACCGATGAGAGACTCCGGCTACTGAAAGTGTCCTGTCCACCCAGCAAGACACCGATGAGAGACTCCGGCTACTGAAAGTGTCCTGTCCACCCAGCAAGACACCGATGAGAGACTCCGGCTACTGAAAGTGTCCTGTCCACCCAGCAAGACACCGATGAGAGACTCCGGCTACTGAAAGTGTCCTGTCCACCCAGCAAGACACCGATGAGAGACTCCGGCTACTAAAAGTGTCCTGTCCACCCAGCAAGACACCGATGAGAGACTCCGGCTACTGAAAGTGTCCTGTCCACCCAGCAAGACACCGATGAGAGACTCCGGCTACTAAAAGTGTCCTGTCCACCCAGCAAGACACCAATGAGAGACTCCGGCTACTAAAAGTGTCCTGTCCACCCAGCAAGACACCGATGAGAGACTCCGGCTACTGAAAGTGTCCTGTCCACCCAGCAAGACACCGATGAGAGACTCCGGCTACTGAAAGTGTCCTGTCCACCCAGCAAGACACCGATGAGAGACTCCGGCTACTAAAAGTGTCCTGTCCACCCAGCAAGACACCGATGAGAGACTCCGGCTACTGAAAGTGTCCTGTCCACCCAGCAAGACACCGATGAGAGACTCCGGCTACTGAAAGTGTCCTGTTCACACAGCAAGACACCAATGAGAGACGCTGAGGAGTTTAACAACACTAAAGATTTGAATTTTGAAGGAATGTAACCGTTTCGCATCCAGACCTTGGTTCCCCCTTATGGACCCCAGCAGTTTTTACATTTTAGCTCTGTCTGTCACCAATAACCTTGTCCCTAATTTTGACATCTAAATGAAATATACATTGTCTTTAAAGAGACACTGAAGCGAGACTAAATCTCGCTTCAGCTCTCATATATAGCAGGGGCACGTGTGCCCCTGCTAAAACGCCACTATCCCGCGGCTAAACGGGGGTCCCTTCACCCCCAACCCACCCCCCGCAAAAGATGGTCGGCAAGTTGGTCGTAGAAATATTCTTCCTGGAGGCAGGGCTAACGGCTGCAGCCCTGCCTCCAGTCGCGTCTATCAGACGCGCATCGCCGCCTCTCCCCCGCCCCTCTCAGTGAAGGAAGACTGAGAGGGGCGGGGGAGAGGCGGAGGTACGCGTTGACAGACGCGCGTGGGGCAGGGCTGCGGCGGTTAGCCCTGCCCCAACCAGGAAGCGCTCCCCCGCATTACGGAGGGGGTTTGGGGGGACAGGGACCCCCGTTAAGCCGCGGGTAGGCGGGGTTTTAGCAGAGGCACACGTGCCCCTGCTATATATGAGGTCTGAAGCGAGATCTATTCTCGCTTCAGACTCTCTTTAACCACTCCAGCCTACAGTGTTGTTCACCTCATGCATCCGAGCAACTTTCACCTCCCATTCATTCACCTATAACTTTATCACTACTTATCACACTGAAATGATCTATATCTTGTTTTTTTCCGCCACCATTTAGGCTTTCTTTGGGTGGTACATTTTGCTAAGAATTATTTTATTCTAAATGCATTTTAACGGGAAGATTAAGAAAGAAATGGAAAAATGCATTATTTCTCAGGTTTCTGCCATTATAACTTTAAAATAATAAATGCTACCATGATTAAAACCTATGTATTTTATTTGCCCATTTGTCCCGGTTATTACACCATTTAAATTATGTCCCTATCACAATTTATGGCGCCGATATTTTATTTGGAAATAAAGGTGCATTTTTTCAATTTGCATCCATCACGATTTACAAGCTTATAATTTAAAACAATATAGTAATATACTCTCTTGACATGCATATTCAAAAAGTTCAGACCCTTAGGTAAATATTTATGTTGTTGTTGTTTTTTTAATTGTAATTTTTTTTTAATTACAAACTTTATTTGGGTAATTTTTGGTGTCTGAGGTAAAAAGTTTATTTTAAATGTAATATAATGTGTATTGTAGCGGTTTCCCCTAGCAACGGGGATGGGAAAGTTCATAGACGAGACAGCAGGCTTCCAATTTTGTAAAAGTCAGGCTCCTGCCTGGTTTATTTTTGAAAATAAACAGTTGCCAGAAAATACAAACAGCAAAACAAAACCTTGCTCGGCTGAGCAACTACCTGTCTCACTTTTAGTCCCTAACTGACTATACATAAACAGGGTTTCAATAAGACAGTCCAGCAAATGGCAACTTACATTTAGACATGCAAAGATTAGTTTTTCCTCCATGCGTGAGAGCTCTGTTCCCTCCAGAGTTTAGGAACCCAGTGAGCTACTTCCTGGTCAGCCTGGCTGACTTTTATACAGCACCTGTGCTCCACCCTGCACAGGTGTAAAACCCGGGCTGGGCCAGATGGCCAGGGAACCCACCCACTCTCCCCTGGCCAACTCCAGGACCCTAAACCGGCTCTTGAAAGAGCCTATTTTACTCATGCAGTTTTTTTTTTTTTTTTTTTTTTTTTTTTTCCTGGAGCTTTATCTAACCCAATACCTCAAACGAGGTGACACATATATTCCATCCACAACCTTCTCTTGCAAGGCAACTGACACCCTATCACAGTATATTTAATAAAACATTTATGTGGGTGTAGTTTTACTATTTGGCCACAAGATGGCCACAGTCAGAAGCGAAAAATCTCGCTTTCAGGAACTACAAAGAGGACGGGAAACTTTTTTTTTGCAGAAAGACCGCAGCCTCTGTTAAGAGGCCGTCGGGTTTTCTGTCGGGGACTTAGATTGATGAATGGGAACAATGTTTGCATTCATTGATCTCAGGGCTGATGGAAGGCGGCAGGAGCGCGTGCGATCACGCGCCCGGCACCGGTGCAGCATCACAGTCTATCTGGACGGATATATCCATCCAGATAGACTTAAGTGGTTAACAAGACAAACTAGGCTTTCGTCAAATGGAATTTTTTCCCTGAAACAATTTTGTTTTCCATTAATTATAATAGGAAAAAATAGGAAAAAATTGAAAAAAAAAACACCTTATTTCTCAGTTTTACCAATTCCAGTTTAAAAATAAAAAGTGCCACTGGAGATACAAAAACATAAATTTTGTTTGGCTATTTCAACCATTTATCAAAAAAACTTATATTATGTTCCTGTCACAATTTATGGTGAAGATATTTGATTCTGAAATAATGCTACAGTGCGTATTTTTCACTGTGAACTGAGAATAGTATTTTTAATAGTAAAAATCAATTTGATTAGCTCAGTGAACATATATTCCCTTTCAGCAATTAGTGCTGCAGCAGATAGTGCCAGAGGTGTGCACAGGAGCAATGTCCAATTCTGCACTTATATCTACGTCCTTGTGGCTTAGATAAAGTCATAGAGGACGTAGATATACTGTTAATGGTGGCATCTCTTTACTAGTGTCTCAAATATTGATGAGCTTGAATGTTGCATAGTGGTCATTTTTCCAGTGAAATCATAAGGAGGAATTTCAAAATACTGCAGAATTAATCTGGCAGATAATCAGAATTAACATAAGCTTAATTTTGCATTGGTGTATAATTTTGTGAAATATTCATTTATGTGAAAATGTTTTTTCTCGTGTCCATTGACTTGGATTTGTTGAATATTCATTTTCGCATGGATGCCCACACATTTTCACACACATATCTATCATATTTATGTAAAAATAGGTTAAAACTACCTTTGTGAATTCCATGATAGTAATTTCACGTAACTTGCAAAAATTAGGCGAAATCAAGGCTACAAGTGAAATTGTAATTATAATTTGGATAGTATTTTAAAAATAAGGCGAAAAGTCACAAAAATGAAATTATACATTACAATCAACACTAGTCTCAGGTTGGCACACTTGCATTAAGGGGGGACTCCTCTCCCCCTGAGACACGAGGAGTTGGAAGACCTCAAAGTCAGAGGGAACACCGCAAAGCACTGAGGAATTATGGCAGGAAGAGCTGGCTTAAGAGAGCTTCAGGGAGCAGTGAAAGCAGGAGATTGCGCCAAGCTCCACCAATAATGTAAAGCAGTAGTTCTTATGCTGTGTATGATGGAGTTCCAGGGGCACAATAAGTCGGTCTCGGGTTCAGCAGATTTGTGTGTCTGTTCTGTTAAGTAAATATTCATTGATCTTGTAAAATATTGGTTAAGTTGGGTGACATTCATGTTTTATTGGTTTTTGTTCTTTGAACACTGTGATTTATTTTTTATGCAACTGCTGCATTGTTTATTTTGTGCAATAATAAAACACTGTATATCCATGTTTTGAATTTGCAAAACACCCAATTATTTTTCCAACTACGAATGGTTCAGACTACAAAAGGTTGAGTGAATGCATGTATGAAATGTGAGGGGTTCAGTACCTGCAACAAGGTCAAGAACCACTGCCACAGAACCTTCCCGGTCCTCTTTCTGGGCTCACGTTCCAGTGCTGACCTCCCCAGTGAAATTATTCTACATGTAGGTTGGATACGTCTTCTTTGACCCCAAATACTTCAAAGATGAGCAGATCTGCACTTCTCACATGCACGGTCGTGCATGGAATACAGATGTGCCTGTCTCGGTCTGTGCCGGTCCCTAAGGCACTGATTTTGAACAGGGGACAGCGGGGGACGAGGAGACACAGACAGGTAAGGAAGACTCCACAGGATCCATAACCTTCCTTCTCCATAGGTGAGTATCTAAGTCTTCTTTTCAGGTCGTTTCATGGTTGCTTCAAGTTAAGCTGCAATAAAATAGGTGACAACCTAACCCCTGAGAACGGGCCAAACCAACAGCCCAACAAGAGCATGATCCGGTGATCAGGAGATGCCTCCTGGCTTCCTGTGTCTCTATGCTGGGATAACATTCTGTATGTTCTTCCCAGTACTTGTATAAAGAACTCGTATGAGCCTTCTGGTGGAGGTTTTGAACAGAGAATATTTGTTGGTTTAAGAGTCTTATTTGTTTAACACGTGGGCGTATTATACCACAACTCTGGGGCAATGTTAAAAAAATATCGTTTGAATGCGCTGCGTAGGAAATTAAAGCACTTAATACAGAGTGTTGTCGTTAGAACCCTGTAATGTTATATTTTATTTATAAGCGTATTCTACGGCCCTGGCCGGCGAAAGTGAGAGACAATTTTAAAGAGATGAGCTCAAAGAATAATGACAATGACTCCTATTACTGTACAGACACCGCATTACAAATATACCAGCCTTCTTCAGACTGTGGAGTGCGGCGATGTCGCCGTCAGCAGCGTGGCTACACCTAGGGCAAGCTGAGAGCTGAGAGCTGATTGGCTGCCTCGGAGTTACAGCACATTTATCTGACAAGCTCCTTCCCTCTATTCCTGACTGACCAATGGAGATGCATTAATAATAAAGACATGCAGAGGATAGACTGAACTGGGGTTCAGCTACAAATTATGAGTCCTCCAGGAAAAGATAGGACAAAGTTTCTTTCTCTGGGCACTCTATAGCAACAGCCCCCATGATTGCCAGTGATGAGCAAAAATGTGGTTATTCTTTTCGCATTAATTTTCGTGAAAATAATGTCAAATTTGACTTTTGAGCAAAATTAGTGTGGACACAGATGTGTACTTACCCTCCACTCTGTGTGGTCTCTGCATCAATGAGTACAAAATGATTGCCAAAATCCCCCCGCATACCTCCCCATAAACCCCTCCTTCAGCTCCGCCCACTTCATTGCAAAGGCAATTTTATTCGACAAGTATAACAGGGGTTGTGCCTGAAATTGGTTTTGCCACATACAGAGTCGGTGATGGAACAGTACAACATACAGAAGAATGCAAAAAGAGTAAGTATAGATAATACACATAAAGACCAAGTACAGTAAAATACACATGGAGAAGGCATAGATGACAACAGCATCCCAGTAGCAACAGAGGTGTGGCCAGGGAAGTCGTCTGAAGTACTGATTTGAGCAGAGTTGCCGTGGGCCCTTCTTGTTCCTGGGTCCCCTCCAGTTGTTCTCACTGCTTTGACTATTGGCTACATCCTGTGTTTATTTCCAGCCAATCAGCACTCAGAATATCTTTTTACAATTTTACTTTATTGATAATTGTTACTTTGACAGACCTTTATCTGCATTATCATTATAGCGTTCACCTCATTTCAGATAACATTAACTTTCTCTAGGAATTCTTCAGCCTCCTGCCGCCCATGACGTGATCAGTGCTGGAGTCATGTGATCTGAACACTGGTCACGTGACCAACATCAGGGGGATTGAGAATTTAAAGAAATGGGTACATTTGTGGGATCCGTTTTGACTTAATATTATTAATATTTATTCAGGCGATACAATTAAAAATACGTAACACTAGTGGACCTAAGCCCATTTAAAAACAGGCTCTAGGTTTCTGTCTCACCGCCGCCACCGCCGGGTGTTAGTGTGCATGCGTGCACACCCCTTCCGGTGCGCACCTGTGTACCTGTCCGCCGCACAAACGCCCGCCAGGCTCCCTGGCCCGTCCTCCTCCTGTCCCAGCAGCTACACATGCGCAGTAGCCGGCGGACACATGGACAGGAGGATGACGCAGGGACAGAGGTGTTTTATTATACAGGATATTTTACAACAAGTTGTTTTATTGAGGGTATTATTTTTGTCTCTCGAAAGTGAACTTGTGATGTATGTAATTTACCATATTTTCAGTGGTGCCTGTAAGTGATTTTTATTTGTGTTCCCCGATTCATGGCTGCATGTTTTTAGGCCCAAAATGCAGTCCGCTGTATGTTTCAAAAAACAAGACGCAAACACAACGTGTCAGTGTGACAGTTACTGCGGAAGTCTGTGTGTTTTGCATTTATAGAAACATGCATTTTTAAACTCGCCCATAGAGCCCCGATCGCTTCAGGTGAAAGCCGTAACTCTTCCCAGCTCCAACTTGCTTTTATTCCCGGCGACGCGGGTTCCACTATCTCGCTGAATTTATGGATTGTTTCGCTGTTTTGTTGCTCTTGCGCACATGTGACCCGCACTGTGTCGCCTTTTAGATTAAAATCCTAATTATTGGGCTATTTTGTGGGCGCAGTCACAGTATTTGGCGCTCGTAAACCAGCAGCAGCAGCAGCAGAGAACGCAGCGCAGCCTTCGCCCCCCATCCGCCAGCGCTGACTGTTTTACTTCTCAAGGAGAGAGGACAGAATAAGACCTTGAAAGCAAATTTATGGAAACGGCCGACAACCCTTCACATCCTTCGCGAGAAAACCGAACATGCCCATCTTCCCTCATTGCTATGTGAAAAAACATTACCTGTGAGTGACCTCATTTACGCCCCAACGGAACATCATTACAAAACGCTGTGATATATACATATATAGTACGCCATTCCCTTCCCGATCGCACAATGCTTAACCCCTTCTCACCCGCTCTCTGAGTTCAATATGAATATTTTTGTATTTATTTTTTTGTCTGTTGCGTGCTTAGCTTACACTTTCCTGGGAGGATACAAAAAAAAAAAGTTCAATTGAGAAAGAGAAGAGGAAAAAAAAAATATTGGGCCGTTCATTATAATTGGCACTGTGCATTACACGTACCCACTCTGGCATTATATCAAGTGTAATATCCATGAATTTTTAATCAATGTGTGTTTCTGTTAGGTAATTGGGAGTCTTGTAGACTTTAGTCCTTCGATTTGCTCCCCCACCCCAGCCTTGCGGAGACCACTTAGCTCGCGCAGAGGTTTAGGGACATTTGCGAGCTTTAGCTGTTGAGTGATCACATATTTCTTTGGCTTGGCAAGACAACATTTCTAAAATTAACGATATCTATAAAGAATGAATGCCCATATCAGCGTAACTGCCCTGCGCTCTCAGCAGTTCTAATACTCGTCTGTGACACAATTCCTGGAATAGGAGAACACGGAGGCTTGATAGTCTGTCACCGCCGGCTGGTACCGGGCTTTCAAGCAAATGCACGCCCCTGTGGCCGAACACCAACTGCCTCCACCAGGTGCAGCATCCATTCATGCAACACAGGACTACGGCACAAAGTTTATTGCTGCTTCTTTAGCAAAACTTGGAATGTAAACATTTCAAACAAAATGTACCTTTTTTTTGTTAACTGACTTTTAGCAGTTTAAAAATAAAACAGGTAAATTTAGTTTGAAATGTTTATATTCTAAGTTTTGAAAAACAAGTAAAATATGTGTAAAATTTTTTATTATAAGATGTGTCCCCGGAATAAATGTTAATAATAATAAGTCAAGACGGGTCTACACAAACGTACCTATTTCTTTAAATTCTCAATCCCCCTGATGTGGGTCACCTGACCAGTGTTCAGATCACATGACCTCAGCACTGATCACATGATGGGCGCCAGGAGGATGAGTAATTCCAAGAGAAATATATCAGAGATGCACAAATTATTTTACGCTTTGTTATTAAAATTGTTTTGCTGTTTTTTTACTTCAGTTCTCAGCCAGGTATGGGTCAAGAAATGTGTGTTGTTTTTTTTGCCAAAATAAGAAAAATTATGCTGTCAATGTTTTTTGTTTTTTTTTGTTTTTTTTACCAGTAGCTACAAATAGAATCTGCAGAGGGAGCCGCAAGAATCCTCTACATGCAATTAGTTATGAGAAACTTTTATCTCCTGTAATTTTTGGATTTTTTATAAAAAGACTGTGTATCTGCTCCAAACCTAACATCGGCCACAGGCCCCACATTTCTTACACTCACAGTAATTGCAAATTTCAATTTTTTGAAACTATATAAGACAGACTGTCCACAAAATACCATCATCCCGCATGAGTAACTAACTGAAGAGATGAGGAGCCCTTGTTACTTTTTTGGCAATATCAGAGCTGAAGCGGAAATGTTTTTGTCTCAGAAAAGTGAAATGTTACTTTAATTTTTAAAGCGGAAGTGAAAGTAAAAAAAAAAAATAAATAAAAAGTAAGAAACATAAAGAAATCAGAATAGTCAGTAATATTTTATAATGTTTTTATTGTAAATGAAAGCAGAGCAGTAATAAATTAATGTTGGGAGAGTTTCAGTACAGAAATCATTTAGAAATAAGAATTCACATGGGCTGGTTTATAAATATTCTGTGAATTCTGTGAATATGAGCGGTTAGTTGAGGTGAACTCAAGTAAGGCTAGCAGTTAGTTCTTTAGTTAGTTGGCCTCTCTATGTATCTGATATGCTGGATTCTACCTTCATCTGACGTGATTGTGCAGGAATACTTCTCCTCCATGTCCAGTCCACTAGACTGTGCGTTCTCTATAAATGGGCCTGTAAGAATAGACACATGAGAGTCGCCATGGCTTGGGCCAGCTGTTCCAACTACTGACCCACAATACAGCATATCCCAGGTAAAACTACAAAGGATCTCAATTGTTTGTTTTGTTTAATGTTTTTGTATTTTTATTTTCCAGCCAGGTGCATATAAAAGAGATTCCCTTGTGCTTCCACATCTCCACACATTGCAAGGATCTCAGGAAAACACTAGATTCTTACTTTATTAGTTTGTGCATATATAGGCCCAGTCCTAGAGAAAATGCTAGATGAGAGTGCCATCCTGCTATAATCACTTGATGGATGTGTGCAAAGTAATCACTGTAGTAAGACGATTATCACAGAGGCGCCAACAAGGATAAAATAATTAAAATCTGCATAAAAGGAGGGAAGTGGGTGGACTCCCCTCCCTCAGGTAAACAATGACCAAACGATAAAGCATTACTAAAATAACAGTAACATTTATTGAACAATCTCCAAGTGTGCAATGCGTTTCACAGGCCAGTATCCTGCTTCATCAGGCAATCAATTTTGGAGAACACGATATGGGTCAGTCTGTGGGCCAAGCGCCTCTTACAGATGGTGGAGGGGTGTTTCCCTGTGTCCTTCTTTCTACAGAGAGCAACTTTTTAATACCTGAGTGGGGTCAGGTCATAATTCTCCCCACCTGCCTTTTCAGTGGTTGCCTTTGCGGCGACCCATGCTTGTGAGTATAACACTGTTAGTTTGTGTACAATACCTCCTTTGTCTGATGTACTACACCATATCAGGCTCTCGGTCTCATTTTGTCTCTTCAAGCCAAAGTAATGACTGTGGCAAATGTAGGAAACATGGTTGCAAATAACTGACCTTCAACTCTCCGTCAATTGTAACTAGTTGACCACTGAGGGGTTTTTCCCTTCAAGGACCAGAGCAATTTTCACCTTTCAGCGCTCCTTCCATTCATTCACCAATAACTTTAGCACTACTTATCACAAGAAAATTATCTATATCTTGTTTTTGTTACCACCAGTTAGGCTTTCTTTGGGCGGTACATTATGCTAAGAATTATTTTATTCTAAAGGCATTTTAACAGTATAAATAAGAAACAATTGAAAAAAATCATTATTTCTCATTTTTCAGCAAGTATAGTATTTAAATAATACATGCTAGCCTAATTGAAGCTGACAGATTTTATTTGCCCACTTGTTCCGGCTATTACACTATTTAAATTATGTCCCTATCACAATGTATGGCGACAGTATTTTATTTGGAAATAAAGGTGTATTTTTTCAGCTTTGCGTCCATTACTAATTTCAAGCTCTTATTTGCAAAAAAACAGTAATATACCCTCTTGACATACATGTCACTTTTTTTATTAAAGTGTTTTATTTTGGTAACTATGGGAGGGCAGGTAAGAGATTAATTAATGCTGTATCATATGTATTCTTTATTGGGAAGTTTTTAGGTGTAATTGTACATTTTTGGCCACTAGATATACCCCAAACATTATTCTGAGCATTTATTTTTGACGGCATACACGTGTTACAGAAAGTAATGCGTGTATGCTATACATGCATTTTTGTCAATGACCACGGCATCTCATTGATGCCAGTATTCCCTTATGTAAGGCACTCGGTGAACTGTGTTCCCGTTCACTGATCTGTGCACTAATGGGTGGCGATAAGAATGATGTGCGGGAGCAAACGGTAGCGCGTACAGAGGCGATCACAGCAATAGACTAATATCTACGTCCTTGGGACTTCAGATGAAGTTCTGCGGGATGTAGATATACCGCCTGCGGTGCGGAAACTAGCTAAAACTTCAAAGCTGGCTGTGTACCAAAATGGGAAAGATAAATTCAATAACCTGATATTATAGAATGTCTTGTTTTACTGTATAAGTACAAGAGCCACAATATCTTGCAGCATATTCACAGCCATTGTCCTTGTCTTTTGTCACTAAAGTATTGATTCATTGTATAGGCTTCCATATTAATCCAGCTCACCAAATAGTTGTCATGTTTATATACCTTGCTTGGGTGCAGTTAGGTACATCGCTCATTGGTGTTGGTGGATTTGGACGGACAGAGAATTAGATGGTAATTAGATATTAGCAGACCAGACACATGACAGGGAAACAAAAACTAAGAATGGTGGATAAACATATTGTCCCGGCCTAAAAGACTTCTTCGGAGCTGCCCCTACCCCATGGAACTCCCTCCCACTGCCCATCAGACTTACCCCCCTACTTTAACATCTTAAAACAAGCTCTCAAAATATTCTTATGAAGGCCTACCATCCCCTCCCCCCCATTACACCTGCATTTTAATTCTCCCAATCGAGTACCTATTCTTTAGCCCCACCTATTCCGTACTTTCACCCTCCTCTTAGATTTTAAGCCTTTGGCAGGGTCCCTCTCCCTAGTGTGTCCTTCTTGATCATGCAACCTCAATGACCTCTTTCCCATGGACTGACACACGGACTGGAACTGCCGGGACTCTGTAACCAGCTCCCAAATCCCATGAGCAGGTATCTTGTACTCTGTTTGCCTTGTATAACCTTGTATAACCTTGTACTACATCATATAACTTTGTGCTACATTTCTGTCTGTCACCCCTTGTTAATATTGTATGTATCCCTATTCATTGTCCAGCGCTGCTTAAAATGTTGGCACTATATGAATAAAATGAATAATAATTACAGGAAAACTGCAATATAAGTAGTCATGAAATTTTCTAGCCAGACTCCACCTCTTCCACCATCCACACCTCCTCATTCGTCCTTACATTAATTCAGGCTCCACCTCTTCCACTATCCACACCTCCTCATTCGTCCTTACATTAATTCAGGCTCCACCTCTTCCACCTTCCACACCTCCTCATTCGTTATTACATTAATTCAGGCTCCACCTCTCCCACCTTCCACACCTTCTCATTTGTCCTTATCTTTACTCAGGCTCCACCTCTCCCACCTTCCACACCTTCTCATTTGTCCTTACGTTTACTCAGGCTCCACCTCTCCCACCTTCCACACCTTCTCATTTGTCCTTACATTTATTCAGGCTCCACCTCTTCCCCCTACATCTAATTCTCTTTCATGCTTTCATGTAGTGTATGACTTCAGTGACCAATCAGGGATTAGAAAGTTCATCTCATTTTGGTTTCACTTTGATTTCAGCCACTTGCATTTGAGCAGCTGATGAACACTTTGGCGAGCAGTTCTCTCTAGTGATGCCCTCTAATTATTAATTATTTTA
Organism: Hyperolius riggenbachi; assembly: GCF_040937935.1. Classification (NCBI taxonomy): domain Eukaryota; kingdom Metazoa; phylum Chordata; class Amphibia; order Anura; family Hyperoliidae; genus Hyperolius; species Hyperolius riggenbachi. Next base: position 5,083,851 of record NC_090651.1, read on the forward strand.
CTAATGTTTTATTTCTGCAGGTCCAGTTTCTGATGGGTTAAATCTTTACCATCTGGTGTAAATAACAGTTAAAATGAATGGTTAAAAAGAGTTTAAACAAATGAATGCAAAGAAAATAAAGTTGATGTATTTTTGTTTTTTTTTATTTTGGGTTAAAATTTATTTTGTTTGTTTTTGAACATTATTTTAAAAAATTCCCCAATATTTGTCAAGTTTATTACCCGCCTTATTATTATTGTTGTTTTTATTTAGCCAATTGCCTATAATCAGTGTAGACTGACGGAAGGTTTTCTCTAAATGAAATGGAAAGTAATCTTTTCTGATTTTACATGGTATTCTCAGAACTAATTATTCCTTTATTTGGAAAATAATTCTGTGTAACAGAGCTCATTAAGTGGTGCTTAGGCCTAAAGAAAAAACTGGGAATGATGAGGATAGGGGTGGGGAGGAGAGGATAGAACCAGCGCTCATCAGGAGTTTCGTGTCACCTTTCAGGGGCATTTATGTCGGCCCCCCGATTTGGTGCATTTTGAGACAAAAGAAAAATAACTAAAATCATTTCTTTATTGTCTCTCATCAGTTATGGTTGGCCTTAATGAATGTGACTCATTTATGTCCGTGACGAACGTAATGTGCTTCCTCTAAGAGAAAGAAAATCTCAGTATATGGATGAAATATAGGCATATTTAATGGTCATTATAATCTACAGGTTTTGTATGAATTTGTGATGCTTTCCATGGTCTATTGTCTTAGGAGATCAACGTATTAAATTCTCTATTAAAATGTTTATCATATATTATAATATATTATTAGGACGAGCTGGTAGTAAAATATAATATTCTTACACAGATATGTGACACATTTAACTGTAAGGTGACAGGAAACCTATCAAACATTGTTATTTTGTGAAATTATTACTATTATATTTAATTATTATGTCTATAATAACATTTTACGACAGTTGCTACTGCAATATTACACTGAAAGTTTAGCTACACGCAAGTTCAGAAAAAAAATATTTTAAATTGGAACATTATCGAAAGTGGTTTCAATCACTCTTTTTTGGGTTGTATGGCTGTGAGTCAATCCAACTCAAACCATTTCCCTTTCTTCTTCTTCCGACAGGAAGTGCCTAAATCTGTCCAACGGGACCTGAAACAGCAATATAAAATGGGACCGATCCAATTCTCTTTTTCTGCTGAGTTTTTTCCTAAGTGATATGATTTTTAAGATTTGCTAAAAGGATGTTGCGAGAGACACAGAGGCGTATCTAGAGGGGTGCAGGCATGGCTCATGCCATGGGCGCCACAGCACCATGGGCGCCATTCCTGCCCCTGTGCTACGCCCCATGCCTTCCTGTCACTCAGAACTAAGATCAATTCTATTATCTGGAGAACATGGCTACTTCATTTATGTATGTAGGGCTCACTTGGTTTAGTCTAAAGGGGACAGAGAGGAAATAAGAGAAATTTGCCAAAAACTTCAGCAATATTCAGAGCCGAAAAGCACAGGCAACCATAACTAGAGATGGCCCAAACCATTTGCCGGGCGAATCTCTCTGGGCCATGTACTACTTCCGGGTCGCTATGACCCGGAATAGTACGCCTGCGCTGGCCCGGCGGTGCGCGCCCTATTTCGCGCTCCTGTTGCTGGGCACTCTCTGCGCATGAGCGGGACATCACGCACATGCGCAGAAGTGCCCGGCAACAGGCGCGAGATCTAGGACGCGCACTGCCGGGCCAGCGCAGACGTACTACTCCGGGTCATAGCGACTCGGAAGTAGTACAGGGCCCAGAGATGATGAGATGTTCGCCGGCGAATGGTTCGGGAACCTTTTACAACAACTCTAACCATAACACGTGTACACGAGAGAGGATGCAGTCTTTAGAGAGAAAAGGAAGGGCTCCGACCAGGGGTGGGGGCACCATTTCAGTGTATGCCATAGGCTCTATATTACCCAAATACGTCCCTGGAGAGACATGAATATGGTTTGGTGCGCTTTTATTAATTAATATTTGTTTAGTAATGTAAAGCATATATTAGTGTCATTAGACATCAGTGACTCATGGTAACATTGATAACAATTGTTTCTGTATTCTTGAAATATACAGTATATGTGTCAACAAGGAACGTCGGAGTTTGGAACTGGAAAAACCTCTTATTTAAGAGACTTTCCATAATGGGATGTCCTGTAAGTAGGCCAGGATCAGACCTATGAATATTGAGCAGACGTTGGCTCAGGAATGCAGTTATGAAGCTCTGAAGATGTTTTTAGGCAACTCAGCTTCTTGCTACTCATCAGTCAGGCGTTTGAGTTTAGGGTGGAGTCAGGGGCGAGCCTGGGGTGCCTGGCACCTGGGTGCAAGATTTTCTCTGGCGCCTATGGGAGTGGTTAAATTTACCGCGCCCAACCACATAACCACACCAGTGTCCTGCCTAATCACACCCACACCTTCCACCTCTTTCCGCATGCATGTGATACCCCATTCCTACCCCTCTTCCATGGGCTTGCTCCTGGCTGGCTTTGGCTTCCTGCGAGCCTGCTAGTCTCTGGACTGACTCAGGCTGAGAGGCTCTGCGAGTGCGACGCAGTCACACACTGCGTATTTATGGCTGCCTGCGGCCACCCTACTCTCACTGTCGTAGGCTCCTCCCCCCGCCAAGCCCAAGCGTGAGGTGGGCTGCCTGTATCTTTCCCGTTGCGCCGCGCAGCCTGCCAGTGTTGCCAACCTTTCACGTTATTTTTTTACTGACAAATACCTAAAAATTTACTGACAAAAGATTATTTTTACTGACAAAATTTCCCCACTAAATGCACATAAGAGACAGCTTTTCCCCATGTAAATGCACATAAGAGACCGCTTTTCACCAGCAAATGCACATAACAAGAGACCGCTTTTCACCAGCAAATGCACATAACAAGAGACCGCTTTTCACCAGCAAATGCACATAACAAGAGACCGCTTTTCACCAGCAAATGTACATAACAAGAGACCGCTTTTCACCAGCAAATGCACATAACAAGAGACCGCTTTTCACCAGCAAATGCACATAACAAGAGACCGCTTTTCACCAGCAAATGCACATAACAAGAGACCGCTTTTCACCAGCAAATGCACATAATAAGACAGCTTTTCACCAGCAAATGCACATAAGAAGACAGCTTTTCACCAGCAAATGCACATAAGAAGACAGCTTTTCACCAGCAAATGCACATAAGAGAGATTTTCACCAGTAAATGCACATAATGACAAACAGACAGTGTCCCCAGAATATATAGCCAGGGATATATGTCCCCAGGATAGGTAGCCAGGGGGTATATGCGCCCAGGATAGGTAGCCAGGGGGTATGTGCGCCCAGGATAGGTAGCCAGGTGGTATCTGTGCCCAGGATAGGTAGCCTGGGGGTATGTGCGCCCAGGATAGGTAGCCAGGGGGTATGTGCGCCCAGGATAGGTAGCCAGGGGGTATGTGCGCCCAGGATAGGTAGCCAGGGGGTATGTGCGCCCAGGATAGGTAGCCAGGGGGTATGTGCGCCCAGGATAGGTAGCCAGGGGGTATGTGCGCCCAGGATAGGTAGCCAGGGAGTATGTGCGCCCAGGATAGGTAGCCAGGGAGTATGTGCGCCCAGGATAGGTAGCCAGGTGGTATCTGTGCCCAGGATAGGTAGCCTGGGGGTATGTGCGCCCAGGATAGGTAGCCAGGGGGTATGTGCGCCCAGGATAGGTAGCCAGGGGGTATGTGAGCCCAGGATAGGTAGCCAGGGGGTATCTGTGCCCAGGATAGGTAGCCAGGTGGTATCTGTGCCCAGGATAGGTAGCCAGGGGGTATGTGCGCCCAGGATAGGTAGCCAGGTGGTATCTGTGCCCAGGATAGGTAGCCAGGTGGTATCTGTGCCCAGGATAGGTAGCCAGGGGGTATGTGCGCCCAGGATAGGTAGCCAGGTGGTATCTGTGCCCAGGATAGGTAGCCTGGGGGTATCTGTGCCCAGGATAGGTAGCCTGGGGGTATGTGCGCCCAGGATAGGTAGCCAGGGGGTATGTGCGCCCAGGATAGGTAGCCAGGGGGTATGTGCGCCCAGGATAGGTAGCCAGGGGGTATCTGTGCCCAAGATAGGTAGCCAGGTGGTATCTGTGCCCAGGATAGGTAGCCTGGGGGTATGTGCGCCCAGGATAGGTAGCCAGGTGGTATGTGCGCCCAGGATAGGTAGCCAGGTGGTATGTGCGCCCAGGATAGGTAGCCAGGTGGTATGTGCGCCCAGGATAGGTAGCCAGGGGGTATGTGCACCCAGGATAGGTAGCCAGGTGGTATCTGTGCCCAGGATAGGTAGCCAGGTGGTATCTGTGCCCAGGATAGGTAGCCTGGGGGTATGTGCGCCCAGGATAGGTAGCCAGGTGGTATCTGTGCCCAGGATAGGTAGCCAGGTGGTATCTGTGCCCAGGATAGGTAGCCTGGGGGTATGTGCGCCAAGGATAGGTAGCCAGGTGGTATCTGTGCCCAGGATAGGTAGCCAGGTGGTATCTGTGCCCAGGATAGGTAGCCAGGGGGTATGTGCGCCCAGGATAGGTAGCCAGGTGGTATCTGTGCCCAGGATAGGTAGCCAGGTGGTATCTGTGCCCAGGATAGGTAGCCAGGGGGTATGTGCGCCCAGGATAGGTAGCCAGGTGGTATCTGTGCCCAGGATAGGTAGCCAGGTGGTATCTGTGCCCAGGATAGGTAGCCAGGTGGTATTTGTGCCCAGGATAGGTAGCCAGGTGGTATCTGTGCCCAGGATAGGTAGCCAGGTGGTATCTGTGCCCAGGATAGGTAGCCAGGTGGTATCTGTGCCCAGGATAGGTAGCCAGGGGGTATGTGTGCCCAGGATAGGTAGTGAGTGACAGGAGCGCGCCCCGCCGCCGCCGCCGCTCCCTCCTCCGCTCCCCCCTCACCTTTCAGCAGTCCTTAGTCAGACCTCAATCAGCGGGCGACCCGACCAGGAAAAGGGCGCCGGACGCACCCGCTCTATATGCGGAAGTGATGTCACTTCCGCATATCAGTGCGGCGTGCTAGGTCCTAGCGCCCGCCCGCCTGATCGAGGTCTGACGCGGCGGCTAGAGGGAGGGAGCTTGAAGCGGCGGCGGCGGCCACAGGGGGAGAGCGGGGCCGGGCGGCGCCTCTCAGAGGCAGGCGCCTGGGTGCCTTGCACCCGCAGCACCCGCCCAGGCTCGGCCCTGGGTGGAGTTGACTTTTAAGAAAAATCTAGTGCTAATAAGCCATGTTTGTTTGTTTAATATTCTAGAGGAGCTTTCACCTCTAACTGTAGTGATTAACCACCCTGGCGTTCTGATTAAATCGCCAGGGTGGCTGCGGGAGGGTTTTTTTAAAATAAAAAAAAAACTATTTCATGCAGCCAACTGAAAGTTGGCTGCATGAAAGCCCACTAGAGGGCGCTCCGGAGGCGATCTTCCGATCGCCTCCGGCGCCCAGAATAAACAAGGAAGGCCGCAATGAGCGGCCTTCCTTGTTTTGCTTATATCGTCGCCATAGCGACGAGCGGAGTGACGTCATCGACGTCAGCCGACGTCCTGACGTCAGCCGCCTCCGATCCAGCCCTTAGCGCTGGCCGGAACTTTTTGTTCCGGCTACGCTGGGCTCAGGCGGCTGGGGGGACCCTCTTTCGCCGCTGCTCGCGGCGAATCGCCGCAGAGCGGCGGCGATCAGGCAGCACACGCGGCTGGCAAAGTGCCGGCTGCGTGTGCTGCTTTTTATTTCATTAAAATCGGCCCAGCAGGGCCTGAGCGGCAGCCGCTGGCGGTGTTGGACGAGCTGAGCTCGTCCAGACCGCTCAGCTGGTTAAGGGTGTTGCCTGAGCATCTGTGGGTTCCTATATCCTGCTTAAATACAGAAGTCCACCCATGTCTCCTCTGCCCAGTCCACCCATTTCTTCTCTGTCCTATATTGTACTGAATTACAGAAGTCCACCTATGTCTCCTCTGCCCAGTCCACCCATGTCTCCTCTGCCCTGTCCACCCATGTCTCCTCTGCCCTGTCCACCCATGTCTTCTCTGCCCTGTATCCTGCTGAATTACAGAAGTCCACCTATGTCTCCTCTGCCCAGTCCACCTATGTCTCCTCTGCCCAGTCCACCCATGTATTCTCTGCCCTGTATCCTGCTGAATTTCAGAAGTACACCTATGTCTTCTCTGCCCAGCCATGCCCTTGCTTCTATACCACATCCCTCAACATTTGCAGCTGGTGCCCTCCTTGTTGTTAGGAGTCCTTTATGTTGACTAAAGCGTCCTTGAGGCCAGTATCTTAGTTCTTCAAGCTCCTTTGCTTGGCTAACGTTATCCCACCAGGAAAGCATCTATGGATGTTGGCTGTAAGCAAGGTGACGAGATTTAAAGCGGACCCAAACCAAACATTTTTTTTAATTCAAAATATTTAGTTGCATCACTCTGACACATACAAAGATAAATAAACACTCCTTTAAGCCTATGAGCATTTCAGTGCATGCTTTTCACCCTTCTCTTTTCATAGCTAGGATTATACTGGGGGCAGCCATTAGCAATTCCTCCATTGCTGGACACCACCTACTCCACCAGTCTGCCGGATTCTGTCCCGGCAATATGAAAGGAAGGGAGGGGTTCCTCCAATAAATGTAAAATATTTTATATTTGTCATCATGCAGCTTAAAAAAGGCTGCTATTTATTATTATAGAAAATAGATTTTATTTCTGAAATCTTGTATTTTTAATTTTGGGTCCACTTTAATCAGGATTGAATAAGATTTCTAGCAGCATGGTATCAGATCAAAAGAATGTGCTGAAGAAGAACCCCAAAGACTTCAATGAGCAGCATACAGAAGAATTACTTTTGTACACATCTGACAAATGAATACGAGGTCTGGTACCCCCGTAACCTTTAGTGGGACAACAGTGCTTATCTGATCACTCTGTTATTGGGGCAATAGGATAACACCATAAACTTCTGCCCTTTCCTTACTGTACACCCCAAAGGACACATATGTCTAAAGAGTGGAGCTTATGATGCTATTTGTGAGTGAAGGGAATTAGGTACTCCAGCTTGCAAGACACCCCTTGACACAGACACACTTCACTGCTGACAGACGTAGAGTTACTGGTATTTAGAGCTGTGGGGGCACCACTTTTTCCCCTGGTCTCCCCGCCCATTAACAGCTGTGATCCTCGGGGGCGGGAACTAAAATTGTGCTTACTGGAAGCTCCTCAGTACATTTTGTGTTTTCCATTTATTTACTGCAAGTAGGAAAACGCATACTACACAAAGGTTTGTTTTCCATAACTCTAGCACAGGGCAATATCAGCGACGCTTCAGAAAGGTAAGTCTTTCCGTCACGATAGGTTCTCCTGTGGCAGCTGAAAATCTGTCATGAATAATCAGCCAATGCGATAATTTATGCATGATTTCACACATACGCATTAACTTATGCGCATAATTACCCACAATGAATGCAAAACTTGTCTCACAGTGTAAGTGAATTATGAGATAAAATGAAGTCAACAACATCGATAGACTGGCTAAAAACATACAATAAAAGGACTAGGAAGGATTAGTCCATCAACCCCGTGGTGACTTGGTGAGAGGGGGGGGGGGGGGGGGTCAAGAGAAGAGGCCCAAACCGGCAAAGGAAAAGATGTATTTTGTGTAACTGTGGGTGTGCTCTGTAGCCTGACATGTCTTTGTGGCAGCTGGATGTATATTAGAGAAACTACCTAAATACAGCAATACATACAAGAACCATCAGTACATCTCCAGCTGCTCATGGGCAGTTCGTGAAGGACGCAATCTTCTCCTCCTATCTCTGGGGTTCTCATTGGGTTACACCATAAGTCAGAGGATTCTGGACAGCTATAAAGGGGGAGCAGATGGATAAGCAGATAAGGATGGGCTTATGGGCCCTGATATAAGCTGAGGGGCCACAGGCTGCGATCCTCTGACTTAGAGATGCCGCCATTGTCTGCAGGCCGGATGCAGAGATACACACAGATTGCTGCTGCACCTTTCTGTATATCTATCTGCTAATGACATCATATAAAGCTCCTGTGAGAGCCCCCTGCAGGCCGGATGCAGAGATACACACAGATTGCTGCTGCGCCTTTCTGTATATCTATCTGCTAATGACATCATATAAAGCTCCTGTGAGAGCCCCCTGCAGGCCTGATGCAGAGACACACACAGATTGCTGCTGCGCCTTTCTGTATATCTATCTGCTAATGACATCATATAAAGCTCCTGTGAGAGCCCCCTGCAGGCCGGATGCAGAGATACACACAGATTGCTGCTGCGCCTTTCTGTATATCTATCTGCTAATGACATCATATAAAGCTCCTGTGAGAGCCCCCTGCAGGCCGGATGCAGAGATGCACACAGATTGCTGCTGCGCCTTTCTGTATATCTATCTGCTAATGACATCATATAAAGCTCCTGTGAGAGCCCCCTGCAGGCCGGATGCAGAGATACACACAGATTGCTGCTGCACTTTTCTGTATATCTATCTGCTAATGACATCATATAAAGCTCCTGTGAGAGCCCCCTGCAGGCCGGATGCAGAGATACACACAGATTGCTGCTGCACCTTTCTGTATATCTATCTGCTAATGACATCATATAAAGCTCCTGTGAGAGCCCCCTGCAGGCCTGATGCAGAGATACACACAGATTGCTGCTGCGCCTTTCTGTATATCTATCTGCTAATGACATCATATAAAGCTCCTGTGAGAGCCCCCTGCAGGCCGGATGCAGAGATACACACAGATTGCTGCTGCGCCTTTCTGTATATCTATCTGCTAATGACATCATATAAAGCTCCTGTGAGAGCCCCCTGCAGGCCGGATGCAGAGATACACACAGATTGCTGCTGCGCCTTTCTGTATATCTATCTGCTAATGACATCATATAAAGCTCCTGTGAGAGCCCCCTGCAGGCCGGATGCAGAGATACACACAGATTGCTGCTGCGCCTTTCTGTATATCTATCTGCTAATGACATCATATAAAGCTCCTGTGAGAGCCCCCTGCAGGCCGGATGCAGAGATACACACAGATTGCTGCTGCGCCTTTCTGTATATCTATCTGCTAATGACATCATATAAAGCTCCTGTGAGAGCCCCCTGCAGGCCGGATGCAGAGATACACACAGATTGCTGCTGCGCCTTTCTGTATATCTATCTGCTAATGACATCATATAAAGCTCCTGTGAGAGCCCCCTGCAGGCCGGATGCAGAGATACACACAGATTGCTGCTGCGCCTTTCTGTATATCTATCTGCTAATGACATCATATAAAGCTCCTGTGAGAGCCCCCTGCAGGCCGGATGCAGAGATACACACAGATTGCTGCTGCGCCTTTCTGTATATCTATCTGCTAATGACATCATATAAAGCTCCTGTGAGAGCCCCCTGCAGGCCGGATGCAGAGATACACACAGATTGCTGCTGCACCTTTCTGTATATCTATCTGCTAATGACATCATATAAAGCTCCTGTGAGAGCCCCCTGCAGGCCGGATGCAGAGATACACACAGATTGCTGCTGCACCTTTCTGTATATCTATCTGCTAATGACATCATATAAAGCTCCTGTGAGAGCCCCCTGCAGGCCGGATGCAGAGATACACACAGATTGCTGCTGCACTTTTCTGTATATCTATCTGCTAATGACATCATATAATGCTCCTGTGAGAGCCCCCTGCAGGCCTGATGCAGAGACACACACAGATTGCTGCTGCGCCTTTCTGTATATCTATCTGCTAATGACATCATATAAAGCTCCTGTGAGAGCCCCCTGCAGGCCGGATGCAGAGATACACACAGATGCTGCTGCGCCTTTCTGTATATCTATCTGCTAATGACATCATATAATGCTCCTGTGAGAGCCCCCTGCAGGCCGGATGCAGAGATACACACAGATTGCTGCTGCACCTTTCTGTATATCTATCTGCTGCTAATGACATCATATAATGCTCCTGTGAGAGCCCCCTGCAGGCCGGATACAGAGACACACACAGATTGCTGCTGCACCTTTCTGTATATCTATCTGCTAATGACATCATATAAAGCTCCACTGAGAGCCCCCTGCAGGCCGGTACTTCCCACAGAATCTGCAATGTGTAATACCAGCCTACATATCCAGCTGTATCACAATGACCCCTCCCTTAATATTCAGCAGTACAGCAGTGACCCCTCCCCCATATACAGCAGTGACCCCTCCCCTTGTATCCAACAGTACAACATTGACCCTTCCCCCTGTATCTAGCAGTACCGCAGTGACCCCTCCCCCTGTATCCAGCAGTACAGCAGTGACCCTCTCCCCCTGTATCCAGCAGTACCGCAGTGACCACTCCCCCTGTATCCAGCAGTACAGCAGTGACCCCTCCCCCGGTATCCAGCAGTACAGCATTGACTCCTCCCCTGTATACAGCAGTACAGCAATGGCCCCTCCCCAATATACAGCAGTGATCACTCCCCCTGTATCCAGCAGTACAGCAGTGACCCTTCCCCCTGTATCCAGCAGTACAGTAGTGACCCCTCCCCCGGTATCCAGCAGTACAGCAGTGGCCCCTCCCCCTGTATCCAAGAATACAGCATTTACTCCTCCCCTGTATACAGCAGTACAGCAATGGCCCCTCCCCCATATACAGCAGTGACTCCTCCCCCTGTATCCAGCAATTTAGCAGTAACCCCTCCCCCTGTATACAGCAGTACTACAGTGACCCCTCCCCCAGTATCCAGCAGTTTAGCAGTTCTTTTTCTTTCTTCCGTATTGAGAGAAAGTTTTGTCCGTTCTCTGGCAAGAATGTCCTTGATTTGATGCAGGGGCCGCGCGCTGTCGTCCCACCAGATGTGGGCTCTGTGCCACTTCATACTTTGTAGGATCATTAGCAGAAATCATTAGCTATAACACAACCTTCCCCATAAATCTCCACTGCACCTGAATCATTTGTCTGTACTTAATTTCCATCTCCCTAATTTTATGATTTGTTCCTCATTTGATGAGAGTATCTTCCATTAATTGCGTAGTAAGTGGATCTCGTTTCGGCTTGTGGAATGTTTCGGCTCTGACCCTTTCACAGGGAGACATCAGGCGGCTTTTCTCCGCAGAATTGAGTGCTTTTTAAATCTTTTCTGCTTTCTATATTTCTTATTGAATAAGACACGAGTCTTCGTGGAAAGATTCCTCCGCAGCCGAACCTTCCGGTAAAACTCCCGTCATCTTCTGCTGACGCTGCTCACAGCTGGTATCTCTAGAGATATGGGATCGCTCAAACGTAGGATCAGAAACGCGTTATCGTGACATTGAACGACGTCTGTCAGCTAAACTGTGACAGATTCCGTCCCAATCAGCTGCTGCCACTCACGGCTCTGATATACAGAACTTCATCACAAGTTTTTAGTCCTAAAGATGCTTTGGTTGGTTGACATGACCCAATTCTGCCCCTAAACTATCTGTTACAAGAACAGATCTTCCATTATAAGAACATACAGTGTGCCACAAAAGTGAGTTTAGGCAGTCCCCGGATAACGAACAAAGATAGGGACTGTAGGTTCGTTCTTAACCTGAATATCTTCTTAAGTCAGAACAGTGCGTCATCTCTGTCTCCTGTGCCTCTTCTGTGCCTCCAGTGTCTCCCTCTGTATCACCTCTGCCCCCCTCCCTCCAGTGTCACCTCCGCCCCTACCTCCCCCCCCCCGACCCGTGCCTCCAGTGTCACCTCCGCCCCTTCCCCCCTCCCCCGTGCCTCCAGTGTCTCCCTCTGTGTCACCTCTGCCCCCGTGCCTCCAGTGTCACCTCCGCCCCTTCCCCTCCCCCCCCCATGCCTCCAGTGTCTCCCTCTGTGTCACCTCTGCCCCGTGCCTCCAGTGTCACCTCCGCCCCTTACCCCCTCCCCTGTGCCCCCAGTGTCTCCCTCTGTGTCACCTCCGCCCCGTGCCTCCAGTGTCACCTCCGCCCCTTCCCCCCTCCCCTGTGCCTCCAGTGTCTCCCTCTGTGTCACCTCTGCCCCCATGCCTCCAGTGTCACCTTCCGCCCCTTCCCCCTCCCCCGTGCCTCCAGTGTCTCACTCTGTGTCACCTCTGCTCTCCCATGCCTCCAGTGTCAGGACAGGTTCCCCTCAGAACAGGCCTCACCATAGTGAACCAAAGAAGTTGAGTGTGTGTGCCCGGCATCCTATCCTGAGGTTGCTGCAGAAAGGGAAGGGGTGGGGTGGACCAGCTTCTCAGTGCTCAGACCGTACATCACATATTGCATCAATTTGGTCTGCATATCTGTCGTCCCAGAAGGAAACCTCTTCTAAAGATGATGCACAAGTAAGCCCACTTACAGTGTGCTGAAGACAAGCAACTAAGACTATGGTTTACTGGAACCATGTCCTGTGGTCTTATGAGACCAAGATAAATGTATTTGGTTCAGATGGTGTCAATCTTGTGTGGCGGCAGTCAGGTGAGGCGTACGAAGACCAGTGTGAGGCCTACAGTGAAGCATGACGGTGGGGAAGTCATGGTTACTGCTGCATGACTGCTGCTGGAACTGGTGAGCTACAGTGAAGGAACCATGAATGGCAACATGTACTGTGACATACTGAAGCAGAGCATGATCCCCTCCCTTCAGAATCTGGGCCACAGGGCAAGGGGGAATGTCAACGGTGACAGTAGGGAAGGAAAATTAACAAAGAAAGAAAGAAAGAAAGAAAGAAAGAAAGAAAGAAAGAAAGAAAGAAAGAAAGAAAGAAAGAAAGAAAGAAAGAAAGAAAGAAAAGGGCAGAAGTGATGTCACTTTTGACATGATAGAGAAACAGTAAAGATGAAAACCAGCAGAAATATTCTTTTCTTTTTTTCATATCACATTTCTCCTAAATCTGACAGTGAACACTAAAAACAACAGGATAAGTATGCTAAATAAGTCATTTATTATTGGATATTTTTTTTTTATTTCTCATTTAATTTGAAGACTCCTCCCACTTTACAAACTTTAGTAAACATTTGGTGGTCACTTATGTTCTCCTCTGTGATCCGCTGTTCTCCATCCTTACAGCGAGATTGTTAGCCATAAAATCAAATTCCCATTACCCACTGCTCTATGTTCATTATGTAGTCTGCATGCAGTATGAATTGCAAGGATTCCAATATAATCATAAATGTTTCTGCTGTAATGAATCGTATCTCAGTCAGCCTGCCTATTATATAGGATGTGGCTGGAGTCATCTTTTCATATCGTTGTGAACTGTTATTTTGTTACCGTCAGCCTCCATATCGCCACGCAGTCCCCCCGCGTCCCCTGAACGCGATCTCGCTGGCGGGGGTGATGTAATGTGCGAGGGGTCAGAGTGCAGTCACTCTCTCTGGCCAGTTCATTTGGCCAAATTGCAGGTCGAGATTATTGAGAAGAATTAATTGTAAATGGGAAGTTTCTCCCTCTGTAATATTTATGATGACTCTGCGACCTTTCCCTCCGATGCCACCAAACATCATTATTTACTCTGTTAGCTTAACAAGAGCACAAATACCACCAGCTGAACTAACCACATTTTCCTTAAAGAGGCCCTGTAGTGACATATAGCAGAATGCAGTAAAGAGGCCCTGTAGTGACATATAACAGAATGCAGTAAAGAGGTCCTGTAGTGACATATAGCAGAATGCAGTAAGGAGGCCCTGTAGTGACATATAGCAGAATGCAGTAAAGAGGCCCTATAGTGACATATAGCAGAATGCAGTAAAGAGGCCCTGTAGTGACATATAGCAGAATGCAGTAATGAGGCCCTGTAGTGACATATAGCAGAATGCAGTAAAGAGGTCCTGTAGTGACATATAGCAGAGTGCAGTAAAGAGGCCCTGTAGTGACATATAGCAGAATGCAGTAATGAGGCCCTGTAGTGACATATAGCACAATGCAGTAAAGAGGCCCTGTAGTGACATATAGCAGAATGCAGTAAGGAGGCCCTGTAGTGACATATAGCAGAATGCAGTAAAGAGGCCCTATAGTGACATATAGCAGAATGCAGTAAAGAGGCCCTGTAGTGACATATAGCAGAATGCAGTAATGAGGCCCTGTAGTGACATATAGCACAATGCAGTAAAGAGGCCCTGTAGTGACATATAGCAGAATGCAGTAAAGAGGTCCTGTAGTGACATATAGCAGAATGAAGTAATGAGGCCCTGTAGTGACACATAGCAGAATGCAGTAAAGAGGTCCTGTAGTGACATATAGCAGAATGCAGTAAGGAGGCCCTGTAGTGACATATAGCAGAATGCAGTAAAGAGGCCCTGTAGTGACATATAGCAGAATGAAGTAATGAAGCCCTGTAGTGACACATAGCAGAATGCAGTAAAGAGGCCCTGTAGTGACATATAGCAGAATGCAGTAAGGAGGCCCTGTAGTGACATATAGCAGAATGCAGTAAAGAGGCCCTGTAGTGACATATAGCAGAATGCAGTAAAGAGGCCCTGTAGTGACATATAGCGGAATGCAGTAAAGAGGCCCTGTAGTGACATATAGCAGAATGCAGTAAAGAGGCCCTGTAGTGACATATAGCAGAATGCAGTAAAGAGGCCCTGTAGTGACATATAGCAGAATGCAGTAAAGAGGCCCTGTAGGCTGTAGTGACATATAGCAGAATGCAGTAAAGAGGCCCTGTAGTGACATATAGGAGAATGCAGTAAAGAGGCCTTGTAGTGACATATAGCAGAATGCAGTAAAGAGGCCCTGTAGTGACATATAGCAGAATGCAGTAAAGAGGCCCTGTAGGCTGTAGTGACATATAGCAGAATGCAGTAAAGAGGCCCTGTAGTGACATATAGGAGAATGCAGTAAAGAGGCCTTGTAGTGACATATAGCAGAATGCAGTAAAGAGGCCCTGTAGTGACATATAGCAGAATGCAGTAAAGAGACCCTGTAGTGACATATAGCAGAATGCAGTAAAGAGGTCCTGTAGTGACATATAGCAGAATGCAGTAAAGAGGCCCTGTAGTGACATATAGCAGAATGCAGTAAAGAGGCCCTGTAGTGACATATAGCAGAATGCAGTAAAGAGGCCCTGTAGTGACATATAGCAGAATGCAGTAAAGAGGCCTTGTAGTGACATATAGCAGAATGCAGTAAAGAGGCCCTGTAGTGACATATAGCAGAATGCAGTAAAGAGACCCTGTAGTGACATATAGTAGAATGCAGTACAGAGGCCCTGTAGTGACATATAGCAGAATGCAGTAAAGAGGCCCTGTAGTGACATATAGCAGAATGCAGTAAAGAGGGCCTGTAGTGACATATAACAGAATGCAGTAAAGAGGCCCTGTAGTGACATATAGCAGAATGCAGTAAAGAGGCCCTGTAGTGACATATAGCAGAGTGCAGTAAAGAGGCCCTGTAGTGACATATAGCAGAATGCAGTAAAGAGGCCCTGTAGTGACATATAGCAGAATGCAGTAAAGAGGCCCTGTAGTGACATATAGCAGAATGCAGTAAAGAGGTCCTGTAGTGACATATAGCAGAAGGCAGTAAAGAGGCCCTGTAGTGACATATAGCAGAATGCAGTACAGAGGCCCTGTAGTGACATATAGCAGAATGCAGTAAAGAGGCCCTGTAGTGACATATAGTAGAATGCAGTAAAGGGGCGCTGTAGTGACATATAGCAGAATGCAGTAAAGAGGCCCTGTAGTGACATATAGCAGAATGCAGTACAAAGGCCCTGTAGTGACATATAGCAGAATGCAGTAAAGAGGCCTTGTAGTGACATATAGCAGAATGCAGTAAAGAGGCCCTGTAGTGACATATAGCAGAATGCAGTAAAGAGGCCCTGTAGTGACATATAGCAGCATGCAGTAAAGAGGCCCTGTAGTGACATATAGCAGAATGCAGTAAAGAGGTCCTGTAGTGACATATAGCAGAATGCAGTAAAGAGGCCCTGTAGTGACATATAGCAGAATGCAGTAAAGAGGCCCTGTAGTGACACATAGTAGAATGCAGTAAAGAGGCCCTGTAGTGACATATAGCAGAATGCAGTAAAGAGGCCCTGTAGTGACATATAGCAGAATGCAGTAAAGAGGCCCTGTAGTGACATATAGCAGAATGCAGTAAAGAGGCCCTGTAGTGACATATAGCAGAATGCAGTAAAGAGGCCCTGTAGTGACATATAGCAGAATGCAGTAAAGAGGCCATGTAGTGACATATAGCAGAATGCAGTAAAGAGGCCCTGTAGTGACATATAGCAGAATGCAGTAAAGAGGCCCTGTAGTGACATATAGCAGAATGCAGTAAAGAGGCCCTATAGTGACATATAGCAGAATGCAGTAAAGAGGCCCTGTAGTGACATATAGCAGAATGCAGTAAAGAGGCCCTGTAGTGACACATAGCAGAATGTAGTAAATTATTCAAGATATTCAATTTCATGGTAATTTTTCTGGTTTCAGCATCAGAAACATTTCCTATAGTTATATATTGTTGTGTATAGGCATGTAGCCAGGGCAGCCATCAGGGGAGAACAACTGACACTGCAGTGAGGGGCCCAGGGCTTCTAGGGGCCCTGGGCCCCCCCAAGCACTGGAAGGGCCGCCTGTGCTGGCTGCGGGCCTGTGGCTCACTAACCAGCACACTGCGTTCCAGCACTGACAAAAGAGGCACAGGAAGAAAAGAGGAGGACAAAAGAGAACGGATAAAGAATAATAACGGACCTACAAGTCCCTATCTCATTTGTTAACCAGGGACTACCTGTATTTTGCTAGTATTTGACTCCACCCACAACATGGCCACGCCCACTTTTTTGCTGCATCATGCTGTGCATGCAGCTTTCTTCAGTGTCGGAGCCATGAACATTTTTTTGCCACAGCGCACTTCATGCACGGTGGTGGGGTGGCTAGTATGCGGGCACAGCAACCAGTGGGTGGGCCCAGGGAGGGGGGCCCAGGCCTGATGATGTGTGAGGGGCCCCAAAATTTCTGATGGCGGCCCTGCATATAGCCTCCCAATTATGCTTAGCTTAGGCTGATTAGCTATGTGAAATCCCCTCAGAGCATTATGGAAGACCAAATATATTTTGTACTGGCTTCGGAACTCTCAGTAAACATTCCACAGAGATCATGTGACAGGCCTAAATATGTCACCACTGGTGATATATTTCAGAATGTAAATCAGGGAGAGGAAAGATTCTACAAAGGGAAAACACTGACTAAATAATTAATAAATGAATATTGTAAAAAAAAATTAGCAATGTTATTATTTTCGTTATTTTTACCACCGTTTTCTTTCATATTATTATTCCTTTGTATAATTTTGTGCTGCTTACGTTCGTACATGACAGGCGCTTTGCCTTGAATGACAGACGCTGCCACAAGACTGATTTTACCTTCTGCCTGTCTGAACTTTCAGCTGGTCTCCGGGATTTCCACCCGCCGGACCCGCAAAGTTTAGGAGTTGATTTTGATGGAGGGATTGGAGGAATATTTCTATAATATTTGTTCCATTCTTGTAATGAAGCCATTAAAGCAGGCAGACATTTTTTTATTTATTGTCCCGTGTCATTGTCCACGGGGTCATCGCGTTCGCTGCGGACGGCCCCTTTCCCAAAATCCGGAGCGCTGAGACGACAGCCGGGTTGAGATATAATGGAAGCTGGCTTCATCTTTTACTAGTAACATTATCTTTTATTGCCATTCTAAAAAGAATGTCAGGCATTAGGTTTTTATATTTTTATTTCATTGCCATTACAGTACAGATTTTTTTATATATACCGTCCAGGAGAGACCTACAGTCTGCCGTTATCCAGTTAAATGATCAGCTGGCCTTTGAAGTCATCTAATACTTTTCGGTAGTTCAGCTGAGTTTCAGGGCTATCTTTTTAACTTCTTGGGTTCAAATTTGATTTAAAGGAAACTGAGGTGAGAGAGGGCTGGTGCGCACCAAGAGCTTTTTGGAGCGTTTTTAAAAACGCTAGCACTTTGAGAAGCGCTTGGCTAATGTATTGCAATGGGCTGGTGCACAGCAGAGCGATTCGTTTTTTCCAGAAACGCAAACTCGGAGGCTGCAGCATTTTTTAGATTTCTGAGGCATTTCTGCCTCAATGTAAAGTATAGGAAAGTGGAAACCGATCCGAAAAATGCCAGATCAGAGCGGTTTTCCAGGCGTTTTTGTTACACAAGCTGCTCAGTAACAGCTTTTACTGTAACACTATATGTAATCTGATACACAAAAATGCTCCAAAAAACACTAGGCATGTGTAGAAAATCTCTCTAAACATGACTAGAATCGCTCTGAAAATCTGCTTCTAAAACCTCTAGCGTTTGCTGATCCGCTAGCTGTTTTTGGTGTGCACTGGGCCAGAAATATGTTGGTTGTCATATTTATTTCCTTTTAAACAATGCAGATTGCCTGGCTGTCCTGCTGATCCTCTGACTCTAATACTTTTAGCCTTAGCCCCTGAACAAGCATGCAGCAGATCATGTGCTCTAAGGCCTGGTGCACACCAAAAACCGCTAGCAGATCCGCAAAATGCTAGCAGATTTTGAAACGCTTTTTCTTCTTTTTCTGCAGCGTTTTAGCTAGCGTTTTGCGGTTTTGTGTAGCGGTTTTGGTGTAGTAGATTTCATGTATTGTTACAGTAAAGCGGTTACTGAACAGCTACTGTAACAAAAAACGCCTGGCAAACCGCTCTGAAGTGCCGTTTTTCAGAGCGGTTTGCGTTTTTCCTATACTTTACATTGAGGCAGAAACGCATCCGCAATCCAAAATCTGCAGCAGCCCGGGAGTATGCGTTTCTGCAAAACGCCTCCCGCTCTGGTGTGCACCAGCCCATTGAAATACATTACCCAAGCGTATCCGCAGCCGCAAGCGGATCGCAAAACGCAGCCGAACCGCTCTGGTGTGCAATAGGCCTATCTGAAGTGTGACTGGATTTTGCTGCATGCTTGTTTTAAGTGTGATAGAGGCTGGGAACACTAGGCGTTGCGTGAAACAGGGCCGGAGCTACCATAGGAAAAAATGGGCAATTGCCCCAGGGCCCCAGAGCCTGTAGGGGCCCCCAAGATGTCCCTCCCCCATCTTGACTGTTGCTCCCCAGGGAATCTGCAGAGTCTTTGGCAGAGTAGCGTCACATCTGTGCTGGCGGGCAGGTGAGACACTACACTGACATAGATAATAATAATCCGATAATCCGAACATTTGTATAGCGCTTTTCTCCTGTCGGACTCAAAGCGCTCAAGAGCTGCAGCCACAGGGACTTGCTCAGGAGGCCACCCTGCAGTGTTAGGGAGTCTTGCCTTGAACTCCTTACGGAATAGGTACTTGACCTAGCCAGGATTCGAACCCTGGTCTCCCATGTCAATGCTGCAGAGGTCCTAGGGAGCACAGTGAAGTCGGGAGGTGATTGGAGG
The DNA here is from genome assembly GCF_040937935.1 of Hyperolius riggenbachi. Taxonomy (NCBI): domain Eukaryota; kingdom Metazoa; phylum Chordata; class Amphibia; order Anura; family Hyperoliidae; genus Hyperolius; species Hyperolius riggenbachi. The sequence goes on from NC_090651.1 coordinate 5,103,221, forward strand.
AGGGTCAGCAGCCAGCTCGGGGGCCCAGGAGGGAAATTTCATATGCGTTTTTTATATGTGTTTTATGCAAATCACTAGGAAGTCAACAGGAAGTGGAAATACTTCATCAGACTTGTTTTTTTTTAAACAAACCCATACATAATGCAATAAAACGATACACCTCTGCATGCGTTTTAGATGCATTTTGGAAAAATATGCAGCAAGTTCAGAAATTTGTAAAACTTACATTGCAGAATGCAAACATATGCGTTTTTTCATGCGTCTCATTGACTTACATTATGTGCGCTAACGCTAGCGTTCTGCCTAGTGCGTTCCTACCCTCAGACACTACTGCAGCCAAAGAGATCAGCAGGACTGCCAGGCAACTGGTATTGTGAAACAGGAAATAAATATGGCAGCCTCCATATCCCTCTCACCTCAGGGGTGCTTTTAGAGCACACTAAGGGCCCATTCACAATTGAGCGTTTTGCCAGCGATTTCAGCAAAATGCTCAAACGCTAACGCTTTTGAAAGCGCTAGTGTAATTAAACCCTAGGGGCCCGTTCTTACTTGGGCAATTTGCGATAATTGCCACAAATCGCCTAAAATCACGAAACGCAACTGCGTCGCCTGCATCATTTTTAGGCGATTTCCCTTCGATCACGTTTCAGTGCTATAGAAGTGCTAACAGCGATCGCGGAAAAATCGCCGCAGTGTTCAGTGATTTTTCAGCTGAAAAATCACTCACTCAAAACGCCGGCGTTTTGCGCTTTCAAGTGTGAATGGGCCCTTAGGCCTTTACTTTTTCTCCTAGGAGATAATTTTTCATCTTCTGTTTAACATAAATTTCAGCAGTTAAAAAAGTTCCACAAAGAAGGTGAAAGAATATCACCAAGGAGATAATATAGAAGATAAAGTGAACAGAATAAGGGCGATAGCGCTCCCCGCTGCCCACTTGCCCGATCTTCCCCTTGTGGGCCCTCATTATAGTTATATAGTTATTTTGGTTGAAAAAAGACATACGTCCATCGAGTTCAACCATAGAACAAAATACAACACCAGCCTGCTCCCTCACATACTGTATCTGTGTTTCTGGGTTATGGACGGTATCAGTTGAAAGGGGCACCAGATCTGTCGGTGTAAAAAGGGCGCGGCCATAGACTTCAATGTTATTTGCCTCAGTTAGTGGTGAAAAGGGCACCTGTTGTTTTATATCAGCTTTATTTAGGTGCTCGCTATTTTTGCAGTTATATACTCAGGAGGCTATATATTTTCAACCACAATTTTCGCCTGTATTTTCCCATTGACTTAAAGTCTGTATTTTTTATTGACATTTTTTCTATATATATCCTCAACAAAATTATTCTGATATATTTTCCCCACACATATCGTCTATCATGCAAAATACTGGTTATATAACCTTCAAAAATTGTGGGTACAATAATCTCAATACAATAATTAAGGTTAGGCACCACCATGGGGGTGAAGGTTGGGGGGGAAGTTAGGCTCCACTATGGGGGTGGGGTAAATGTTAGGCACCACCATTGGGGGTGAAGGTTGGGGGGGAAGTTAGGCACCACTATGGGGGGTAAAGTAAAGGGTAGGCACCTCCAGGGGGGGTTAAGGTTAGGCAGGGGTAGTTAGGCACCACCATGGGGTGGACAACGGTTATATTCTAATAGCAACTACATCTGCTGCCTTTTGTAAATTGAATCACACTCATCGGCTACAAACAGGTGCTCTTTAAAAACGAAATCCCATTTATTGGCTAGTCTGGTGCGCTTTTGTAACCAAATTCATATTTATCGGCTATATCCGGTTCCCTTTTTTCCAGGTGCCCTTTTCAGATGAATGCTTAAGTGCTTGTTGTCAGATCTGTTTTATCCCATTGCTCAGGCTGATAGAAATGAGAGTGATAGCAACGCGTTTCATGGGTAACATTCCGCTTCATCGGAGACGCTCATACCTGGTCTGCATCTTTACCAGCTCCACATATTGCCTGATGAAGCAGGATGTAACCCCTGAAACGCGTTGCTATTACTCTGGAGTCTATTTGAATAAAGATGTTTTTCAGGGAATAACTGATCGTGTGTCTACTTGTGGGAGGTAAGTCCACCACTTCCTCCCCCTTTTTAAACGTTTTTTAACTATTTTATCCGTATCTGGCGCCTCCGTTTTGAACAATTGTTTAATTCGTCATTTTATGGAAATAATGAACCTTTTGAAATTAGCATTTTGCATGGAAAGATGAAGAAGCCAGATGTCGGCAAATCGTGTCAGTAACAGCAATTTATAAAGATGAACGCACAATTCCGTCACTGATGCGTGAATTCCGAGTTGTGCTTTATAATTCACACCACTGAATTGCTGCTTTTTAAGGTGGCCATTAACGGTACAATATTTTTCTCGGTTATGATCATTTCATCAGATTTTTACAATCAAATTGTACAGAAAACCTCACAGTATGTGGAGAAAATTGACTGAATTGAATGTTGGATTTTACGATTGTATCCAGGGCTGGGCCGAGGCAGAGGCGAGAGAGGCTCCAGCCTCAGGGCGCAGTGTAGGAGGGGGCGCAGGGTCGGGCTGAGGCAGAGGAAAGAGAGGCTCCAGCCTCAGGGCACAGTGTAGGAGGGGGCGCAGGGCGGGGCCGAGGCGAGAGAGGCTCCAGCCTCAGGGCACAGTGTAGGAGGGGGCGCAGGGCGGGGCCGAGGCAAGAGAGGCTCCAGCCTCAGGGCACAGTGTAGGAGGGGTCGCAGGGCGGGGCCGAGGCGAGAGAGGCTCCAGCCTCAGGCCGCAGTGTAGGAGGGGGTGCAGGGCAGGGCCGAGGCAGAGAGGTTTCAGCCTCAGGGCACAGTGTAGGAGGGGTCGCAGGGCCGACCCTAGGCAGAGGCGAGAGAGGCTCCAGCCTCAGGGCGCAGTGTAGCAGGGGGGCGCAGGGCCAAGGCAGAGGCGAGAGAGGCTCCAGCCTCAGGGCGCAGTGTAGGAGGGGGCGCAGGGCCAGGCAGAGGCGAGAGAGGCCCAGCTCCAGGGTGCAGTGTAGCAGGGGGGCGCAGGGCCAAGGCAGAGGCGAGAGAGGCTCCAGCCTCAGGGCGCAGTGTAGGAGGGAGCACAGGGCCGGGACAAGGCAGAGGCGAGAGAGGCCCCAGCCTCAGGGCGCAGTGTAGGAGGGGGCACAGGGCCGGGCCAAGGCAGAGGTGAGAGAGGCTCCAGCCTCAGGGGCAGCTCTTAGTCTAATAGCAGTCAGTGTGTGACAGCTGGGGTGGGAGGGATGGAGGGGCGCACTTTGATGTCTCAGCCTTGGGTGCTGGAGGACCTTGTCCCGGCTCTGATTGTATCTGAGAAGATAAAGTTCCCTAATTGAGCCGTTTATGGGAACCATCAATAATAACCTTCTGATTATGACCCTGACTGCGATCGTATCTGAGGAAGATATTGTACTGGTAACGGGAACCTTTATGCTGGAGACTTCCTTCCAGGCCTGAAAAGGTTAATAACATGCCTTAAAAAAAAAATAAGACGTGCATCAAACTGAAAACTTGTGGCAACAGTGGTTTTGTGTCAGTTATGCCCACAAGGTACTAATTAAATCATTTTGCTGCAAAATAATAAAAGCTTAAATGTCCCATGTATACGAAAACACAGAGTACATTCCAAAATGGCAATGCTAAATATTTAAAATATTTGTTGCCTGCTGCTCATAATTTCACACTTACCACAAAAAATGGAGGGGGTGTGAGGCTTGGCTGCAGCTGCAAAAGCTAAAAACTAGCAAATAAACCAAAATATGAGACCCAGGCCTACCATCAGCTGCCTCTATCACCCCCCCCCCTCCCCCCGCTGTCTGGGTCATGTGTTCCCTGCGATGGCTTTGCTAATGCCACACCAAGTCTGTCGATTAAACTAACATCTATAACGGTGAATCTACGATCTAGCTCGGGATAACAGCTCAATGTTCTTCACCAGTTTCAATACCTAGCCGTTATATACGGCAGCATCTGCATCAAAATGATCCAGACGCATCGTTGCTCTTGGCAACGAATGGATCCTACCGACAGTCAGTCACTTGAAAGACAGTTTTCATGGGGATTGGGAAAAATGAAGGCATTTGTGTTCTTCTTAGCGCTCTGAAGCCAACTTTTATGACTCTAGTTCAGGTCGTAAAAAGGAATCTAATTGGCTGCTGTTGAGTTGACAGAGAAAGAGGTTTTGCTCATCATTCCGGGGTTTTGTTTTGTAAATGAGGGTTCTTCGGTGCTCTGCTCAGATGTTAACATGGGAGGTCAGGGACATCTAGTAAGGAAATATCCATATTGTAGAGAATCCGTACTGTCCGATTTGTACAATAAAAAACTTACCAATCGAGTCACTGTGATCTCCTGGATCCCTCCTTGCCGTCTCCACCGCTCCCCGCCGCGATCCTGGCTTTTAATCGCCAGTTTTAGGCAGTGTTACAAACAAAAAACATGCCGCTAACCAGGAAGTGATGTTTGAGAGTGTGTGTGTGTGTGTGTATATATATATATATATATATATATATATATATATATATATATATATATATATATATATATATATATATATATATATATATATATTGTATACAGTATACTACAAGTTTCTATTACATAGTGAATTATCTGCACTCCACTCTGGGATTCTCACAGTTTCTCAGCATGTGACAGGCAGCTCCCTCCCCCCTTAGCCTCACAAACTGCATCACAGATAAGCTGAAACTGAGAACAGAGAGTGAGAAGTAAACGAAGCACACAGAGCCTGCAGGGGACGTGCATAACTTGTACTCATTACAACAGAGGCAGCCTATTCCTCCCTGGGTTGACAAAGCTTGACAAAGAAAAGAAGATTCGATATATTACAGAGACAGTGCAACTAGAAAAGGCTGCAGTAATCCAGAGCACATTAGAACAGGTATAGGAACTTATAGGATAGAAAAAATAAGACTGAAAATTTTGTTACAGAGTCTCTTTAAGAAGAAATGAGGAGATTTAAGTTCCTCCTACCAGTTTGATGAGGGAAATATTTGACATCCACTTGATATCTGCTTGTCACCTCATATTACTATATCCACAGCTGCCACCAGTTGTTTTGTACTGCCCGATGGTCTACAAAGCTAAAGCACCCATCTTCCATGTACCACGAGCAGAAGAAGGAGATTTGGGTACCGGAGGTCACAGTGTCACTGAAGTTGGGGTGCCACTATAGGCGCTCAAAGTAATTTTGGCTGTGGGTGACAATAGCAGGTGTTCGGGGCCACCCACTATGCAAACTTTGGCTTCAAATAGTGCACTATATCAGTCCCCTCCCCTAAATTACTAAAATTACTAAGGACTTTTTTTGTGGTGGGATAAGGTTAGGCATCAGTGGGGGGGGGGGGGGGGGGCTTTTAAGGTTAGGTGTTGTGGGGGTTCTTTTAAGGCCAGGCATCGGTGGGGGTCTTTTAAGGTTAGGCATGGGTGGGGTGGGGCTTTTAAGTTTAGGTTCGGTGGAGGATCTTTTAAGGTTAGGTGTTGGTGGGGTCTTTTAAGGCCATGTCCTTTAGTTTACCATTACCACTGGAATTAGCACTAATAGCAGAATATTGATACATTTACCAATAGTCTACTAGCGGCTGTTTCTGGCACCCAAATTTCCAGGTGCCCTTTTTGCAAGTATGGCCACTAGCACCCCCCAACCCACTTCCACCTAAAGGACTGCATTTCCTAATCAATGTTTGATTGATAAATCACTCAATCCTCCATGGCATCATCTACAGGAATCTGCACCAACTAACCCCCGAGCTTTTAATAGTGGTCATTAAAGTATCACACATTGACATCCTTAGTAGTGTCTCCAACAAAATATATCATAAATATGTTCAAGAATGATAACCATGATTTCCACTTTCTCACGGCTGAACTAGCGGGAATTACGTCTGTGAGCGTAGAATAAGTTCTGTGACCCCACGACATACATTCTTATACATACAGCTGGAATGCAATATGTCCACAGGAACCAGAATCAGAATGGGCGTTGCCCAAAAGTTCTCCGTAAAATAAATCTGAGCACCCGAGATACGGCCAACCATACTCGATAATCCAGCAAAACACTCCAGGGTTCATTAAGCAAGTTAAAGTTGTATTCGTTTATAGCATATTCCAATAATGGTTTCGATGATTCATGGTCACATCAGGGCCCTTTTCCCAGGAACTGCTCAAACAGCCCTAAAAGGAGACAGAGACAAAAGATAATTCAATACAGGCATTGCCATGCCAAAATTCCAAAACCCAAGAAATCTCACTAAAGAAGATATATAGAGAAATAAGTCCTGTAGGACGCAAAAATAAAAAATTACATCACAACCTTAAATGTGATGAGTATGAAAAAAATCTATGCTACTATTCAAAGTCATAAAAAGAAGAGTCAGGCAAGAAATGCCCCTAATTTCACATCATACTGGTAAGACTGCAAGATCTCTGCTACGGATGAGCTCTCGGAACAATTCCGAGTTCGGATTTTTTTCACATCGAAATTCGGCCGTTGCAAGTAAAATCATGAAAATCAGAAATTACACTGTTTCGAGTACCTAGTTCTGTTCTGCCAATGCGGAAAACTGGCTTTGGAAACAAGAATTTTCAGCAAACACGGCATGACCACAATAGCTAGGAACTTACAAATTGGCTTCGAATACAAGAATTTTTATCCCATAGTGATGTCAACAAAATGGACACCACCCCTGCCCTGGTCCTCTGGACCCCCAATCCATGTAGAAAACCACTTGTTCTGCCACTCTAACGTGGCCTCTGGGGTCCGGGAATTCCCTGACGTCCATCTTGTTGGTGTCACTGCTGAAAATGCTTGTTTCCACAGCAAATTTTCACATCTGCAGAATTATTGACCGTGTTGACTTCAATAGAAAATGCCTTCAGAACACGAAGATCGGAAAAAGAAATTCGCCCTTTGGTTGCGATACAACGAATTTTGACAAATCAGAAATTTGGCTGTTCCGATCAACCCTAAATTTTCCACAGCGGTTGGATGTTTTAGATGTAGTAATTTCAATATGTTTCTTTGCACTGGTAAAAACAGAAAAAGACACATGGACACCGGGAGCCCAATCTGGTGTTGATATTGCGTTGTCGTAGTAAATGACTTAAAACAGTAAAAATATATACTCACAAAGGAGGGTTGCCAACAGATGCAACCACTTATATGAACATATGGAAGAGTACCGTCCCCACTTGGCCTTTCAGATGTAGAGTTCTGGTCGCTGCTCTGAAAAAAAATTATAACTCACAATGAAAGTGTCTGGTACAGACCCTACAGAAGTAGGATATTTTTAGACTAGACAATAGTGTGAGGCAACCAATGGGAAAAAAACCCAATTAGATGGATCTGTATACATTCCACCATTATGAATTGGTTAATCAATGTGGATATACACGATTGTATAAAAATACATTTTATACAATTGTGTATATCCACATCAATTAACCAATCGATAATGGTGTCATTTGCTCACCTAATTTTAAATACGTTTTGTATAAACTTTTATGTATTTTTATTCTCATTAAGATTCTCTGGGTCTGAGAGCTACTTTTTATTTGTATTTTGAAGGCACATATTTGACCTGAGGAAGTGTCTGATGCAGAGAAACGTGTTGTCACAGCGCTCATGAAATAAAGATTATAAAAATCTGTTTATGAATACACTCCTTGTGAGTTTTTATACAGATCCATCTAATTGGGTTTTTTCCCCATTGGGCGCTTCCCATTATTGTCTAATTTCAATATGTGCAGTGCAATTACTGTAAGCCCTTATTTCCAACATCCACTCAATGGGAAGTGAGTTAAGTTAATGAGAGTTTTTCCACTATAATGTGAATTATTGCATGATGTATGTGTTGAAATGCCCCTTTGGACTTGCGCACATTGATACAACATCCAAAGACATTGCAGCGATGTTCATATCATAATCACATCTCGCGATAAGCGTGAGGAGGCAAATGTGACCAAACCTGTGTCGATACTCTTCAACCTGATCAGAAGCCAAACGTGTGAATTGTGTAGTGTGCGCCTCACTCGAGTTCTAGTCTCCAGACGAGGCAACGACTGCAATAAATCGCTTTTATAAAAGATGTTTTCTAGATTTATATGCAGAACACTTTACAACCACAAGGTCTGAATAATGTCAATTCTTAGCGATGTTTTCTGTAATCACCGACACCTTTGTTATGCGTACTGTACATCCTGTTCTGTCACGTCTTCTTGATAACTAGATTATATGAGCAATAATTATAACCATATACTATTTGTTTGATTTTTGTTATGAGGATTTGTGTAGCCAATATTAGGATGACACTCTGAACTCTGATAATTACTGCTTACGGTCTTATAATATTGTTTATATTTCTTATTACTTAGCAGGTTATATCTATACTTGTATTTCATGTGGAAGTACCCGTGTATTTGCAATCTGTTGGCTGAAGATATCAGTATGTTTTTACCATGATGTTCTTTTTGTTCTTTCTCTTCCCCCCCCAACAGCTTCTACCATTTTGGTTGAATGAATGGAATTGGATTCATCCTGAACACCTTCAAACTCCACATTTAAAAGAGCCTTTGGGGAGATCTTGGTGGATGTTGGCCTTTTGGAGAGAAGTGTTTGAGGCTAGGAAGTTTTTGTTACTTTTTGCCCAGCAATAGAGTGTGGATTTGGAGGTGGACGTCTTTTTAGGAAGGGGCTTTTAGTAGAATGTTCCAGTGTTTCCTCAGAATCAGGGGCGTAAGTAGAGAGGGGGCAGCTCCTGTGATCACAGAGGGGCCCAGAGCTATGGGGGGCCGCAGCTACTACCCTTCCCTTCCTCCGATACAGGGGACTATACTGCAGATCAGGGGTTTTGTGGCTGCACTTGTTAGGGGTGTGACGATCAGGATGACCACACTTGTTTTATGACCCCTGTGAGATGGGCTCCAAGGCCGTAAGGGGCACCAGGGGGAGGCAAGGGAAGGGGTGTAAACATTGCTGGGGGTCCCCATGAATTGTAGTTATGTCCCTGCCTCAGAATTCTTTGAATACTGCATCTATCTGTTCTGTATCTGGTGATAAAGTTTATTCCTTCTTCATGGTGTTCCTTTGTGGATTAAAGAACAATTATCCTGAAAAATTGTAAAATGTAAAATACATACATATAAATTACATTTTTTTCAATGTTATTGTCACTTACAGTAGGTAGTGAAAATGTGACAGATCTGACAGGTTTTGGACTAGTCCATCTCCTCATGAGGGATTCTCAGGTATTTCTTAATTTACAAAAGAACATGCTAAACTGCAGTTGCTGAGTCCAGCTGAAAGTGACAGCTACATAAGAAAAGGGTAATTTATGCGGCATTTTACTCTGGGAGAAATTAGCATATTATATACTGTATATGTATGTATGTATTTTGAATTTACAATATTTTGCAATAGTGGACCTTTAAGATGATGAGACATTTTCTGCAGGGTTGTTTTTTTACCTGGATCCCGCGCATATTTTATAACTTTGGTGGAGCAGGTGTTGCCATTTTTTGCCCTTGGAATTCTTTTATCGGAGTTCTCTGGTTTATGATAGATATATTCACACAGTCTTATTCTTTTAGAATGACTGTATTTTTGGTTACCCTGATTTATGATGATGTGTAGTTCCCATAATTGTTGTCTCCTGTTATGCCAATCCTTCCATTGGCTATTACCGAAAGGATCCAGATCAAACTCCTCATTCTATCATACAAAGCTCTACATAAGTTGCCACCTCCTCACATTTCCTTGCAAATCTCCAGATCCCATCCCACCCGGAACCTTCACTCCTTCCAGGAGACCTTCTTGTCCACTAGCTTATTCACTTCCTCTCATTCCTGCATCCAGGACTTCTCACAAAGCATCACCTTTCCTTTGGAACTCTTTCCCCGAGCCTGGAAACCTTCAAACGTATGCTAAAAACCCTCCTGCTCAGACAAGCCTTTAATTTGCTGTAGGTAGCATTGGAGGCTCACCGCCTCATCCGCTACCCCTGTGTCTCCTCCCCTAATGTCTCCACCCCACTACCCTCTAGATTGTAAGTTTGCAAGCATAGGGACCTCCTCCTTGTGTCTCTTATTCCACTGTAAGTTATCATATGAACAAGCGCTAGTATTGGGGATGTCTCACGCCACACATCCCCTATGTATGTATTTGTATTGCTGCATGTCCTGATTGTACCGTATTTTAAATGTCTCATGTATCTATATGTTCCCCAATATTTGTTTCATATTATGTACAGCGCTACGGAGGATTTTCATGCTACAGTATATAAATAACAAATAATAATAACACTCTGTGCACTTTTATTACAGTTTTTAGGTATTTTAGAAGTATTTTTATTTATTATATGCAACATTAAAATAATATTTTATAAATACTGTATTGTTAATCAGTTTTGTTTGAATTATTTCCAAACAGTTCTTGTATGTAATTTACAGACAGCAGGTGGTCCGAGCAACCTCCAGGAAAAACCTTAATTGCCCCTCACAGCTCCAGGACTGATGAGCGATTCCACCTCGGGCGCTAACTGAGAGCTTGATTTTTTGTATTTACAAAACGTTGCATAAAATGCAAAATATATTTCCATACATACCAAAACTAGATGATGGGAATTTCATGAGGTCTTGTTCACACTGCGTTCGGCTCGCGTGTCCGACCGCGTTGGGCTGTTTATGAGGCGTCTTTTTTTTCCGATTCCCGGGGCTTGGGTGAGCGATTCATTTTTGTGCATAGCGGTTTTCTAAGCGTTTTTTTCTGAGCGGTTTTGTAATTCATTCCCTGATCCAAGTCAGGAAGTGAACTCCTTGACCCCGAAAGTAATAAATACAATGTATTTATTCTTGAAAACGCAACGCAATTGCTACACAAAGCGATTTTGTGAGCGTTTTGCGTTGCTCCTATACTTTCCATTGAGGCGGAATCACCTCAAAAATGGTCCAGGCACCGCTATACTGAACGGACAACGCACGACCTGTGCTGATATGAACCTTCTCATAGACATTCATTGTCCACACGGTCGGGGGGCGTTTTTAAAAAACGCACGCGGGCAAAAAAAAAGCCGAAAACGCCTGCAGTATGAACAAGCCCTTAAAGAAACGAGCCCAAAACTTTAACTCATTAAAACTTTGTACTCGTCCTCTGAGGAAGATGATCCAACGTTACACATCTCTGTGTGGCAGCAGAATGTGACCCTCTGGGAGTTAACTTAAAGCGGAAATTAGAGTTAAATGTTTAAATCAATGGGAAGATAATCAGGTGTGAGTCTGTGAAGCCCTGCTTCATTTAACCGAAGCCGGAGTGATGACTATTAGGGCCCTTTTCCACCAGCGCGTTTGCGCTGGCTGAATCGCAAAGTCGCAAACCGCTAGCGATTTTACAATCGCTACGGTTTGCTTTTTAACATAGGAATCACGGTAGGTCATTTCCACTACTGCGATTCGTTTTTTACCCGAACGCGAACGCGCGGCGGAGCGATATTTGCCGCGATTTTGCTATGCAGTGCATAGCATAGCAAAATCGCGGCCGCAAAACGTTGGGGAATCGCCGGTTTTGCGATTCAGCAATCACTAGCGTTAAGCTAGCGACTGCAGGTGGAAAAGGGCCCTAACTGGCTGATCTTCAGAATGTTGGCTTGAGGAATTAAGTCATGACTTGAAAAAAAAGATTCCAGAGGACTTCCAACAAAATTGTTGCTGATGATCACCAGGCTGGAAGTGGCTACAGAACTATTTCCAAAGGGATTAGACTCCTCCAGTTCACTGTTAGGACATAAAAAAAAATAAGAACAACCATTGCTATCCTCAGAGAGTAGTCAGTCAACAAACACCAGACAAAGAGCAAGGCATACAATAATCTCAAAGATGGCAAAGCTGAAGCCCTACAAATGTAAAGGGGCCCATACACTCAGCCAACTTTCTGGCCGATCGATCGATCAAAATCGATCGATCGATCGATTGCAAATCGGTTGGCCAATCGACCGATCGATGGACGATTTTGATTGATTTCAATGGATTTCCATCGAACTGGCAGGGTGGAAAATCTAGGTCGATCTGATGAGATTGCTTATCATTTTGCATTGGCCCTAATAGAAATCTGATGGCAAAAAAATGAAATCTATTGGCATTCTATCCTAGTAAAAAATGTTCTAAAAACACATCAGATAGATAAGAAATCCATCTGATGATCTATCTGCAGCTAATCTGACGAGTGTATGGGCACCTTAAGCCTCGTCCATATGCAGAAGGCAAGTAGCCTGGCAGGGATTGGGACTAATGCTGCGCAGACTGGAGCTGTGTCGCTGTGTGGGGGGAAGAGGGCCGATGCAGCATGAAGAGGATCACACACTAGGCGGGGTGAGTGAGCAATAAGAGCAATGTTCTCGGCCAGCGCTTAGCTGAGGCAATACACTGGGCTGATCTCTGGCCGAGGCGTCGGAAGGTCACTCTACTTATGGTAAACTCTCGTCAGGTGGTTGCTATCAGCTTCCCTTCTCTCCTGCTTTGGCTGATGTCAGAGTTCACCATCTGGAGAACACCACGTAATAATGGTGTGGATTGTAGGGCTGCAACGAGAACCTTATTACCAAAAAAGAACATTGCTTCCCCTCTACGAACCAATCGCGAAAGCTGGGATAATACTGGAAGAATGTTCTGTGGATGCAGTGGTGTAATTAGAAACCATGGGGCTTCATAGCAAAATATTGGTTGGAGCCCCCACACAAAAAAAATGTATAAGCCACCTTTTTTGCCATTCCCCTTCCCCTCTCACACATGCCAGTTTTATGCAGCCAGAGGTTACCCCCAGTATTAGGTAGCGCCCCAGTATAACTAGCCCAAAGTGCTCCCCAGGACTAAATATAGCCAGAGATACACCAAGTATTAAGTAGCCCCCCTCCCCCCCCATGGGATATCAGAGGAGCTTCAAGAAATAGACAGCCCCCCAGTATAGGTAGCCAGAGGGGGTCACAGTATTAGGTAGCCCCCTAGTATAGGTAGTCAGAGGGGCTTCCAGTTCTAGATAGCCCCGCCCCCCATATAGGTTGCCTGAGGTAGCCCAAAATATAGATAACTTCTCTCCATTGCTCTGCTTGCATTACTCTGCCCCCCACTGAGGACCCCATTATCATAGCTTCCATTACCTCTGGGCCCCCCCTTGGCTGAAGCCTACAGGCCCCACAGCAGTTGCTATGGCTGCTATGGTGATCACTACGCCACTGTGTGGATGGATGAAACAAAAACAGAACTTTTTGGCTGGAATAAATACAACTTTTGCAAACATCCTGGGCAACCATAGCCGCCATGATGGATAAGTGATTAAATTAGCTTAATGGGGAACCTGATTTTTTGTTTGTTTGTTTTATAGAAAAAAGTTTCATGAATGTCAAGAAAAGAAAAGTAAAATAATAAAATAAATGCAGATGAAACTCAACTTATAAATGAACATTTCTATCCTGAGACGACCAACATGTCTCTTCACCTGGGCAGAGAGAGAAAGCGCGGTAAAAAAAAACCTTTTCCCATTTTTCGGCCTCATTTTTTATGATAAGCAATGCCTCTCTCATCTGCAAAGTCTAATTACTAATTACATCAACAGAAAAGAGCATCAGACTGATAAAAAAGACGGTTACTTCTCGCTAGTGAATCTGCTTTTCTTTCAGCAAGTCCTGTGAAAACATCTCACAAGAAAAACCCTGGCAGCTTTTGTCAATTCAAAGTAAAAAGAATGGTGGGGTCCTTGTTAGGTCACTGGCATCTCCATGCTTTTATAAACAATACGTTTTTTCTCCTATCAATTGGAGTTACTTCTTTTTTGAAGGGACAATATAAAAATTACAGTAAATAGAAAAGCAGCATCCTGTGTCCAGCGCTATTCAACCCACAAACCCCTCAAACAGTCTGGTATGTTTTAAGGAATTTGCAGTCTAGGAGCAAGCAGCTTTACTCCATACCACCGCATGCTGGTACCAGAGGTTTAATCTGACCTCTGGTACCAAGAAGGAGGGAATACATTGTGAGCTCCTCTGAGGACAGTCAGTGACATGACTAGGTACTCTGTAATGTGCTGCAGAAGATGTCAGTGCTATATAAATACATAATAATAATATGGTAGGACATTAGACTATGACTATGGTAGGATTAGAGTGTGAGCTCCTCTGAGGACAGTCAGTGACATGACTATGTACTCTGTAATGTGCTGCAGGAGATGTCAGTGCTATATAAATACATAATAATAATATGGTAGGACATTAGTCTATGACTATGGTAGGATTAGATTGTGAGCCCCTCTGAGGACAGTCAGTGACATGACTATGTACTCTGTAATGTGCTGCAGAAGATGTCAGTGCTATATAAATACATAATAATAATATGGTAGGACATTAGGCTATGACTATGGTAGGATTAGATTGTGAGCTCCTCTGAGGACAGTCAGTGACATGACTATATACTCTGTACAGTGCTGCAGGAGATGTCAGTGCTATATACATACATAATAATAATAATATGGTAGGACATTAGACTATGACTATGGTAGGATTAGACTGTGAGCTCCTCTGAGGACAGTCAGTGACATGACTATGTACTCTGTAATGTGCTGCAGAAGATGCCAATGCTATATAAATACATAATAATAATAATATGGTAGGACATTAGACTATGACTATGGTAGGATTAGATTGTGATCTCCTCTGAGGACAGTCAGTGACATGACTATGTATTCTGTAATGTGCTGCAGAAGATGTCAGTGCTATATAAATACATAATAATAATATGGCAGGACATTAGACTATGACTATGGTAGGATTAGAGTGTGAGCTCCTCTGAGGACAGTCAGTGACATGACTATGTACTCTGTAATGTGCTGCAGGAGATGTCAGTGCTATATACATACATAATAATAATATGGTAGGACATTAGTCTATGACTATGGTAGGATTAGATTGTGAGCCCCTCCGAGGACAGTCAGTGACATGACTATGTACTCTGTAATGTGCTGCAGAAGATGTCAGTGCTATATAAATACATAATAATAATATGGTAGGACATTAGGCTATGACTATGGTAGGATTAGATTGTGGGATCCTCTGAGGACAGTCAGTGACATGGCTATGTATTCTGTAATGTGCTGCAGAAGATGCCAGTGCTATATAAATACATAATAATAATATGGTAGGACATTAGACTATGACTATGGTAGGATTAGATTGTGAGCTCCTCTGAGGACAGTCAGTGACATGACTATATACTCTGTACAGTGCTGCAGGAGATGTCAGTGCTATATACATACATAATAATAATAATATGGTAGGACATTAGACTATGGCTATGGTAGGATTAGAGTGTGGGCTCCCCTGAGGACAGTCAGTGACATGACTATATACTCTGTACAGTGCTGCAGGAGATGTCAGTGCTATATACATACATAATAATAATATGGTAGGACATTACACTATGACTATGGTGGGATTAGACTGTGAGCTCCTCTGAGGACAGTCAGTGACATGACTATGTACTCTGTAATGTGCTGCAGAAGATGCCAATGCTATATAAATACATAATAATAATAGTATGGTAGGACATTAGACTATGACTATGGTAGGATTAGAGTGTGAGCTCCTCTGAGGACAGTCAGTGACATGACTATGTACTCTGTAATGTGCTGCAGAAGATGTCAGTGCTATATAAATACATAATAATAATATGGTAGGACATTAGACTATGACTATGGTAGGATTAGAGTGTGAGCTCCTCTGAGGACAGTCAGTGACATGACTATGTACTCTGTAATGTGCTGCAGGAGATGTCAGTGCTATATAAATACATAATAATAAAATGGTAGGACATTAGTCTATGACTATGGTAGGATTAGATTGTGAGCCCCTCTGAGGACAGTCAGTGACATGACTATGTACTCTGTAATGTGCTGCAGAAGATGTCAGTGCTATATAAATACATAATAATAATATGGTAGGACATTAGGCTATGACTATGGTAGGATTAGATTGTGAGCTCCTCTGAGGACAGTCAGTGACATGACTATATACTCTGTACAGTGCTGCAGGAGATGTCAGTGCTATATACATACATAATAATAATAATATGGTAGGACATTAGACTATGACTATGGTAGGATTAGACTGTGAGCTCCTCTGAGGACAGTCAGTGACATGACTATGTACTCTGTAATGTGCTGCAGAAGATGCCAATGCTATATAAATACATAATAATAATAATATGGTAGGACATTAGACTATGACTATGGTAGGATTAGAGTGTGAGCTCCTCTGAGGACAGTCAGTGACATGACTATGTACTCTGTAATGTGCTGCAGAAGATGTCAGTGCTATATAAATACATACTAATAATATGGTAGGACATTAGACTATGACTATGGTAGGATTAGAGTGTGAGCTCCTCTGAGGACAGTCAGTGACATGACTATGTACTCTGTAATGTGCTGCAGGAGATGTCAGTGCTATATAAATCCATAATAATAATAATAATATGGTAGGACATTAGACTATGACTATGGAAGGATTAGAGTGTGAGCTCCTCTGAGGACAGTCAGTGACATGACTATGTACTCTGTAATGTGCTGCAGAAGATGTCAGTGCTTTATAAATACATAATAATTATATAGCACCTTCATTTCTGCATGTTAGACCCCCAGGTAGACCTTGAGCAAAAGACTGGCAGATCTGTCATAACTCAGATTGTGTCACTAAGCGTTTTCTATATTACTTTGTTCTTCCGTTAATTTTAATCCATCACGGTTACGAATACCCCGGCAATCATCATCAGTAGTTGTTGAATTAAGCGTTGCAGATTTGCCCCTGACTCTGCATAAGTGCAGAAATCACCTCGTTGGGCTGAGTGGTTGCCGCGTTCAGCCAGTGTTTGGATTGCTTGTTTCAAAGCCTTTTAGCATAACAGCAATCACTACTGTATTTTTTTTTAGTCTGAAGTCCTTTGCAGCAGCAGAAGGTCACATTTCTCAAGGTTATCTGCTCTTTTTCCCTGATTCGGTGTATTCACACTCCCGGCCTGAGAAGTGTTTCTTTTTATAGAGCCTGCGGATGACAAATAATGTCTGTTTTTGGAGTCCTTTTAAAGTCAGTAATGTCGGGTTTATCTGGAGAGACTGTCTTGGTGAAAGCAGGTATTGAACAGATCGGTTCCACACTCGTCACAGGAGCTCTGGCATTCTACAAATTCCGTTTATTTCAGGATTTGTAGCAAAGGACGTCTTCCTCAGCCTTTCCTGCTATCTCCTACATGAGCAGCTTGTGTAAGTTACAGTTACTTGTTACTAGGCCGTATTAACCGCAGAGGCACAGGGGGGCAGCTGCCCTGGGGCCCCGTTGCCAGTTGGGGCACACTTCTGCCTCCATGGTACTGCCTGCTCCACCACAAATGCCCACCCTCTGCCTGCCATCTCCCCTCCTGTAATAGTGCAGCCGGGATAGCGATAGTCAGCAAGGTTCATCATCTGTGTAGCAGTAAATAGTGTGCCAGTAAGATAAAATTAGCTAAAACTTTTAAAAGTAGAGGAGACTGTGGTGTGCTTACCTCCTCCAAGTAGACACAAAAACAGTATTGATGTTATATCCATAAGGTCATTTTTATTTACATACTCCTGGGTTCAGCACAATGCGTTTCGCAGCAATGACCCTGCTTCATCAGACAATAAGTATGGCGTATATAGCAATGCCCGTCTAAGTCTGAGCCAAGCCCCTTGGGGTTTTATTCATCACCCAGTCATATTCTACAGCTGTTATGTCTGGACTATGTACCCATCACCCCACTGTCTTGTGTCATGTGACGTCACACACGCCATGGCTGGGAAAGGGGAACAGGACTTGGCATACTGAGCTGTTCCTTTACATCCTGCACATGATGACATCATTACACATGGACCTCAGCAAAGTATATGTCTCAGGGCCGGATTACCGACCAGGCAACAAAAGCAGTCGCTTGGGGCCCCATTCAGAGTCAAAGGGGCCCCATTAGCACATAAACCAGCCCTTGCCATCCTGTCAGCGGTGGCTGGATGTTATAATGGTTAAAGGGACTCTGAGCAGTGCAGTAACTATGGAAAGATGCATATCATTTTAAAGCTCTCTTTCTCCTCTTTCCAATGATATACAAACATCTGCTCTATGCCTTTTAGTTTTTGATATTTTCGCGATCGAAATCGTGGCCACAGGATGACTTTTCTCCAAAGTCAGAGGTGGCTGGATGGTATAATGGTTAAAGGGACTCTGAGCAGTGCAGTAACTATAGAAATATGCATATCATTTTAAAGCTCTCTTTCTCCTCTTTCCAATGATATCTAAACGGCTGCTCTATGCCTTTTAGTTTTCGATATTTTCGCGATTGAAATTGCGGCCACAGGACGACTTTTCTCCAAAGTCAGCGGTGGCTGGATGGTATAATGGTTAAAGGGACTCTGAGCAGTGCAGTAACTATGGAAAGATTCATATCATTTTAAAGCTCTCTTTCTCCTCTTTCCAATGATATATAAACAGCTGCTCTATGCCTTTTAGTTTTCGATATTTTCGCGATCGAAATCGTGGCCACAGGACGACTTTTCTCCAACGTCAGCGGTTGCTGGATGGTATAATGGTTAAAGGGACTCTGAGCAGTGCAGTAACTATGGAAAGATGCATATCATTTTAAAGCTCTTTTTCTCCTCTTTCCAATGATATATAAACAGCTGCTCTATGCCTTTTAGTTTTTGATATTTTCACGATCGAAATCACGGCCACAGGACAACTTTTCTCCAAAGTTGGCAGCTCGATTCAGCACAATGCAATGAAATATAAGGAACCCAGGGGGATATAATTATAAACATCATGCTGGTAGGTGTGAGGATGTAATGAATTAGTTGCTTAAAGGCATATCCACAGGCTCTGCCTGGAGTCCCTTTAAAGGGGAACTGAAGAGAGAGGTGTATGGAGGCTGCCATGTTTATTTTCTTTTAAGCAATACCAGTTGCCTGACAGCCCTGTTGATCCTCTGCCTCTAATACTATTAGCTCCTGAACAAGCATGCAGCAGATCAGGTGTTTCAGACTTTAAAGTCAGATCTGACAAGACTAACTGCATGCTTGTTTCTGGTGTTATTTAGATACTACTGCAGAGATATAGACCAGCAGGGCTGCCAGGCAACTGGTATTGATTAAAAGGAAATAAATATGGCAGCCTCTGTATACCTCTTACTTCAGTTCCCCTTTAAGGGCTCTGCCGCTGACACAGGAGACCAGGGTTCGAATCTCAGCTCTGCCTGTTCAGTAAGCCAGCACCTATTCAGTAGGAGACCGTAGGCAAGTCTCTCTAACACTGCTACTGCCTATAGGGCGCGTCCTAGTAGCTGCAGCTCTGGTGCTTTGAGTCCACCAGGAGAAAAGCGCGATATAAATGTTATTTGTCTTGTCTTGTCAAATGATGCCGTGCGCTGCTGATTGTCTTCAGAGCCAGGCTCTCCTCCTAGGTCCCCCTCCTGCTACTGTGCGCTCTGCCGCTGCCCACTCCACCCTCCCTTCCCACAGAGAACCACAGCTGCAGCAAGAATGATAGCAGCAGATGGCAAACGCTCACTCACCTATCCATGATCCAAGCAATAGAGATCCCGTCATCTGAAACCCATCTGTCTCTTCTACAGTGCAGCCGCTCGCTCTGAACTTCCTGATTCTCAGATCAGACATGAAGTAGGAAGTAGTAATAGTAGTAGTAACAGAGCGGCAGCACTCTAGAGGAGACAGATGGGCTCCGGATGAGGGGACCTCTATTGCTTGGATCGCAATAGGTGAATGTGAGTCATCTGGTGCTGTCATTCTCCCCCACTGCGGCTGCCTTCTCTGCTGGACTATCGTATTCACTGGGATGGAGGCTGCATGGTGGCTGTCTAGTTTGGGAGGAAATTGGTTGTTCGGTGGTGGGAGTGGTTATGTAATTCTGTCTGGGGAACGGCTTCCGGTTTGGCGGTGTAAGAGCTTTCTGCTATTGCCAGGCTGGAGATGCAGGGGGAAAGTGCTGCTGCTGTGATATCTGGCGACCTCTTCACAGGGGTGCCCCAGCCCCTGAGTGCAAATGTCCCAGCCATTCATCTCTCACTCTGCATTTTGCCGCTGCTATTCCCTGCATTGTGCACCCACAGAGGAAACCGTGCTGTTGCCCATAGCAACCAGTAGCTCGGCTGCCCGGTGTGTGCGCGTATTGCTGTGCAGCTGCATCTTCTGATTCTATTACGACATGATGGGGGGGCCCAAATCAGTTACTTTGCTTAGGGCCCCATTTAGCCTTAATCCGGCTCTGATATGTCTTCTCATGTAAAGCCTTAAGTTTTCTGCAATGCGCATTAAGGAGCTTACAAGCCCACCTTAAGGAAACTTAGTGCACCTGTCAAGTGCCTGAGCAAAGAGGTCATCAGGATACTGTTAGTAGGTTCTGCTTCTCTGTATATTATTTTACTGTTTGTTTGATACATGTACATCTGATTCCAGATTATTACCATACTAGTTCTGAGCCCAGTCTGTATCGTAGACACATTATTCCTATCTGCTCAGTTCTTTCACCCAGAACCCACCTGCTCGCCCCCATAAGGTTTTGATACTCCACAGAATTCCTCACCAGAGTTGCTCGGATACCCCTGATCACAAATACGAGTGATCACGAGCAGGACTCCGCCCACTTCCGAATTGACTCGTGATCACGATGATGAGTAGAAAGGGATATCCAACTCGAGTGCGGTTTTAAGTCGAATAACTGCCTGTAATCATGTATCACGAGTCGGTATTCGTCATTAAAAGCCCACCGACTTTAGCAGTTCATAGCAAAGTCCCCTTACATGCCAGAAACACCAAATTTGCAGGTTATGCTAAGAAGAACAGCGGGAACAAGGAGAAAAAAATTCTCAAAAAGACCTTATAGTTTTAGAGAAAACCGATTTTAAAGTTTCAAAGGAAAAAAGTATACATTTAAATGCGGTAAATGACAGTTAATGTAACAAACCTAACGGTAGTGTAAATTTCCATATATCAAAAGAAAGAGCAATTAATTTTCTGATGAGGTTTACAGGGGGCCCGTACTGGAAACTCCTCTGGAGCTGCAGCGCTTTGGCCAGGGATCGCTATACAGCCGCAATATGGCTGTATAAGGATCCCTGGCATTTTTTCCTATGATTAAAACATGTTTTTTAATGTTCAGAGGATGGGACATTAAAAAAGGATGACGTGGGGTCCCCCCTCCCGAGCCTCTGTAACCCCTCGTCCCCCATGCAGGTTGGGATAGCCAGAATGCGGAGCCACGGCTAAGTGAGGCTTTGCACCCTGGGCTATACTAGCCCGCATGGCCCATGGTATGGGGCGCTCCGGGGGAGAGGGGGGGCCAAACCCAAATGTCTTTGTGAAGAGATACTGTAACTGTATTACGTGTAATGTGATGGTTTTGTTTGTTTACTAGTTTTGCGTTCTTTATAAACATACGTTTTACTGGAAGGTCTCATAGTTCATCCGTTCAATTCCTGCAAATCAGAGTATTTTTAGGTACAAAAATATTTTGGTAAAGAAAACGTTCCTTGTTGTGACACCTCCAGTATGGAGGATTACAAAGAATTTATGAGCAAAAAAACAATTTTTCATCCTTCCTCTGAACCGTAATAGTCACAAAAGAATGCTAGAAAGTCAACACAGTTAAAAACAAGCAGTGCAGTAATTTTGAGCCAGGCTCATCAGCACGCAGTACCGGTACTCCGGGGGGTACTCATGCTAGGCTCAGGGGTACTTGTCACACTCAATACAACAAAGCAAGTTTTGAGATTAAAAACATGGTAAATGATATATAAACACACGCGAATAATTGTTTTTAGTTAATTAAATGTGTGAAGGAATGTTTAAAAAGCATTTCGGCACAATTATGAAGTCCTTCTAACAAACATGCGTTCGTCAAGGAGTACTTGAGATGATGTTATCCATAGCAGGGTTCCTCTGCGAATTCATCTCATCTAAGGAGGGTCATGCTATAGCAATGCTCGGAAACACCGATTCACAGGCTTCATGCACAATATAGCTGAAAAATTATATATTTGACATTCCTTAAAGTGAATGGGAACAGCATTTAAAAAAATGAGACAGATACTTACCCAAGGAGAGGGAAGGCTCTGGGTCCTATAGAGCCTTCCGGCTCCTCTCCTGGTCCCCTCGTTCTGGTGCTGGCTCGCCCGGAAGCAGTATTTGACTAAATTAGTCATATACTGCTTTACCCGGCCGAAGGAGGCTTCAGAAGTCTTCAGGGAGCCCGTGTGCTCCTGAAGAAGGGCGGCCCTCTACTGCGCCTGCGCAAGCACGCTCTCTTGCACGCTCACGCCTGTGCAGTATGGATCCGCATGTCTTCAGGAGGACACGGCTCCCGAAGACTTCCAAATACCCTTTCAATGGGGGATTGAAACGGGGGGAGCCAGCACAGGATAGAGGGCACCGAGAGAGGAGACAGAAGGCTCTATACAACCCAGAGCCTTCCCTCTCCTTAGGTAAGTATTTGCTTCATTTTTTTTTAAATGCAGTTCCCATTCACCTTACTTTTTTTTTCTCGAAAGAGGGACAATTGAGAAGTAATGAGAATAAGAGGTATTTGCATCTATACCAAGGTCTCTACTGCCAAAGAAAGGCCAGGTGAGATATATGAGACACATCTGATAAAGGAGGTTTATGGTGATGGAGGGCTAGTGGTGACAATGGTGATGCAGAAGATGGTTATATAGATCTGGTGGTGATGTTGGTGATAGAGGAAATGGTTATGGAGATCTAGTGGTGATAGTGATGATGCAGGAGACAGTTATAGAGAGCTGGTGGTGATAGATGAGATGGTTACGGAGAGCTTGTGGTGATGATGGCAATGCAGATGATGAATATGGAGAGCTGGTGGTGATGCAGATGATGATTATGTAGAGCTGGTAGCGATGGTGGTATGGAAGGAGATGGCTATGGAGAGCTGGTAGTGATGGTGGTATTCAAGAAACACACCTGATTCTAAGACTTTAACGAAGATATACCCTATTGGCGATTCATAAAACTTAACTTTTAATATTAATACATAAAAGGGAACAAATATGCTGATCAAAATGCTAAGAAATGTGACCAAGTGGACTGGAGGTAAGGAGTAGTCGGTCAAAAGACCATCCTCCTAGTTCACACTTGTATCTATTACAACCCTACACCAAAACTCAACATGTTTCATTTCCTAAATTGGAAACTTCGTCAGGAGAAAGAGATACCCTAGTGATAGAGTGATACAGTGCTCAAAATAATAAATACATTAAAGATTCACATATCTACATTAAGTTAGCATAGTAACAGAGTAACGGCCACTAACAGCAGTGATGGTGGTATGGAAGGAGATGATTATGGAGAGCTGGTGGTGATGGTGGTATGGAAGGAGATGATTATGGAGAGCTGGTGGTGATGGTGGTATGGAAGGAGATGATTATGGAGAGCTTGTAATGATGGTGGTAAGGCAGGAGGTGGCTATGGAGAGCTGGTAGTGATGATGGTGGTAAGGCAGGAGATGGTTATGGAGAGCTGGTAGTGATGGTGGTAAGGCAGGAGATGGTTATGGAGAGCTGGTGGTGATGGTGGTAAGGTAGGAGTTGGCTATGGAGAGCTGGTGGTGATGGTGGTATGGAAGGAGATGGTTATGGAGAGCTGATGGTGATGGTGGTAACACAGGAGGTGGCTATGGAGAGCTGGTAGTGATGATGGTGGTAAGGCAGGAGGTGGTTATGGAGAGCTGGTAGTGATGGTGGTAAGGCAGGAGGTGGTTATGGAGAGCTGGTTGTGATGGTGGTAAGGCAGGAGATGGTTATGGAGAGCTGGTAGTGATGGTGGTAAGGCAGGAGGTGGCTATGGAGAGCTGGTGGTGATGGTGGTATGGAAGGCTATGGTTATGGAGAGCTGGTGGTGATGGTGGTATGGAAGGCTATGGTTATAGAGAGCTGGTAGTGATGGTGGTAAGGCAGGAGGTGGTTATGGAGAGCTGGTGGTAATGGTGGTGATGCACGAGATGGTTTCGCAGATATTCCCTGCTTCCTCAGGACAATAACACACAAAAAAAGGTAAATTATACAGAATCAGCTCAGAATCCAAAAACAGAAGACGAGTCTTCAACAGAGAATAAGAGCAGGCAAATCTCCACCACAATATATATCGGGGTCACGGCACAGCTCTGCAATCATGGATACCCAGAAAAAGGAAAGAGGCTTACCAGCTGGTGACAGCCCACATTATAAGGTTGTATCAAGGCTTTGGTAGGACATCAAGAAGCAACAGTCCGTCCAGGATCCACCAATACAGCAACGATTTATCTCACAAATGGATATCAGTAAACATAAAAAACAAACAAATGGCAACTCTAAGTTAGAGTTGCCGATTAGAGTTGCCGTTTGTTTGTTCTTCTCTTAGCGGCGGCCATTTGTTTCCTTGGAGCTGATACACATATTCAAAAATAACACACAAAAAAGTTCCTAACAGTAAAAGAGTACACATTGTTATCCTGCATTATAAGCGCTCTTAATAATAATACTAATTTGTCTGACAACATTTCTGTGCAATAACATTTTTGAATTACCTTTGAGTCCTACTGGCCGCTATTCTACAGGACAGGTAAGCCAACGTCTACTATTTTATTCATATTCTTTCAGTTGCAAAGTTCTGAAAAGTTATTTTAAAGAGAATCTGTATTGTTAAAATCGCACAAAAGTAAACATACCAGTGCGTTAGGGGACATCTCCTATTCCCCTCTGTCACAATTTCGCCGCTCCTCGCCGCATTAAAAGTGGTTAAAAACAGTTTTAAAAAGTTTGTTAGTAAACAAACAAAATGGCCACCAAAACAGGAAGTAGGTTGATGTACAGTATGTCCACACATAGAAAATACATCCATACACAAGCAGGCTGTATACAGCATTCCTTTTGAATCTCAAGAGATCATTGTGTGTTTCTTTCCCCCTGCAGCTCTCATCCACTGAAGTTTCAGGCTGCTCTTTTCTTCCTGCAAACAGCTTTGCCCTTGTCTGTAATTCCTCACTATGTGAAAGCCCAGCCAGCTCAGAGGACGATTTATCCAGCTTGTAAAAGATAAGAGAGAAGAGAGAAGCTGCTCTAATCTAAATAACACACAGGCAGTGTGCAGAGAGGGGCCTGGAAGGGTGAGTTCATAGCAGAACCACAACACTGAAGAACTTGGCAGCCTTCCAGACAAAGGCTGACAAGTCTGACAAGAGAGAGATAAGTTGATTTATTACAGAGATGATGATAGTAGAAAGTGCTGCAGTTAGCCAGAACACATTAGAATAGCTTTTGGAACTTGTAGGATGATAAAAAACAGGATGCTATTTTTGTTACGGAGTCTCTTTAAAGAGAAAATCAAAAAATGATTTCCTAGGAGAAAACTTGGGAGAAAAATGAATTGAATAAGGCCCCATGCCTTCCAAATGTATAGAGTTAATAAATGACATTCTCTGTAAAGGTCAATTTTATTGTGCAACTTTCTTTTTGAGTGTTTTCTTGGCGTTGTACTTTGCTTTTTTACAGAAAATTATACCTTATCAGTGTTGATAACAATATTCAACACTAATAAAATCAACGTGTGCTGTATTAGGGGAGATTACCTCCTCCACGCCCTGATATGGATTCTGGTGACTTTTAACATCCTTTCCCCACAATCTCCAGCTCAGTATTTTTCCATTTTCCTGCCGTTGGTTCATTATCAGATGTTTATGATTTCTTGCTGTTAACGGCATTTTTATACGTGTGAGACGGATCGTAATTATTGTGACATGCTGGAGAAATGAAGATTTATTTGTGCCACGGGGTGACCTTTGCTCGCCCGTCATTGTGAGCAGAATATTTATATCTAACTAGTCATGGCTTTTATAACATCAGGCGTTTTATGACTGCCTCTTCTATGCTCACTCATGTTAGGCGGAAGATCCTGGCGTTCCCTTTCACAGGATGATTTCATGAAAGAGACACTTCAGTTCTCTAATAGATTTCTGGCTTGTTTCACACTGCAGCGGTCCCAGCAGGCGCCGCACCGTAACCGTATTGTACAGATACGTTGTACCGCGCGGGTCAAACATCTGATGTATGACAAGGAAATAAAGGGGAAAGTTGAAAAATTAGAATATCCTGCAAAAGTCCAGTTATTTCAGTATTTCAACTTAAAGGAATACTGTAGGGGGTGGGGGAAAAATGAGTTGAACTTACCCGGGGCTTCTAACGCTCCCCCGCTGACATCCTGTGCCCGCGCAGCCACTCACCGGTGCTCCCCCGCAGATATCCTGTGCCCGCACAGCCACTCCCCGATGCTCCAGTCCCCGCCTCCGGTTCACTTCTGGAATTTCAGACTTTTAAGTCTGAAAACCACTGCGCCTATGTTGCCGTGTCCTCGATCCCGCTAATGTCACCAGGAGCGTACTGCGCAGGCACAGACCATACTGGGCTTGTGCTAGACACTCCTGGTGACATCAGCGGGAGCGAGGACACGGCAACCCAGGCGCAGTGGTTTTCAGACTTGAAAGTCTGAAATTCCAGAAGTGAACCGGAGGTGGGGCCGGAGCATCGGTGAGTGGCTGCGCCAACACAGGATGTCTGCGGGGTTCCATTAGAAGCCCCGGGTAAGTTCAACTCATTTTCCCCTACAGTGTCCCTTCAAAAGGTGAAGGTAATATATGAAGTAAGAGCCCTTTGCAGGTGTTTTGGATGAATCAGCTGATTAGAGTCTGACACTCTGAGCCGAGAGTATTGAATATTCTTACAATATCCTAATGGGCTGAGATTTTGGGCTTTCCATTAGCTGTAAGCCATCATCATCAACATTATAACAAATAAAGACTGGAAATATCTCACTTTGCTTGCAATGAGTCTATTGCATACATTAGTTTCACCTTTTACGTTGAATTAGTGAAAAAAATGAACTTTTCCACAATATTCAAATTTTGCGGGTTTCACCTGCCTGATGCCGAGAAAACTTGAGCCAAACAAAATCATCAGGAAGCGCATTTAATTGATTTGATTTATTGAGTGCATTTGATTTATTTGATAAATTGATTTTTGATATTTTTACACAACCAGGAAAGGTTAGTTTGGAGAAAAGGGAGGAGCATTTAAAAAGGGAACTCCAATGAAAATAATGTACCGGTAATAAAAAAGTGCTTCGTTTTTACAATAATTATGTATAAATGATTTAGTCAGTGTTTGGCCATTGTAAAAATTTTCCTCTCTCGTATTTACATTCTGACATTTATCACATGGTGACATTTTTACTGCTGGCAGGTGATGTCAGTGAAAGGAGATGCTGCTTGCTTTTTTTGGCATTTGGAAACACCTGTTATTTCCCACAATTCAACAAGGCTCCTACAGTGTGATGTCAGAACCATGGTCCTGACATCACACTGTGGGAGGGCTTTCACCACAATATCAGCCATACAGACCCCCTGATGATCCGTTTGTGAAAATGAATAGATTTCTCATGGGAAATGGGGTATCAGCTACTGATTGGGATGAAGTGCAATTCTTGGTTGCGGTTTCTCTTTAATGAAAATTATGTGGCCAATTGTTAAACTTGTTAAATTCAGCCCCCCCCCCCCCCCCCCCCCCCCATGCTTTCTGGATTGTGGCAGCAGAAACGGGTAGAAAAATAATGGTCTCTCCAAATATCCACAAATCCTAAAGGCTAATTTGAAACAGACAAATCTGGAAAATGATACTAAATACTAAACATACATCAACATATGTAAAGAGCTATTGTAGAAAAGAAAGCTGAACATTCAGGAATGACTCTTGCTGTCTCCTAACTTCAAACTGAGTCACACTTATCCTTCTGCTCCTACAGATTTGCCACACTTTAGGAACTATGAAGAAAATATCCTTATTGTGCCTGAAACCAGGGCAGGTTCTTTGCTGCCTCAAGCATATTTCTAATCATGTACCCCACTCCCTCCTCTGTGGAATGATTGCACAGCATCAGACAATTAGTCATTCGTTATACCCGCAGTGCATATAAAAGAAAACACCCTCAGTATAGGTAAGTAGGTAGCCAGGTATAGGTGCCTCCAGTATGAGTAGACAAGTATTGGTGCCCCCAGTATAGAAAGTCATGTATAGGTGTCCCCTGTATAAGTAGCCAAGTATAGGTGCCCCCAGTATAGACAGCCGCGTATAGGTGTCCCTAGTATAGGTAGCCATGTATAGGTGTCCCCAGTATAAGTAGCCAAGTGTAGGTGCCCCCACTATAGGAAGCCTGCTATAGGTGTTCCCAGTATAAGTAGCCAAGTGTAGATGCCCCCAGTATAGGTGGCCAGGTACAGGTCCCCCCAGTATAGGAAGCCAGGTATGGGTGCCCCAGTATAGGTAGCCAGGTATGGGTACACACAGTATAGGTAGTCAGGTATGGAAACCCCAGTATAGGTAACCAGGTATAGGTGCCCCAAGTAGAGGAAGCAAAGTATAGGTGCCCACAGTATAGGTAGCCTGGTATAGGTGCCCCCAGTATATGTAGCCTGGTATAGGTGCCCCCAGTATAGGTAACCAGGTATAGGTGCCCCAAGTTTAGGAAGCAAAGTATAGGTGCCCCCAGTATAGATATTAAGGTTTAGGTGCCCCAAGTAGAGGAAGCAAGGTATAGGTGCCCCAAGTATATGTAGCCTGGTATGGGTGCCCCCAGTATATGTAGCCTGGTATAGGTGTCCCCAGTATAGGTAACCAGGTATAGGTGCCCCAAGTTTAGGAAGCAAAGTATAGGTGCCCCCAGTATAGATATCAAGGTATAGGTGCCCCAAGTTTAGGAAGCAAAGTATAGGTGCCCCCAGTATAGATATCAAGGTATAGGTGCCCAAAGTAGAGGAAGCAAGGTACAGGTGCCCCCAGTATAGGTACCCAGGCATAGGTGCCCCCAGTATATGTAGCCTGGTATAGGTGCACCCAGTATAGGTAGCCAGGCATATGTTCCCCCAGTATATGTAGCTAGGCATAGGTGCCACTGTGTGGGAGGAGGTGGGTGACACTGCAGGGAGGGGAGCTGACATCATTCCTTCTCCCCTTTCCATGGGGCCCCCCTCCTGTATCCCCCTGCAGAGCTGGTAAAGGGGTGCGTTTTGTTAATAACTCACCTGCTCCATGCAATGATGCATCTGCTGCAGCAACCTTCTCTCCTCCGGCCTCCCGATCTCTGTATGACGCGTGCAATCACACGTCATGCAGGGAAACAGGAAGTAGAGAGGAGGCGGCTGCCGGAGGGTAATTGTGGCACAACGATCAAAGCACCCAATGCCAACGTAACAAATCTAATCACCATTTTTTTCAGTAGCTTGATATAAAAGTGAAAATCAGAATTTCACAGAGTGCAAAACAAAACATATCATCTGATCTTCACTTTTTTTATTTAAAAAAATCTCAAAACATTTTAAAGAAAATGTAAACGGAGAGGACTATAGAGTGCCTGCTGCCATCGTTATTTCCTGTTAGACATGACAATCCCCTTCATGTTGTTTAGACAATGTTTCTAATAAGGTGAAATGGGGACACGAGGAAGGCCTGTGTTTATGGATTTCCTCATTTCTTGACATTTTGTGGTTTCTGCAATTGTAACGAGTTTTTCCTCTGTTGAAATTCTGCACATTTCACCAACTTCCACTGGCAAACCGAACGCAAGAAAAGCCACATTCCAGCTCTGAACTGCAGGTGAGGTTCTATGGTTCCTCTATGAGTCACACGGACCTCCCTTAGATGCCTTCAGAGAATGAGCCCCTCCAGGCCCCGCAGCTCCCCTTCAGTACTGGAGGCCACTGGGCAGCTAAGGGTCAGTCAGCGGATTATAAAACTGTGTTTTGTGCTTAAAGGATACCCGAGGTGACACGTGACATGATGAGATAGACATGTGTATGTACAGTGCCTAGCTCACAAATAACTAGGCTGTGTTTGTTTGTTTTCTTTCTCTGTCTGAAAGAGTTAAACATCAGGTATGTAAGTGACAGTTTCTACTCGGGTCGGACTGGGTCAGACTTTAATACCCTCAAGTAATTATAGCCATAAAACACTTTCCTGTCAGTAAATGGCTTCTGAGAGCAGGAAAGAGTTAAAAAGGGTCAATAATTCATAGATTTGAGCTCTGGCATACTTCCATGAAGGTGTCATTGAGCAGAGACAACAAAACAGTAAAAACTTAAAAACTAGATTTAACAAATACCGAAACTGAAATAAAAAAAATAAAAAAAAGAGAAGAGGAAAGCATTTGGATAGTTCTTAGGCTTCCCCCATTGTCCCCGACCCCACCAGTCCAGCGCTGGGACCCTCTTATCAGATCCTCCATGTACGAGCGCGGCCGCCATGCACGTGGTCTGCCTACCCAGTAACACACAGCTGATCGTGTGCGGCTTTTACCTCCATTCTTCGTTCTACTGCGGCGTTGCAGAGACTCACGCAAGCATGTTGTAGCCGCAATCTTACATGGAGAGAACTGAAGCCCCGGATTAAACGGGGTCAAATTATCAGTGGTGGGGACCAGGTTCACAAGGGACACCTCTAGATCATCCACTTACCTTTATAAGTATTTTGATTTTTTTTTCTTCTCACAGGTTTCAAGGGTGTGCCTAGGCATGTGCTAGGGGAGTAATTAGAGGCGTGGCAAGGGTGTGCCTAGGCATGTGCTAGGGGAGTAATTAGAGGCGTGGCAAGGGTGAGCTTAGGCATGTGCTAGGGGAGTAATTAGAGGCGTGGCAAGGGTGTGCCTAGGCATGTGCTAGGGGAGTAATTAGAGGCATGGCAAGGGTGTGCCTAGGCATGTGCTAGGGGAGTAATTAGAGGTGTGGCAAGCGTGTGCCTAGGCATGTGCTAGGGGAGCAATTAGAGGCGTGGCAAGGGTGTGCCTAGGCATGTGCTAGGGGAGTAATTAGAGGCGTGGCAAGGATGTGCCTAGGCATGTGCTAGGGGAGTAATTAGAGGTGTTGCAAGGGTGTGCCTAAGCATGTGTGCTAGGGGAGTAATTATAGGTGTGGCAAGTTTATTCCTAGGGGGGGTGTTATGGGAGTGATTAGAGATGTGACAAGAGTGTGTTTAGGGTGTGTGTTAGGGGTGTGATTACTGGTGTGGCAAGGGTGTGCCTAGGGGTTAGTGGAGTGATAAGAGATTTAATATGGGTGTTAAGCTTGGAGGTGTAATCTCCACAGTCAGCATGCAACACATAAGCTGACGTGAAGGAGGTACACACACCAGCACAAGGAATCAGGATATCCCCAGTTTAGTGGAGGAGAGGACTGACTCCAATAGGAGATTGTGGTGCACAGAGCCGGTGCAGATCCGAACAGCCACAAACAACACTTTCGTAATAACGTCTCAGCGCAAAGTAGCGCTGAGCGCATAAACCAGGACTGAGGAGATCAGGACAGGTAGACAGAATGAACGCTTGCTTAACTAGCCACTACTTAGTGACAGCAAGCGTCCACAATAAAACAGACTGGAATGAGGTAGCCAATGCGTTTGCAGCAATGGCGTGCCTCACCAAGACAGGACAGGATAGTCAGGAAATAGCAGGATCAAGATAGATGAACGTAACACAGATAAATATACAATAAGTATGATTTCCTAGCGTATTACAATTACAGCTATCAATGAAACTATTTGTAACGTCTGACTAACATATGTATATATCGGCAAGGAACCGATATATGACATAAGCAGGAACTCTGACTAAGACTGGAGTAATACAGGGAACAGGACTCAGAAAGATTCGTTATCTCCTCGCAGAGATGAACGAAATCCACAAACAGGACCAGGAGCAGGATACTAGCTCAGCACGGGTGCTCACGATATGCGCAAACTACCAAAACGTGCTGGAAGGCTGACTAACTGAACACAGGAAATAAACAGTTCGTGTACGTATATATCAGCGACACTGATGTATCAACGTAACACGAATACAAGGAAAATAACAAAATGCGCAAGTATGCGTATATATTGGCGATGAACCAATATATGACACAAGACAAGCAAGTAACAACTTCCAGAACAAGAGCAGAACTAGGAGGACTCGCTGACCCCTTCGCAGGAGTCAGCGCAGTCCACACGGACCAGGAACGAGGTGGGGCACGAGCAGAGTAACAGACAGAATCTGAGACTATGGTAGCCCATGAGGCATTGCAGGAAGCAGTTCTTTATACTGAGGTCATCCAATGGGAGCAGACCTGCAGATTCCCACACAAGTGAATGGTAATTAATCACAGGCTGATAGCAGGAAAAGGCAGACAATGATATGCAGCCTGCAGGAAAGGGATTGCCCCTCCATTGCAGCAGACAATGTTTGTTTACACAAAAGCATATTAAACTGTCATTAACTTCAGAGCGACTGCAGATGGAATCAGCAACTAGTTTAAGTGCAAACCAAACTATGCAAGCAAATGCATGTAATGACATTAGAACTGCTTGGTTTGCAATACCACTGCAGTCAGCAGTAAACGCTGCAGAAGCGATCATAACAATGGGTGTGAAAAGGGGGTGGGTTCATTAGAGATTGACAAGGGTGTGTCTGGGGGTTGTTAGGGGAGCCATTAGAGTTGAGGCAGGGGCATTCCCAGGAGGTGTTGGGGGCATGATTACAGGTGTGGCAGGAGCGTGCCTAGGGCATGTTGGGGGCATGATCAGAGGTGTGGCAGGGCGTGTCTTAAAGGTGTGCTATTTTCTTCTCTTCAAAATTTGGGAGGTTTGCTACCAGACTTCAAAATATAATTCTTTCCAGTGTCTGCAGTTTTGCAATTCCGAATTTGGGCAAACAGTAAAGCCTGGTTCTCATCTGCGTTTTTTTGCAGAACCAGACGTACAGATCCGGCCATCTGGATCCGGGAAAACGATCCGTTTTCACAGCCAGTGTGCTGTAAAACATCCATTTTCCATAGGTTCCTATTGCGCTGCAAATCCTTCCTTTTCCGTTCCGCTGAGAAACAGGCCGGGAAATTAGGGCCTGCAGCATTTTTTGGTCCATTCAGCGGAATGGACCACGGAACCATATGGCTGGTTTCGTTGGGAAAAGCTAGTGTGAACCGAGCCTAAGTCCACTGCAGTCCAGCGTGGGGGCAGCTCTACCCGGACATTACTAAGCAGTTATTGAGTCGAGCGCAGACAATATGGCGGCTTTCACAAGTCACAATTCATTTTACATTCTGCTGTGTTTTCAGTACATTCTGCTTCGCCTGACTTTTGCCCATTTGTTTTACTGAGCTTTTGTAGAAAATTAACACCACGTTAATTAAGCCGCATTTTCTCTTGAACTCGCTGTAATTTGCTGAGTATTATAACAAGACGGAGCGTTCGCCTTTCCTGCAGTGTTTATGTTTGGATCCAGTAAATTGAGATTTCGCCATATCTTCAGAGACCAACATGACATTTTCTGCTTCTTTATTGAACAAACGTTGCGAGGGAAACGCTTCAGGTGCGGAGTCCTTAAAGTTACTGAAAACTGGCGTCTTTTGTCGAGATTTAAACTCAATTTGTGAAGAATTAAAATGTATATCGCCGAGGGAGCGGGTCTATTTCCAGCAAACAAGAATAAAAAATTAGGTAAAAAGGAGCTGTTGTGTTGGTATTAGTATTCCGCAGGAACAGAATTCTTATAATGAAGAAACAAAAGACAACGAGAGGTGGGAGACGAGATTTAATCACTAATCAATCCCCTTTGTTTGGCGTGAATGCTGCGTTAGGTAGTATACAATTCTATAATCGCTCGATTACAATTTTCTTCTGAACTCCAACTTTCCACGTCCAAAAAAGAAACAAACAAGCTGGCTGAACAACAAGCAGGGGAGCGCGGGGTTAACTCTTTGCGCGTTTCCAACAACAAAATACAAGAGGAACGTGGCATCGATTAGGAGGACCTTTGAGTGAAGTTAGAGACGGGCAGTTCTATAATTGTTAATAAAAATTGCTGCTAGGTGAATTATGGCCAAGCAGGAAATCTGTATACTTTTTAGTGCTCTGTCTAAAATACTGCATGAGTACGGAACAGGAGGAGTATCAGCTGCACCAATCAGAAATCTGACACACCCTGTACTCGCTTTTCTGGCAGGAAGGCGGAGTCACACATTTATTTTTTTCTGCATATCCAAACAAGGATAACAAACCTGAAATTATGTTTTTAAAATGTAGTTTTCCACTAAGGGAATTTCTTTGAAGGTGAGTACTACTTATTCCATTTACTGTCAATAAAATGTAATTTGTGAACCGATTAATCCCACCACAATGATTTAAATTGTTTAATCATTCATAATTGTAACATTTTTGAAGTTTGTAGTTTTCCTGTAAGTTTTACCCGAATGGAGGGACGAGCTTTCAACGCTTGCTGTTCCTCTTATTGTTTCTGTAATGGACTTTTAATGACTAGGTCATTACCGGCGGTGTTGATCCAGGAGTTTTATCTGATTTCCGCCTGGAATTTAGGGATAATTGGTCCAAGGCATATAAGGGTTTTTTGCCTCAATCATTGTTTGTGTCATATGCTACTTGGACAACTTGCATTATTTAACTGCCAGTTACCAGTAAGTACCAGTTGGCAGTTAAGTGCCTGTAAGATTTCTGTGTGCTGCTTGCGTACAACAATTTTACCAAACTTTTATGAATTGACCCAACTATTTATTCCTCGTAAAGAGCTTGTTTCCTGATAAAGTCCCGCGGCTCGTTGAAAATTCAGTTGTCCACATCTGTGCCACGTCTGCTGATTCTGTCTCCTGCTGTTATTTGGGAACAGTGGATATTCACTTCCAGAAGAGCAGTTGTCTAGCTATACTATGCACATTTTTTTCTGGTAAATATATAAAATGTTTGGTAATATGTTCAGTAAACAAATGATATGCAAAGCAAGACACCTGGTGGCGTTAACCTCATTTCCCTATCAACTTTATTGTCTGAAGGAGAGAAGGCAAATTCAGTATTTGCCCTTTTTCGAACCTCAACACTTTATAGTTAAACCAAAACGTGGCATTTCTCTCTTTCCCATCCATAGAAGGCTCTTGCAGTGGTCTTCTAGCTTCTCATGGATTTTGGCCAGTAAAGCCGGGCAGCAATGTTCTCATTGGTTGGATAGTGGTGGCTTTCTCCTTCCCAAGCACGCCGATGTCGTTTAGTGTTGTCCTGTTGGTGAACGAGGACATTTACCAGTGCAAGAGAGACCTTTCCTTCCTTTATGGCCATTTTTACTACCAAATACAAAAGCATTAATCAATTATAAAAATATAACTAAAGTAGTCCACAAACTGCAATAGTCAAAGACATAGGGCCTGATTCACAAAGCGGTGCTAACAGTTAGCACGCTAGCGAAAAGCCCTTTATCACGCCTAAACTCAGTTTAGGCATGATAGGTTTAGGCATGATAAGTTTAGGTGTGATAAGTTTAGGTGTGATAAGTTTTTAGGAGTGATAAGTTTAAGCACCAACTGGGTTAGCACCGCAGTGCACAGCTGATCAAAAGTTTTGCGCTAGCAAAGTCTGGTGCACTTTGCATAGAGTTTAATGGCGCTGCTTTGCGTGCGGGACTTTGCACACGATCTAAACTTATCATGCCTAAACTTATCACACCTAAACTTATCATGCCTAAACTGAGTTTAGGCATGATAAAATGGTTATCACGCCTAAAATCTTTAACTGGGTTATCACCGCTTTGTGAATCGAGTCCATGGAGTCACAATCCTTCTGAAAAAGATACTTAGAAATAAAACTAAAATACAGTGAGGTGTACTCCAATAACGTATAATAATAAAAGTGAGGGAAAGTATCTGTGGTTCTGGAAAGAATCACAAGACAATACAAACCACTCTGTGTGAGTCAGCCACGGCATCCACGGGTTCCAAAGTATAGGAAATTGGGCAAATTTGTCACTAGCTACCCTTCCCCCGCTATCCTCTCATATAAATAATGGTTTGACCAATCATAGGATCTTTAGGGGGTGGGGCAATTTCCATCATGTGGCCAAAATAGCTTTAGCCACATTTCAAAAAATGTTAGAAGCCTATTTCGCCTTTCGGAAAGATTGGGGGAGGATTTGTTCAAAAAAGTATTGCTGTTGTCAGGGATCAAATGAGTCTCAAGGACCTTCTGAACGGCAGCCAGGCCAAAGCGGACCTGAACTCAGAACTTCCTCTCAGCTCTAGAAGATAACAGCATAATAACCTTTACAGAAAAACATTTCTTTGTTACAGCTGATACAAACCCTGCAACAAATCTGCAGTGTGTCTACTTCCTGCTTTCATGGAAGCAGACATAGGGTTAACATCCTGTGTTTACCAATTAGGGGCTTGATTCACAAAGCGGTGCTAACTGTTAGCACGCCTGTGAAAACCCCCTTAGCACGTCTAAACGAGCTTTTCGCATGCAAAACTTTACGCGCACACTGCACAGAACACATGGGCTCCCATTAAAGCCTATGGGACTTAGCGCGCGCATAGGACTTTGCACGCTCAAAACTTTGCGTGCGGTATATAACGCGCGATCTGATTGAGAAAACCGGTGCTAACCTACTTAGCACCCTGGTTAGTGTGCCTAAAGACTTTAGACGTGCTAAGTAGGTTAGCACCGCATAGTGAATCAAGCCCTAGCTCTCTGCCATGGAAATCAGCTGACACAACTGAGGGGTCGCATTACAACTTGTGATTAGTCACATATGACGGGGGAATTAGACAGGCTTAACTTTCTAAAGACATACAGGGTGCACTTCTCTGTTTTCCTTCTGTCCTTTGCAAGAGTTCAGGTCCACGTTACCGCCAGTGCATTCAGCAATACCTGTACAACCCAATATAGGACGTGTCTACGTTCCATAACCTGCCGCTGTGTGTGATTAAAAACCGTAGAAAGCAGCTAAAATAAATGGCATGGGTTAATGATGATTTCATTTTCCAGGAGTGTCGGTTTGGAATAACTTCCCCTTTAAGCATATTCAGCATTCACCTGACAGCACGCACTGTAAGAGGAAGTGTTTTGTGTCTATTTTCTTAAATACACAGATAAATTGCTGCAGATGCAATCAGACGAGGGATGTACTTGATGGATGGAAAAAAAAAACATAGTTTCCCATCCCAAATTACTATGTATGTATGTAAATGTTAGTTTGAAGAGGAAGGGAAAGAACACAAACAGAGAGGGTGTGTCTCGTGTGACACGGCGACGTCTCAGCACCGCCGCAGCCAAATTATCATATATTCAACAATCAAACAACAAATCCCAATCAGATATTTCAGAACGCTCAAATTCACCCAAAACTTCTGCGCTAGACTTTGTCAGACATCAGCAGGCCGGAACCACTCGACGGATCTGTCCTCAACTTCACGCCGGCAAAACCGACAAACGTGAAGACGCAGGAAGAATGCCGGAGTCTGCCAATGGTGTCTATACAGTGCGGAATATTCAGCATCACCTGGGGAACAGTACTAAGCACAGACAAGACACAGAAGATTTATATTGTGCTTTTCTCCTGGCGGACTCAAAGCGCCAGAGCTGCAGACACTAGGGGGCGGTCTATAGGCAGTAGCAGTGTTAGGCCAGAGCTGTAGCCACTAGGAGGTGCTCTATAGTCAGTAGCAGTGTTAGGCCAGAGCTGCAGCCACTAGGGGGCGCTCTATAGGCAGTAGCAGTGTTAGGCCAGAGCTTAAGCCACTAGGGGGCGCTCTATAGGCAGTAGCAATGTTAGGCCAGAGCTGCAACCACTAGGGGGCTCTCTATAGGCAGTAGCAGTGTTAGGCCAGAGCTGCAGCCACTAGGGAGAGCTCTATAGGCAGTAGCAGTGTTAGGCCAGAGCTGCAGCCATTAGGGGGCGCTCTATAGGCAGTAGCAGTGTTAGGCCAGAACTGCAGCCACTAGGGGGCGCTCTATAGGCAGTAGCGGTGTTAGGCCAGAGCTGCAGCCACTAGGACACTCTCTATAGGCAGTAGCAGTGTTAGGCCAGAGTTGCAGCCACTAGGGGGTGCTCTCAGGGCCGGCACGCTCATGAGGCGGGGTGAAACTTTTGCCTCAGGCGGCAAATTTCCAGGGGCGGCACCCGCCCGTCCGTGGGTGCGGGGAGCCGGCCCGCCGAGCTGGAGGGGTAGCTGGCAGGACGGGGGTATTGGGCCAGCGGCGGGGAGGGGGGTCGGACCCCCCCCTCCCTCGCCTGGGTCCCCCGTCCTCCGCTCCCCTCCAGCCTAAATAGACGCAGCCGTATATGTAAGAGGCACGGGCGGGGAGACACTCACCTCCTCCTCGCTCCAGCGTGCGCTCCACTGACATCACTTCCTGCAACGCTGCAGGAAGTGATGTCAGTGGAGCGCATGCTGGGAAGAGGTGAGTGTCCTCCCCGCCCGTGCCTCTTACATATACGGCTGCGTCTATTTAGGCTGGAGGGGAGCGGAGGACGGGGGACCCAGGCGAGGGAGGGGGGGGGGGGTCCGACCCCCCTCCCCGCCGCTGGCCCAATACCCCCATCCTGCCAGCTACCCCTCCAGCTTGGCGGCCCCACAGAGCGCCCCCCCCCCCCCCCCCCCGAGGGGGGGAGGGGCGGCGGTGGCAATTTTTTTAAAAATTTGCCTCAGGCGGCAAAAAGTCTAGGGCCGGCCCTGGGTGCTCTATAGGCAGTAGCAGTGTTAGGCCAGAGCTGCAGCCACTAGGGGGCGCTTTATAGGCAGTAGCAGTGTTAGGCCAGAGCTGCAGCCACTAGGGGTACTCTATAGGTAATAGCAGCGTTAGGCCAGAGCTGCAGCCACTAGGGGGCGCTCTATAGGCAGTAGCAGTGTTAGGCCAGAGCTGCAGCCACTAGGGTGCGCTCTATAGGCAGTAGCAGTGTTAGGCCAGAGCTGCAGCCACTAGGTGGTGCTCTATAGGCAGTAGAAGTGTTAGGCCAGAGCTGCAGCCACTAGGGGGCGCTCTATAGGCAGTAGCAGTGTTAGGCCAGAGCGGCAGCCACTAGGGGGCGCTCTATAGGCAGTAGCTGTGTTAGGCCAGAGCTGCAGCCACTAGTGGGCGCTCTATAGGCAGTAGCAGTGTTAGGCCAGAGCTGCAGCCACTAGGAGGCACTCTATAGGCAGTAGCAGTGTTAGGCCAGAGCTGCAGCCACTAGGGGACGCTCTATAGGAAGTAGTAGTGTTAGGCCAGAGCTGCTGCCACTAGGGGCTCTCTATAGGCAGTAGTAGTGTTAGGCCAGAGCTGCAGCCACTAGGGGGCGCTCTATTGGCAGTAGCAGTGTTAGGCCAGAGCTGCAGCCACTAGGGGGTGCTCTATAGGCAGTAGCAGTTTTAGGCCAGAGCTGCAGCCACTAGCAGCCACTAGGTGGTGCACTATAGGCAGTAGCAGTTTTAGGCCAGAGCTGCAGCCACTAGGGGGCGCTCTATAGGCAGTAGCAGTGTTAGGCCAGAGCTGCAGCCACTAGGGGGCGCTCTATAGGCAGTAGCAGTGTTAGGCCAGAGCTGCAGCCACTAGGGGGAGCTCTATAGGCAGTAGCAGTGCTAGGCCAAAGCTGCTGCCACTAGGGGGCGCTCTATAGGCAGTAGCAGTGTTAGGCCAGAGCTGCAGCCACTAGGGGGCACTCTATAGGTAGTAGCAGTGTTAGGCCAGAGCTGCAGCCACTAGGGGGTGCTTTATAGGCAGTAGCAGTGTTAGGCCAGAGCTGCAGCCACTAGGGTGAGCTCTATAGGCAGTAGCAGTGCTAGGCCAGAGCTGCAGTCACAAGGGGGCGCTTTATAGGCAGTAACAGTGTTAGGCCAGAGCTGCAGCCACTAGGGGGCAATTTATAGGCAGTAGCAGTGTTAGGCAGGAGCTGCATTCACCAGGGGAGCTCTGTAGGCAGTAGCAGTGTTAGGGCAGAGCTGCAGCCACTAGGGGGGGCGCTCTATAGGCAGTAGCAGTGTTAGGCCAGAGCTGCAGCCACTAGGGGAGCTCTATAGGCAGTAGCAGTGTTAGGCCAGAGCTGCAGCCACTAGGGGGCATTCTATAGGCAGTAGCAGTGTTAGGCCAGATCTGCAGCCACTAGGGGGTGCTCTATAGGCAGTAGCTGTGTTAGGCCAGAGCTGCAGCCACTAGGGGGGGGGGGGGGGGGCGCTCTATAGGCAGTAGCAGTGTTAGGCCAG
The DNA here is from genome assembly GCF_040937935.1 of Hyperolius riggenbachi. Taxonomy (NCBI): domain Eukaryota; kingdom Metazoa; phylum Chordata; class Amphibia; order Anura; family Hyperoliidae; genus Hyperolius; species Hyperolius riggenbachi. Next base: position 5,143,374 of record NC_090651.1, read on the forward strand.
AGCTGCAGCCACTAGGGGGCATTCTATAGGCAGTAGCAGTGTTAGGCCAGAGCTGCAGCCACTGGGGGGTGCTCTATAGGCAGTAGCAGTGTTAGGCCAGAGCTGCAGCCACTAGGGGGCGCTCTATAGGCAGTAGCAGTGCTAGGCCAGAGCTGCAGCCGCTAGGGGGCGCTCTATAGGCAGTAGCAGTCAGTGGCGTAGCTAAGGAGCTGTGGGCCCCGATGCAAGTTTTACAATGGGGCCCCCCAAAGCACTCTATACATAACAATTGTTACGGCGGACCAAAACCTGCCAATGGCAACTACAGTGTCAGAGGTGCAAGAAGGGGATGGGGAATAGCTTGTTAATGATTACCACTGTTCAAAGTATCTATAGAAGTGATTATTATGAGCACAGGACCAATAGAGAGCTAATACTGTAATTGAGGGTGGGCCCTTCGGGGCCCCTCTGCCCCAAGGGCCCCGATGCGGTCGCTACCTCTGCACCCCCTATTGCTACGCCCCTGGTAGCAGTGTTAGGCCAGAGCTACAGCCACTAGGGGGCGCTCTATAGGTAGTAGCAGTGTTAGGCCAGAGCTGCAGCCACTAGGGGGCGCTCTATAGGCAGTAGCAGTGTTAGGCCAGAGCTGCAGCCACTAGGGGGCATTCTATAGGCAGTAGCAGTGTTAGGCCAGATCTGCAGCCACTAGGGGGTGCTCTACAGGCAGTAGCTGTGTTAGGCCAGAGCTGCAGCCACTAGGGGGGGGGGGGGGGCGCTCTATAGGCAGTAGCAGTGTTAGGCCAGAGCTGCAGCCACTAGGGGGCATTCTATAGGCAGTAGCAGTGTTAGGCCAGAGCTGCAGCCACTGGGGGGTGCTCTATAGGCAGTAGCAGTGTTAGGCCAGAGCTGCAGCCACTAGGGGGCGCTCTATAGGCAGTAGCAGTGTTAGGCCAGAGCTGCAGCCATTAGGGGGAGCTCTATAGGCAGTAGCAGTGCTAGGCCAGAGCTGCAGCCGCTAGGGGGCGCTCTATAGGCAGTAGCAGTGTTAGGCCAGAGCTACAGCCACTAGGGGGCGCTCTATAGGCAGTAGCAGTGTTAGGCCAGAGCTGCAGCCACTAGGGGGCGCTCTATAGGCAGTAGCAGTGTTAGGCCAGAGCTGCAGCCACTAGGGGGCGCTCTATAGGCAGTAGCAGTGTTAGGCCAGAGCTGCAGCCACTAGGGGCGCTCTATATGCAGTAGCAGTGTTAGGCCAGAGCTGCAGCCACTAGGGGGAACTCTATAGGCAGTAGCAGTGTTAGGCCAGAGCTGCAGCCACTAGGGGAGCTCTATAGGCAGTAGCAGTGTTAGGCCAGAGCTGCAGCCACTAAGGAGTGCTCTATAGGCAGTAGCAGTGTTAGGCCAGAGCTGCAGCCACTAGGGGGCATTCTATAGGCAGTAGCAGTGTTAGGCCAGAGCTGCAGCCACTAGGGGGCGCTCTATAGGCAGTAGCAGTGTTAGGCCAGAGCTGCAGCCACTAGGGGGCACTCTATAGGCAGTAGCTGTGTTAGGCCAGAGCTGCAGCCACTAGGGGGAGCTCTATAGGCAGTAGCAGTGTTAGGCCAGAGCTGCAGCTACTAGTGGTAGCTCTATAGGCAGTAGCAGTGTTAGGCCAGAGCTGCAGCCACTAGGGGGCGCTCTATAGGCAGTAGCAGTGTTAGGCCAGAGCTGCAGCCACTAGGGGGAGCTCTATAGGCAGTAGCAGTGCTAGGCCAGAGCTGCAGCCACTAGGGGTAGCTCTATAGGCAGTAGCAGTGCTAGGCCAGAGCTGCAGCCACTAGGGGGAGCTCTATAGGCAGTAGCAGTGTTAGGCCAGAGCTGCAGCCACTAGGGGGAACTCTATAGGCAGTAGCAGTGTTAGGCCAGAGCTGCAGCCACTAGGGGGCGCTCTATAGGCAGTAGCAGTGTTAGGCCAGAGCTGCAGCCACTAGGGGGCATTCTATAGGCAGTAGCAGTGTTAGGCCAGATCTGCAGCCACTAGGGGGTGCTCTATAGGCAGTAGCTGTGTTAGGCCAGAGCTGCAGCCACTAGGGGGGGGGGGGGGCGCTCTATAGGCAGTAGCAGTGTTAGGCCAGGGCTGCAGCCACTAGGGGGCATTCTATAGGCAGTAGCAGTGTTAGGCCAGAGCTGCAGCCACTGGGGGGTGCTCTATAGGCAGTAGCAGTGTTAGGCCAGAGCTGCAGCCACTAGGGGGCGCTCTATAGGCAGTAGCAGTGTTAGGCCAGAGCTGCAGCCATTAGGGGGAGCTCTATAGGCAGTAGCAGTGCTAGGCCAGAGCTGCAGCCGCTAGGGGGCGCTCTATAGGCAGTAGCAGTGTTAGGCCAGAGCTACAGCCACTAGGGGGCGCTCTATAGGCAGTAGCAGTGTTAGGCCAGAGCTGCAGCCACTAGGGGGCGCTCTATAGGCAGTAGCAGTGTTAGGCCAGAGCTGCAGCCACTAGGGGGCGCTCTATAGGCAGTAGCAGTGTTAGGCCAGAGCTGCAGCCACTAGGGGCGCTCTATATGCAGTAGCAGTGTTAGGCCAGAGCTGCAGCCACTAGGGGGAACTCTATAGGCAGTAGCAGTGTTAGGCCAGAGCTGCAGCCACTAGGGGAGCTCTATAGGCAGTAGCAGTGTTAGGCCAGAGCTGCAGCCACTAAGGAGTGCTCTATAGGCAGTAGCAGTGTTAGGCCAGAGCTGCAGCCACTAGGGGGCATTCTATAGGCAGTAGCAGTGTTAGGCCAGAGCTGCAGCCACTAGGGGGCGCTCTATAGGCAGTAGCAGTGTTAGGCCAGAGCTGCAGCCACTAGGGGGCACTCTATAGGCAGTAGCTCTGTTAGGCCAGAGCTGCAGCCACTAGGGGGAGCTCTATAGGCAGTAGCAGTGTTAGGCCAGAGCTGCAGCTACTAGTGGTAGCTCTATAGGCAGTAGCAGTGTTAGGCCAGAGCTGCAGCCACTAGGGGGCGCTCTATAGGCAGTAGCAGTGTTAGGCCAGAGCTGCAGCCACTAGGGGGAGCTCTATAGGCAGTAGCAGTGCTAGGCCAGAGCTGCAGCCACTAGGGGTAGCTCTATAGGCAGTAGCAGTGCTAGGCCAGAGCTGCAGCCACTAGGGGGAGCTCTATAGGCAGTAGCAGTGTTAGGCCAGAGCTGCAGCCACTAGGGGGAACTCTATAGGCAGTAGCAGTGTTAGGCCAGAGCTGCAGCCACTAGGGGGAACTCTACAGGCAGTAGCTGTGTTAGGCAGGAGCTGCATTTACTAGGGGGAGCTCTGTAGGCAGTAGCAGTGTTAGGCCAGAGCTGTAGCCACTAGGGGGTGCTCTATAGGCAGTAGCAGTGTTAGGCCAGAGCTGTAGCCACTAGGGGGTGCTCTATAGGCAGTAGCAGTGTTAGTCCAGAGCTGCAGCCACTAGGGGGTGCTCTATAGGCAGTAGCAGTGTTAGACCAGAGCTGCAGCCACTAGGGGGCGCTCTATAGGCAGTAGCAGTGTTAGGCCAGAGCTGCAGCCACTAGGGGGAGCTCTATAGGCAGTAGCAGTGTTAGGCCAGAGCTGCAGCCACTAGGGGGAACTCTACAGGCAGTAGCAGTGTTAGGCAGGAGCTGCAGCCACTAGGGGGCGCTCTATAGGCAGTAGCAGTGTTAGGGAGTCGGACCCTGGTCTCCTGTGTCTGTCAGGGTCAGTTACCTGGCCAGGTGAGGCGGCTGGCAAACATGGATGCTGGCAGTCGTCCTGGGGAGTCTCGGCGGGCCTCCCTGCAGGGTGCTCTCCAGCGCGCGTTGCACGGCAAAAGCGTTGACGTGATTGCTGTGCACGCGCACGCGCAAAGACGGCTGTTATATGCATCTCTTCTTGTTACGCGTGTGTGCGCATGCACGTGCGTGTGTTTGCGCATGCGCGCGTTCGCAAACGGTCTATTTAAGCCTGGAGAGCCCAGACCTCTGTGCTGTGGTATTGCAGCTAGTATGCTCCTGTGATGTGACACTTTGGGCTCGATTCACAAAGCGGTGCTAACCCAGTTAGAGACTTTAGGCGTGATAACCATTGCACCACGCTGGTGAAAAGCCAGTTTAGGCATGATAAGTTTAGGCATGATAAGTTTAGGTGTGATAAGTTTAGGTGTGATAAGTTTAGGCGTGATAAGTTTAGGTGTGATAAGTTTAGGTGTGATAAGTTTAGGCGTGATAAGTTTAGGTGTGATAAGTTTAGGCGTGGTAAGTTTAGGCATGATAAGTTTAGGCATGCGAAGTTTAGATAAGTTTATATCGCGCGCAAAGTCCCGCACGCAAAGCAGCGCCATTAAACTCTATGCAAAGTGCACCAGACTTTGCTAGCGCAAAACTTTTGATCAGCTGTGCACTGCGGTGCTAACGCAGTTGGTGCTTAAACTTATCACACCTAAAAACTTATCACGCCTAAACTTATCACACCTAAACTTATCACACCTAAACTTATCACACCTAAACTTATCACACCTAAACTTATCATGCCTAAACTTATCACGCCTAAACTTATCACACCTAAACTTATCACACCTAAACTTATCATGCCTAAACTGAGTTTAGGCATGATAAAGGGCTTTTCACCAGCGTGGTAACTGTTAGCACCACTTTGTGAATCAGGCCCTTTGTCTGCCTGATTTCTGATCTTGCTCCATGCTGACCTTGGCCTGTCTGACTTCCCGCTCCGGCTTTGACCCCTGCTTTGTACGACTACCCGCTCTGCTGCTGAACCTTACCTGTCTGACTACCCGCTCTGTTACCGACCTCGGACCGTTCAAGGATCTGCTTCTCTGCTGTTCCTCTACAGCCTAGTTTCTCAACACGCGGTACGCGTACCCCAGGGGGTACTTCTGATGGTTCCAGGGGGTACCCAGGCTTGATATACTTAACCAAGAGTAACAAATTTAGAGTTTTAGAAAATTATAAATCCCATATAACAACACCAAATTAGTCTTTTTTTCTAATTAAAAGCAACAGTAAATGCTTGGAAATGGTTTAGAACCAATTATCATGTACTACGATTAAATATGTATTTGTTAAGGGGTACTTGAGATAATGTTTACTATGCTAGGGGGTACTTGGTGAGTACAGGGTTTTATAAGGGGTACATACCAATAAAATGTTGAGAAACACTGCTCTACAGGACCTGCGTGGCAACATCATCTCTGGTGTACGAGTCATTGCAGTACCAGACCCGTCCTGCGGGAGTCTCCAGTTCCTGCTTGCTACAACGACTGGATCTGCGAGCACTCCTGCCCCGTGTTAACCGAAGCTCCCTGTTTCCAGCTCAGGGCCTTTGGTTGATAAGCCGCAGGGGCTGCTGCCCTCAGCACATCGGTCTCCATATCTCCAGGTACGTGACAGTGTCAGAGGCAGAGCTCTTAACCAGTACACTATCCAGACATTTCAAGCCCCCACCCGACCCCCACAAACTTTGATAGACCCCCAATGTGCACACTCCTTTCTTTCTGCCGTCCCTTGGTGACCTTCACCCTCAAAGCCTGTGGAAGGGGCATATGTTTTAAGTGTGGCCTCCATGTTTTTGCAAGTACATGTAAAAAGGCCACCGCAATAAGTTGGGCGCCAGAGATAACCGCTAGTAGAATATCAGTAAGATATAACCGATGCTTTACTATTGAGCAGTGGTAATTCTTATATCAAAATATCAGTAAATTAACCAATTTTTTTCATCCCTTAAAGCGGTAATAAACTCTGGCATATTATTCAATAAAAATGTGTTTTGCTACTTTTATATCCAATACAGTTATCATATTTGCGTTTGTGCACAACTATTATTATTCATTTAGAAATTATAAGTTCCCAAAGTACAGTTTTATTTGCTCTGAAAGCTGCCATTGCATTTTATTCATAACTGGTGTATTTATATTGTAATGTACCCAGTAAGGATTTCTGAAGAGTGTATCAGTTCTGGACACATTAGAAGTTTCTGCACAGTCAGGAAATGTTTACATTCCTCTCTGCTACAATGAAGTAAACACAAGATAATTTAACCATCTTAGCGGTATGGACGAGCTCAGCTCGTCCATCACCGCCGATGGCTGCCGCTCAGGCCCTGCTGGGCCGATTTTGTTCAAATAAAGAGCAGCACACGCAGCCGGCACTTTGCCAGGGGCGTGTGCTGCCCGATCGCCGCCGCTCTGCGGCGATTCGCCGCGAGCAGCGGCGAAAGAGGGTCCCCCCAGCCGCCTGAGCCCAGCGTAGCCGGAACAAAAAGTTCCGGCCAGCGCTAAGGGCTGGATCGGAGGCGGCTGACGTCAGGACGTCGGCTGACGTCCATGACGTCACTCCGCTCGTCGCTATGGCGACGATCTAAACAAAACAAGGAAGGCCGCTCATTGCGGCCTTCCTTGTTTATTCTGGGCGCCGGAGGCGATCGGAAGAACGCCTCCGGAGCGCCCTCTAGTGGGCTTTCATGCAGCCAACTTTCAGTTGGCTGCATGAAATAGTTTTTTTTAAATTTAAAAAAAACCCTCCCGCAGCCACCCTGGCGATCTTAATAGAACGCCAGGGTGGTTAATGGATCTCCCTGCGGGGAGCTTTCTATTGAAAAAGTAAAGGTTCCCATAGATCTAGCGATGTATGATCAGAATCGACCAACAGCCAAATATCGCTCTTATCCAATCTGATAAGAGAGAGATCTGTCATCTGCCCATACATTACAGGCCGATTCCTGATCAACTTCAGCATGAAATCGATCCAGAATCAGCCCTGTGCGCCGCCTCGCCACTGTGCCCCCTAATGTAATGTCCCCCGGTGCCAAAGTTTATCCATTACCTGTCCCCCGCAGGCTTCTGGGATTCCTCTTCTGCAAACACGCACGTCCCACATGGTTTCCTGGTAAGGCTGCGCTTGTGTGATGTCCCACTTACCAGGAAACCACGTGGGGCGTGCGTGTCTGCGGAAGAGGAATCCCGGAAGCCTGCGGGGGACAAGCGGAGGCCGCGGACAGGTAATGGATACACTTTGGCACCGGGGGGACATTACATTACACAGAGGTGAGGCAGCGGCTGGTTTCATCGATCATCAGGAAATTCCACGCCATTCCTGTCGAGCACCCGACCAACCAACTTCAGCCCGACATCTGGCAGCATGCTCGATCAACAATGCGGCCAATTTCTCTTTCCTGAAATTGGTCGCTTTGTCGGTCGATCATGCACTTGATGGCACCAATTTTCATCCAATTCCATTATAAAAATCAAATTGGATGGCCGCCAATTCGCCTGATGTACGACCAACTTAAATCCTGTGTTTTAACCCTTTGAATGCTGTTCTGCTAAAAACAAAAAAATGTGATAGTATATTATATGCTATAAATAATCTCTTAGAGCACAGAATAAATGCTGGCTTTTATATCACTTTATTCTAACCTTATTCTAACATGAGCCCTACCGATGCCTAACAATACATCCCGCCAATGTTTAACACTAACCCTCCCGCAGATATTAAACACTAACCCTATTCTGACACTAACCTTTTTTTCTACCAATGCTTAAAACTAACCTGCCCTCCTCCCTGCTGTAATCCTCACCCATATCTGTCCTGTCTTCAACGCTTAATATTCCCTCCCCTCCGGGATTTATCAGACGTTTCTTCCCTAATCCCAATATTTATCAGGTGCCTGCAGCGGCTAAATTACCCCCTGGACCCCTTTGCAGCCGCAATTAACATTTCGGTCTATGTGGTGCCTTCTTTTTTACCATAGCACCTCCAGCACCCATATTACCTGCTCTGGACATTCACACCTAGAACAAGTGTGACCACAAAGTCATCTGACGTGGAGACATATGCTTGGAAGAACAAAGAGAAATCGAGAGCCCAATATGGTGTAGTATTGTTAAGTTGGTTGTGGTTTAAAGCAAAATATTTAGATATACTCACAAACATGGGTTACCCATAGGCAACCACTTCAAGTGCAGGTGGGGAGTATTAGAACCTGACCCCACTCAGGTTATTAAGATGTCGCTCTCTGTAGATAGGAAACGGGGTAGCACCCTTCCACCGAGGGTGGACTCAAGATTTCAGCAAGGCTTGGTGTACAGAGGCGCCAGAGTAGAATAAAAACGTTTAAAAACCGTCTAAAAAAGGGGGATGTTCAGGTGGACTTACCTCCCTCGAAAATATAAAACTCAATTGAGTCACTATATATTAATACAAAAATGTTTTATTGAACTCCACTTAGTGCAACGCGTTTCGCAGGTGTGGTCCCGCTTCATCAGGCAAACAGGAGTATAACTCAATGGGTCTAAATGCAGAAGTGAGCGCCTCTGTCTCAATTGAGTTTTATATTTTTGAAGGAGGTAAGTCCACCTGAACACCCCCCTCTTTTAGACGTTTTTTAAACGTTTTTATTCTACTCTGCCGCCTCTGTACACCAACTCTTGCTGACGTGGAGACATAGGTCGTAATTATAACTATCACGTCATGAGGACAAATTGAAAGCTGATCTGTCCCATTTCATGGGATATATAATCAGACCTTTGCTACGTATTTCATGAGATAGAGTCACCCTTTAGATGAGCTGCCAGCATTGTTTGGGTTTGTGGAGCCACAATATTGGTTTTGTTGCGTGGAATTGCCGGTAACTTAGTTTAATTTGTTGTTTCATCTAGTGATGGTAAAGAGGTTGAGAGTGGCCTCATTATGAGACCTTCGGAGTGGTGCACGGATTTAATTGTATGTTTAATTGTGGGCAGACTTAATTATGATGAATGCTGTGTGATGGTTGAACCACAAAATACACTTTGCTCCTTATAAACAAAATAATGGAGATAAGGAAAGGCTGATTTGTTTTGTGTGAAGCCGGAAAGCACTCAGTGCAGCCCATTCGTCTTTCACACTTCAAGGGAAGATCGGCCATTGGTTCTCGTGCCTGTCCAACTTTAAAGTACGCCGGTGTTTCTCCCCAAACCTATCGGGGTGCCGGAGTAAGTGCTGCTATCTGCAGGGCCATCAAATATCCAAATACCAACCGACCAGAAGTACCGTAAACTGTCTGATAAGTCAATTCTACAAGATGTGGGGTGATAATTCCAAATTGCATTCAAATGTGATGCCTATTTTATGTAGCTCACAACTGGGGCAATCCAAACCGGTGGGAAGAGATGTTGACAGGCCCAACTCAAAGCTGAATACATTTTGCATGCAATTTGGAAAAATATTTACTGTGTCCTGCATTTGAAGGGTAATAGTGCCCGGCCCAAAAAATCCTCTTCATTATGTTCCAACTTCTTCAACATCTCTTGGAAGGTCACCTGGGTTTGTTTCTTTTTTTTAATTTGTTTTATTAAATAAACAAACGCATGACAATGTATACTGCAGTACAGGCAGATGAAACAGTTTCACAGTGCAGGTGGACCATGTCATATAACAATACAAGAACATGTCAGATAATACTGCCCGGACCAACTAGGCATCATAGTGGCCCAAAAGTGAGTATGGATATACAGCAATATACATTCACATTATTTTACAAAGGAGAAAAAGATAAACAGCAATATAGATATTTAACATTTTAACATGCAGTGTACAGTCAAATGTCATTCAACAGAAATCGATGCGTATAAAACCAAATTATACAAGGAAAGCCTGTTAACGAACCTGGGTTTGTTTTTGGAAAGGGGTTAGCAAATGTGGAAGCCCAGCGTGCAGAAACCTCAAACATGTGCAGTTCATTATTACTAATTCTCCCCACACTACCATAACTGAGGCCATTTTTAACGTAACTATATACCAAAAACCATCAGCACACATATACATCGGTCTAAGGACACGCTATCTGTCTCTGTCTTTACAGTGTACTCCTATCTGTTTATTGCCTGAGGAAGCGGGAACATACCCGTGAAACGCGTTGCACTGTTTGTTTTGGAGTATATGAATAAACCTGTTGTCATAAAACTGACGGTATCTTGTCTGCTTCGGGGAGGCGAGTCCACCACCACCTCCTGAGGGATTTTAAGCCTTTTAGAAGCTTTTATCCTGCTGGCGCCTCTGTTCTCTCTTACATTACCAATATCCATCCCTGGTGGAGGGGTTGATCCCCATTTTTTCCTTATCTACAGAGAGCGACTTTTAATCCTGAGTGGGGACAGGCCTAATCTCCTCACCTGCCTATACAGTGGTTACCTAGGTGGTAACCCACGTTTGTGAGTATATACATTATATACTTTTCATTTCCAACTCCTTGTTTTGCCTACTACACTATATTGGGCTCTCGGTATTTCTTTTGTCTTGAGGCCAATTTTATTCATGATCATTTGGCTGGTTGTTCATCTGTCTTCCAGGATAACGCACTCTATTTTCTTCACTGTGGCTGCATGGTCCATTAATGATGGTCTTCCATCTCTTGGCTCGTCTGTGAGGGACATGTGACCACTTCGGAGATTCCTTTTCCACCTCACGAAAGTGTCATAAGATGGGCAATTGTTTCCATAAACTGCCATCTTCTCATCATGAATTTGCCCGGCACTATTACCCTTCAAATGCAGGAACTTTACCCGCTGCCAGCCTCGATCTTTTCCAACTCACGCTATGGTCACGTCTGGCACAATCTGATAAAGGATACCATGAGCTGATTTCATTCATCATGCACTGAGGCCCAGTTCACATTGGTCTAAAAAACGGACGGTTTAGCAGGCCAGAACAGACGAGAACGGATGCAAACCGATCCAATATTAACTGAACTGATCTGTTCAGTCCGTTCAGCCACATGGACCACACGTTTAGGTCTGCAGTCATTTTTCTGGATCGACAGATGCATCGTAACAGAATGGAGGGTCGCGGATGGAAAACTGAGGCCCTTAAAAACACGGATTTTACACGGATCAGTTTTCCATCCATGCCAGTGTGAACCGAGCCTAAGGGACCAACGATGACACTTACAAACCATAATAACTTAAAGAGGTACTCCAGTGAAAATAATGTAATAAAAAAATGCTTTATTTTTGCAAAAATTATGTATAAATGATTAAAGTCAGTGTTTGCCCCTTGTCAAATATTTCCTCTCCCTGATTTACATTCAGACATTTATCACATGGTGACATTTTTACTGCTGGCAGGTGATGTCACTGGAAGGAGATGCTGCTTGCTTTTTTTGACAGTTGGAAACAGTTGTAAAGAGCTATTTCCCACAATGCAATGAGGTTCACAGACAGGAAACTGCCAGGACCACGGTCCTCACAGTTTTCTTGTGGGAGGGGTTTCATCACAATATCAGCCATGCAGAGCCCCTGATGGTCTGTTTGTGAAAAGGAATAGATTTCTAATGTAAAAGGGGTATCAGCTACTGATTGGGATGAAGCTCAATTCATGGTTACGGTTTCTCTTTAACATAATAAATGTTGATATTCCTTCTTGCATGCATCTGAGATGCTTGAATAGAAAGTGAGGCCATTGTGTGAACAGAGGATAACTATCTATTTTACTACATTTTATACCAGACAAGGTAATCCTGCCGGCCTCTGGCATTCATAGAGTTATATCTCCCAGGATGCCTTGCAAACTAATGCATAGGACACCTTTCCTCTGTATGGACTCTGGTTAGTGGCTGTTTTCTGTGCATAGGACCGCCCAGGCGAATGTCAGCGGTTGCGTTTTGTGCTGTACACAGCGAGCTGAGGACTGTTTACAGGAACAGAAGTCAGACCTACATGCATATTGTACGTCACACAGATTAAACATTAACCAACGTCGGCTGTACACCTTATCTCTTTGTTCTGCTAGTCTAAAGTTTTCATTAAAATGCTTCACTTTGGATTGTATTTTATCAGCTTCTTCCATCTACTTTGAGAGCAGAATTGTTCCTTCCATACACTGTATAGTGGGAAACGTTCAGTTTACAGTAAGAAGCTTTCTCTGGAGTGTGATGGGGACAGTCCAGTGCAGGTAAAACTGTTCTCTGAACTCCAGTGATTACATGTTCTGTATTGTAAAGTATATATACTATCCCCATTGGCCCTTTACCCGACCAACGGGATTCTTCCCTGAGGATTCCCATCTCCTACCTCTTGTTCCCCAGTTATCCTTTAGATTGTGAGCTGGCGAGGGCAGAGCTCTCTCACCCTTTTGTGTCTTGGAATTGCATATTTTGTTTATCATGTTACATTTGTCACTGAAATCACTATATATACCATTTCTGTATTATGTACCAGTGTGTAATATTTTGTGTATACCATTGTGTCTTTTATAATGTACCCCATGCTTGTTTCTTACTCTGTACATCGCCAATGAGTATTTTGCGCTCTATAAATCAATAAAGCAAGGCTTTGGTGGGGCTTGCTATAGTTTAGTATAGCAATTAGCAAGCCTGCCAATCCTGTGTGGCTGCCACCGGCTTCCTTACACCCCCCGCCAGCACTTATAACACCCCTGATACCCACAGCACTCCCGGCAAGCGCTGGTGCTTCCTACACATGCCACTTACTCCTGTCACACACTGCCGCTGCACCACGAGAGGAAACCCAGCATCTTTGAGTTTGCTACTGGGGTTTCCCATTGGTTATTATACTGGACAATGGACAGTGGTGTAGCTAAGGAGCTGTGGGCCCCAATGCAAGTTTTACATAGGCCCCCCCCAAGCACTCTATAAATAACAATTGATACAGCGCACCAAAATCTGACAATAGCAACTACAGTCTCAGAGGTGCAGGAAGGGGATGGGGAACAGCTTGTTAATGATTACCACTATTCAAATCATCTATAGAAGTGATTATTATGAGCACAGGACCAATAGAGAGCTAATACTGAAGTTGAGGGAGGGCCCCTCAGGGCCCCGATGCGGTCGCTACCTCTGCAACCCCTATTGCTACACCACTGCCAATGGGATCCCTCCATTTTATGGAATTTCACCTGGGGGGATGGAAACCTGGAAAACCCCAGATGCCACCATGAACCAGCCCTGGGCCTACACCCCACCTGCTCCCGGGCATCAAAGGTGAGCTCCTTGTTAATGATATGGACAAAAGCTTTAGGGTAGAAGTGGAAGCTTTGCTGTCCTCCTCTTCCAGGCCTCCCCCCCCCCCCCCCCCCATATCATGGACCATGCCGGCCGGTAAAGCTCAGGGTGCAGCGTCCAACGCCGCTCACACTCTGAATTTTTGTATACCAGCCTATATGGGTGACGACTGGTTAAAAAGGCGGGGGGGGGGGGGGCACACTGTCTATTTGTCCATTTTCTAAAAATTGTATAACTCAGTATATACTAAAGTGTACCACAGCAAAGTGTAATTTTACTAATTAAAAAACAAAATTCTTTGAAATTTTTAAAATCGAGGTCTTTTTGAAAAACAGATTGTTCTTCTGATTAGTTTTTTTTACATATGTTGGAGCGCTTTCTCCAACTCTCTGAGTTTCTTACCCCTAATTAAGGGTATTTCTGGTGATATCATATCAGGTGTTTTTCTGTTTTCTGCTCCACAGTGCGACCTACCATATCATGATTAAGTTTATCTCTTGACCTGAAAATGGAATACTCTCCACACCTGTAACTGGCACTGCCCATTAGCAACCCAGCTGTGTACGTAGTATTCTGATACCAATTTATCACATTATCTGGTAGTGCTATAGCATATTGGCACTCCTGGTCAGAATCAGAATCAGAATTTGTGTATTTCGCCAAGCATGACTGGGTCCTGCCCAGAACTGGGTTTGGCACAATATTTAGCTCAGTAGAGAAAGAGATAGTTGGATAGAGCACAAAACAAGCATTTTACAACAAGCAAAAAAACAAAAACAACAAAAAATATACAGTACATCATCCAGAGTTCAGGGTGACACAATAGACAGATCCGATCAGTTTTAGTCTTGTAGTCTGTTTTTACCTTAATGGATAGCCCGGGCCACAGCCTAAGGGTGGGGGGCTGGTAGGGGGAAGTGTGTGGAGTGAGTTCAAGAAGATGACAGCCGAGGGGAAGAAAGATTTTCTGTGTCTAGCAGTCCTGGTTGAGATGGTAAGAAACCTCCTTCCTGATGGGAGCAGATGGTGTTTGTTTGTTTTTTTCTTTCCGGTTCCTGGGGTTCATCCCTTGCATTTCACCCACGGGACACACCCATTATTCAAGAATCTCAGGGCACTCAAGGGTCTTGCCTTGGCCATGCTTGGGAATTACAACCTGATTGTATGCTTCCATGGGGTTAAACCAAATCCCATATTTTTTACCAAGTCCCATATTCGGTACATGTATAAAAGCTGTTGTTGCCGGCCAACGCACGCAAATAACTGCGTTAGTAACGGGGTATCACCGTAAACTTTATGCATCACTTCATGGTCTCCTACGAGAAAGATGAGAGGTGAAAGCTCAGACAATTCTTAATAATCCCACTCCGTGTTTGCCAGATCTGCTATGTTCTCATGGGAACTTCACTGAATTAAACCTCGTGACAGATACAGAATTTTTTTCTCAACAATGAAAAAAATAAAGGGAAGGGTGAGGACCATCTAACGGGACCTCCACAGAATTGCCGCAGTGGCATATGGCCGCCAGTGAAGACAATCTTCGGGTAGTGGTACGGTGATTCATTGACAAGGAACAATCTTATTAGACTATTGACAAAATTGGTCTGCGGACAATTTTTAATGTTTTCATAATTTAATTAGCCCTGAGACATCAGATGACAAGCGCATAAATGAAACGCTGTAATTTATTGCATTTTTACTAAATACAATGCCCAACTTTCTCCTCAGGCTTCTGACACCCTGCATTACATTCTCCACCAAACGGTGTCATATGTAATAATCTCGTTAGGCCTCTCTCATCTGGCACAGAGCGCTAATGACAGGCATTCCTGGCACCTCAAACCCAGGGAATATCATTTCATAACGGTGTTCAGACTCAGCGAAAGGACGTCTTTCATTGTTTCACGAAACGTGTAGCGATGTCCTCTCTCTCCCCTCCACCCATAACCGGGAGGCGGTAGATAGCTGAATGTATCGATACAACGCTGCGTATTCTGGGCTTAGCTAGGTGATCGCGGCACATGACCTTGTGTTGCGCGGCCGCTTCGGTCAGGTTGAAATATTGAGAGCTTCATACAGCCAAATGAATTCTGAAAGACCGGAACAATCAATTGAGTTGCTATGGTAACGCCAAACTATTGAAATTAAGAAAACAGTCATTTGTAAAAAAAAAAAAAAAAAAAATCTATAACACCGTTAGCAATAAATACTATGGTGTAAGACATCTACAATATGACATAATTATTGCAGTCATGCCCAAAGGGACATTTTCATTAGGCATTGCATATACATCTGAATGATTTCAGACGATAAAACGATCCTCTTTTTTTTTTTTTTTTTAGGTGCTGTAATTTAATTACTGCTTTTCACAAATAAATAAATAAATATCGCTGGATGCTTAATTGTGTCTTCTGTTAAGTTGGGATCGTAAGACGAACGTTTTGGTAGTTGAAGTCGGAGAGATTAAAACGGTCTGATGGGGATAGGTTAAAATTTTAACTGGTATAATTCTTGTTCAGGACACTGTATACCTTATTATTATTACTGGAATTATTATTATTATTATTGATCTGTATATCTATGGAGGTCAGGGCCGGCCCGCTCATGAGGCGGGGTGAAACTTTTGCCTCAGGCGGCACATTTCTAGGGGCGGCATCCGCCCGTCGGTGGGTGCGGGGAGCCAGCCGCCGAGCTGGAGGGGTAGCGGGCAGGACGGGGGTATTGGGCCTAGCGGCGGGGAGGGGGGTCGGACCCCCCCTCCCTCGCCTGGGTCCCCCGTCCTCCGCTCCCCTCCAGCCTTAAATAGATCAGAAGCGCTACTAGTAAGAGGCAGTGGGCGGGGAGGACTAACCTCTTCCTCGATCCAGCGTGCGCTCCACTGACGTCACTTCCTGCAACGCCGCCCACTGTATTGTAAGTGGACGGCGTTGCAGGAAGTGACGTCAGTGGAGCGCACGCTGGATCGAGCAGGGAAGAGGTGAGTCCTCCCCGCCCACTGCCTCTTACGAGTAGTGCTTCTGATCTATTTAAGGCTGGAGGGGAGCGGAGGACGGGGGACCCAGGCGAGGGAGGGGGGGTCCGACCCCCCTCCCCGCCGCTAGGCCCAATACCCCCGTCCTGCCTGCTACCCCTCCAGCTCGGCGGCGGCAGCAATAACTTTTTCAAAATTTGCCTCAGGCGGCAAAAAGTCTAGGGCCGGCCCTGATGGAGGTACATTAGAAAATCTGATGAATTACCGCTGGTGTGTGGTGACCAGCATTGTTTGTTCAGAACAATCAGTATTTAAAGGAAAAAACTGGGAGAGAGGGGAGGGAGGGGAACTGAAGGATGTGCAAAGTGATTAAAAACTGTTTAAAAGACAAGAGAAACCTGCCCCAAGACAAGGACTGATATAAGATACAAAAAAAAAAGTAATTAAAATTACTGAACTATGCGTTTCATGGACATTCACCAGCTTCCTCAGGGCAACAAAACAGTGTCGCAAGCTAAGAGTGGATTGGCTTGGAGCACTTAACAGTAGTATTTAAAGGAGAAATTCTAGTTTGGTTATAAAATTGCCAAAAATATAGATGTGTGCTGAGTAGAGATGGCCCGAACAGTTCGCCGGCGAACAGTTCCCGGCGAACTTCCGTGGTTCGCGATCGCGGCGAATCGGGAACTGTTCCGGAAGTTCGGTTCGCCCCCATAGTGCACCATTAGGGTCAACTTTGACCCTCTACATCACAGTCAGCAGGCACATTGTAGCCAATCAGGCTACACTCCTTCTTGGAGCCACTACCCCCCCTTATAAAAGGCAGGCACCGCTGGCCATTACACTCACTTGTGTGCCTGCAGTAAATAGAGAAGGGACAGCTGCTGCTGCTGCAGACTCTCATAGGGAAAGCTTAGTTAGGCTCTTGTAGGCTTGTTAGCTTGCTCCTGGCTGATTCTTATTGCTAAAATAGAACCCCACAACAGCTCTTTTGAGAGCTAATCTTGTTCTTGTGATCTTTTTGTTTTTTTCTGTGTGTCACTGACACTTGTGTTGCATAGACAGCCTTGATAATTCATACTGTGTGTGTGCCTCTGCCAGGCCCAGCACATTCAGTGACTACCTGTGTGTGTTACAGGTGCACATTGTAATACCCAATACTGCATATACCTACCTGTTGTTCCCTTCAGTGCACCCACCTACCTACGTGAGCTGAGCGCACGCAGTGTGATATACCACTTTGTGCATACCTGTTAACTGCACCTGTGTGACTGCACATTGTATTAGTCAAGTCAGTGCCTGCATACCTTTCACTTCATCCCCCCCAATATGGACAAAACAAAAGGCGGAGGCAGGCCACCTGGCAGGTCTGTTCGAAGTACAGTGTTCAGAAGAAGGCACGTGCCATCAACCCCCAATATTGTCAGGAGGTAGTTGACTATTTAACACAGAACACCTCATCTTTCTCAGCTTCCGCACGGAACCATGACATATCTTCCTCCTCCTGCTCTGATTCTGGCACCCCACTTAACACTCAGTCGGCAGCCACCACCAAAGTGCCATCACCCCAGGGGGGCTCAGCGGTGTGGACATTTTTTTGTGTGTCTGCCTCAAAAGAGAGCAATGCCACCTGTACTCTCTGCCATCAAAAATTGAGCCATGGAAAGACCAAGACCCCTGTAGGGAAAACTTCCTTACGAAGGCACATGATTACAAAGCACAAAATGCAATGGGATGACCACCTGAGGGAAAGCAGCACACAAAAGCAAATCCACAAACCGCAGTGGAAGATATGCAATTATTTCTCAAAAAAAGGTGATACCCAAACTGTACCGTGATGTTGAAAGGCAAGTGGTGTCATCTCTGGCACACAGCGTTGGGTCAAGGGACCATCTGACCACGTGGTCTGCAAAGCACGCTCAGGCCTGCCCGAAGACTAAGTCAGTCCCCACACACAGCATCTCTGCCTGCAGGCCGCTTGACTGCCCTCTCCGCCACCACCAACAGGGTCCAGGACTCCAGGCAGATTCCTGAATTTGTAAGGCTGCTGCTAGCAGCGTTCGCTATACTAATTTTTCTGGTGCGTGTACATGCCTGCCTAATTTTTCTGGTTGCACTGCGGCTGCAACAACAAAACAAAAGGCATGTACATGTGCCCATTCCCGTTCGTGATCATTACCTTGCCGTGGTGAAGGGGCTTGCCGCGGTGAAGGGGCTTGCGTAACACAATGAAGCAATGACCGCCGGGCTATATGAGTGTCTCGGGGGGTGGCACACCAAAGATAATAAGGTCGTTGCTTTATTGTGGACAGACCAAATTCGATCAGCTGGACAATCACCTCAGTGTGGCGACCATATGGGCTTGAAAACCGCCACGGCCTGCACTCTCGTCATGTTGCGCACCAGTCCAGCACGGCTATCACTACACAAACAGCTGTTTGCGGTGCGTTACACAGTGAGTTTGGTGTGTCAGTGTGAAGCAGAACTCTAATTACACTCCCTGATTGATGTATACACATGCAAGATGTTTAAAAGCACGTTAGTCCTGCAATTTAGCATTCAATGTGATTTCTGCCCTTAAAACGCTGTTTTGCGTCACGTCCAGATTTTTCCCTGGGACTTTTGGCATGTATTCCACTCCGCCATGCCCCCTCCAGGTGTTAGACCCCCTGAAACATCTTTTCCATCACTTTTGTGGCCAGCATAAGTGTTTCTAGTTTTTCAAGTTCGCCTCCCCATTAAAGTCTATTGCGGTTTGCGAAAGTTTGCGTGATCCGAACTTTTTGCGGAAGTTCACGAACCTAAAATCAGAGGTTCGGGCCATCTCTAGTGCTGAGCAAGATGTTTTTTAATTTTATTTTTACAATCTGCCTTCCATTTTAATTCCCACGTCGATCTACAACCAGCTTAGAATTTCCATGGCTGAAGCTCAACTCAAATTGTTCCTCTTTGTAACCTTGGTAAAGAAGTTTGGAGTACTGTTGCCATTTAAAAAATCGGACCAATCTACCACACATACGTGGTCAAATTTTCCCCAGTTCTGAAAAAAGAAAATTATTTAACCACTGTAATTAGGTCCACAGAGCAGGAGTCATTGCTACTCAACAACTGGACTAAGCCAGTGGCTATCATCAATGTTGGACACTTTTGTCTGCCAGTTTATGTTTGGAACACTGTGAAATGCGTATGTGAAATGCGTATGTTTTATAGGCACTCGAAAACAAAATTAAGCAATAATTAAATCATGTTTTCCCTTAAAGCTTACAATATATAGAGATGAACGGAAAGCACTATGTTACTCTAAATAAAAGCAGAAATCCTTTTAACACTGACGTTATATGAATATGTGGAAATAGTGGGCGGAGACAGCCAATGAGATGCTAATTATACCTGCTTATATGCAAATCAAATGCAAATTGTATTCCACTTACAGTCAAGGTGGCCACAGAAGATACAATAAAATAATTCAATTTTTTTTCGCAATTTGATAAAAACTATTGGTTGTACAGGAAAATTGAAATCTTTTTTGCATTCTTTTTCTATCCATTCAAGAAGGATTTTTTGCTAACAGAAGATCGGGAGTGGTGGGGTTTTCTGAGCAATTTTTAGGAGCATTATTCAGTAAAAAATGTTTCAGAAATCAGGGAAAAATTGACCAGGCTAGTGAGATTCATTGGTCAGATTTTTTTAAATGTTACAATCAATCAGAGAAAATGATTCTAATTCTTAAATTGTGGCCAATCAAAATCTTCAAAAAGTGAATCTGAACTGGTCCATTTCCATGCGGATCACAATTCTCATGTAAGGTAGAATTATTAGCATGTAATCTGTAATAGTGGTCCTGATATACTACGTTTTGTTCAGGGTGGATCGCCTATGAAGGAATTTTTTCACAATTGGGTTTTACTTAAAGGGAACTGTAACTATATGGATGTTTCCTTTTAAACAATACCAGTTGCCTGGCACTGCTGGCAGTCCTGCTGATCTATTTGGCTGCAATAGTGGCTGGATCACAGACCTGAAACAAGCATGCAGCTAATCCAGTCTGACTTCAGCAGAGCACCTGATCTGCATGCTTGTTCAGGGGCTGTGGCTAAAAGTATTAGAGACACAGGATCAGCAGGAGATTCAGGAAGTTGGTGTTATTTTAAAAGTAAAAACCCCATAGCCTTCTCAGTTTAGGTTACCTTTAAATGGGACTTATCACTTGAGAATGAGTTCTGGTTTTGCCATTGACTAAAGACTTCATTACTGGCTGAGCTTCTCCTGGCTTGTCTCTCAACAGTTCTTTGGTTGGCCCAGTTTTTAAGACCCTCAGAGATCCAGAGCTGCTTTTTCTCTGTCACGTATAGTTTGTGTAGAGTACCGGTATGTCCTATTTGACTTCCTCTTTAGTTTCTGTGGTCTGTTGGTTTGTCATTTGCAACATATCTCGATTTCTTACAATATCTGCCTATCTTATGGTTAGAGAGGTGTATGGTGAAATTGATTGTGAGTGACCAATACTGGGAGCTAATATTCCTGGTAATGTTTCGTGTTTTACATACTACAGAAAAACAGATTTTATGTACGCATGAAAGAGTCTACTCTTTCCATAGCCATATTGGATGGAGTTATTTTTGCTTTAAAGGAATACTGTAGGGGGTCGGGGGAAAATGAGCTGAACTTACCCGGGGCTTCTAATGGTCCCCCGCAGACATCCTGTGTTGGCGCAGCCACTCACCGATGCTCCGGCCCCGCCTCCAGTTCACTTCTGGAATTTCTGACTTTAAAGTCAGAAAACCACTGCGCCTGCACGCCCGTGTCCTCGCTCCCGCTGATGTCACCAGGAGTGTACTGTGCAGACACAGACCATACTGGGCCTGCGCTGTGCGCTCTTGATGACATCAGTGGGATCGAGGACATGGCAACGCAGGCGCAGTGGTTTTCAGACTTTAAAGTCTGAAATTCCAGAAGTAAACCGGAGGCGGGGCCGGAGCATCGGTGAGTGGCTGCGCCAACACAGGATGTCTGCGGGGGACCGTTTGAAGCCCCGGGTAAGTTCAACTCATTTTCCCCCGACCCCCTTACAGTATTCCTTTAAATGTTTAATCTCCTGACAGATGCTTTGCCCTTTAATTTCAACAACTAATCTTGCATATATCTGAAGTCTTGTGCTGCTGCTAAACAAATGTATTGTGCTAAGTTCAAGTCTATGTCATCCACCACCTTCTGCAAGCCTATTTTTCATCCTTTCACCACTTTTTTCACAACGTGGTCTGAAAACAGCAGAAATAATGTTGGTAAGAGAATGTAGACTTGTTGAACCCTTGATTTTACAGTGAATGGATTACTGAGCTTTCCCTCATCTGAGGCTTGACATTCAAAACCTTTGCACGTTTCTTGAATGGTATTTATTAAATTATCACATTCCTTATATGTCCGCCATATCTCCTTTCTATGTAATCAGTCAAGGGCTTTTTACAAGTTGGGATATAATCCATCCTGCCTTTCCCTGTTCAGTCTAGGTAGTATGTTTTTTTCAGCATTTTGAAAAGCAACCAATTCTTCCATTGTGCAGGCAATTTCCCTTCATTTAAAATCTTTCTGAGGAAGGGTCTTAAGATTTACTTGCGATGTCATAGTAAACATTTAAACATCAGGGCCCACATGCAATACCCTCTTTTTCCTAAGTGCCGGCAACTAGCAAAAACTCACTAACATATTTACTTGCCATATTGGAAGAAACTTAATCAAGTCTACCTGACCCCAAAAGACACAGCCGTACACATATAGCCGAGAAATATCATATAGGTGACAGTACTAGTCTGTTCACAAGCCCATTTATGTGAAGTCCAATAACCAAGAGCTTCTAAGCTAGTTTGTAGAACGGTGGATTTTACATTACACCAGAGACTCTAAACATAGCTAAGGGGTCTATAAATGCTTATTTTTGGCAGGCTTTTTCCCAATTCAGAGCCTGTGCGATAGTCGAAAGGTGAACTGAAAAAAACTTCTGCTAGGAGATCTTTTTAAAAACTTTTATGTAAATTAACTTCCCAGCATTCTGCAACTGAAAAGGTACCAAAAAGTAGATGAAAAAGTAACATCATAACCTAACTTGCTGCTTTTTGGTGGTTTAAACTGAATTTTATTGACAAATTTAAAAATATCACCTTGGAAAAAACTCAGGAGAAAAAGTTAATTGCATATTGGCCTGGGATTAATAACTCACTTTAAAAATAACTTTATAATTGAGTTATAAACCCTCATAGCGTAACACAGGCTTTTAACCACTTTATCTACCATCACTGTTACTACTGTGACTTCATCTAAGCCACGAGGACGTAGTTATAAGTTGTGTAGCTGAAGCTCAGCTGTGCATAGTTGGACATTGCTCCTGTGCCCACCTCCAGCACTATCTGCTGCAGCACTAATTGGTGAAAGGAAATATATGTTCCCTGAGCCAATAAAATTGACTTTTACAATTAAAAATGCTTTTATTTTCTCAGTTCATGGTGAAAAATACACACCGTATTTTTATTTTTGAATCAAATATCCTCACCATAGATTGTGACAGGAACATATTTTTTATCTACAGTAGTACTTTTTATTTTTAAAGTGGATCCAAGATAAACTTTTACTCATTGCATACTTGTGTTCCTTTCATATAGTTTAAAGGGCATTCCTCAAGCCAAATACTTTTTTTTGGTTTTTTTTGTTTTAATACTCTAATTCCCTATAAACTAAACAAGCCTCGCTCACAGCTTCCCCAGTGCCTTGGCACTCTGCGCCTTAGTAGCAAGGGTTTATGGGAGCTCAGTCTGGGCAGGAGGAGAAGGGGGTGTTACTAGCCAAAGATTTCAGAGGGGAGGAGAGAGGAGAAAAGGGGAGTGAGGTTTTCACCTCCAAGGGGACTGAGGGCTGGAAGTGCAGAGCAGCTTGCCTGTGCGTGATGTGACAAAAAGAACATGGTCTCATTGTATCACAGGAAGAAATAATCATATACTGTTGAAGCTGTTTGCAGCTAGGTTTGTTGTGTATACTATCTAAACTTTAAGATATATAGACAAGTTACTTGTTATAGTTAGTTTTTCATCTCGGATCCGCTTTAAACTGGAATTGCTAAACCTGAGAAATAATGTTTTTTTCCTATTCTTTCCACTTTTTCCCATTAAAATGCACAGAAAACGAAATTGTTCGAGGGAGAGATGCCATACAATGAATGCCTAGTTTGTCTTGAAAGAAAAACCCCAATACAATATTTCATTTAGGGATAAAGTTGTTGCTAATTAAATAGGGGCATAGCTAAAATGTCAAAACTGCTCTGGTCCATAAGGGGGAAAGAAGGTCTGGATGCAAAGAGTTTAAGTAGGATTGTTAGTATATATTCACATATTTATCTCCTCGTCAGGAGGATAGTTCTAATGCAGTTCTGTACCATGCTTGGAAAAGAAACTTAAAGAGAAACTCCGACCAAGAATTGAACTTTATCCCAATCAGTAGCTGATACCCCATTTTACATGAGAAATCTATTCCTTTTCACAAACCGATCATCAGGGGGCGCTGTATGGCTGATTTTGTGGTAAAACCCCTCCCACAAGAAACAAGAAAAGTACGTACTCTCGGCAGTTTCCTGTCTGTGAACCTTGCTGCATTGTGGGAAATAGCTGTTTACAGCGGTTTCCAACTGCCAAAACAGCATGCAGCAGCTACATCACCTGCCAGCAGGAAAAATGTCACCATGTAATAAATGTCAGAATGTAAATCAGGGATTTAAAAGATTCTACAATGGGCAAACACTGACTAAATCATTTATACATCATTATTGTAAAAATGAAGCACTTTTTTTATTACATTATTTTCACTGGAGTTCCTCTTTAAAGTTTTGAAAGTTTGCAAGAAAATTATGTATGGGTATTACCTGAATTAACATTTCTTGGTTTAATGTCGGCAGATCTGTTCCAAGGCAATCACCGGATCATCCGGCAAAGACTCCTGTACGTCTGCCGTACGGTGGGATTTAATGGACAGTTTGTACCCCATACGGAGTATGGTTGCCATGGCTGGCGAGAAATGCCATTGCTGATAGATTTCAGAATTCTTGAAATGAAAGGACAGATCTTAATAAGATGATTTTTTTAATGACATGAAATTGCAGAAGGACTTGTGCGGCAGCGATCTGTGTTTATAGCAGGTTTATAATGAAAGTGAGATTTTCCCTGCAATAAGGTTTATCAGCAGCGGCCCGGCGTAGGAATTGCGGCCACTACTTTTTTCCTGTCGTCTTTATTTGGAATACCATAAAACGCTGTAACCTGATGAGTCGGCAATCCCCTGTGGCCCATTCTCCTTGTGCCAACCCTTTGAATGACACTTGTCACTCTCCGGGACGGCGAGATTGCGAAGAGTGAAATATGCTTCACACCGAGGCGATGACTCCTTAATTAGGCAATTTCAGTACTTGTAAAACAACATTATACCAAAAAATAAACGATGTGCTGTAGAATTTATTGCGTTCACTAAAACCAGCTACTCTCGCCGACCTTACTGCAAATTATTTCTGACCATGAGAAAACTGAACTATCTCCATCCGTAGAATTAGAGGTGAAAGTAAAAACGTAATTCAAATTAGATGGGGCTGATGGGCGGTGGCCCCAATCCATGTTGGTCCTCTGTCGATGTGTCGTCTGACCTCAGAGGGATGCTTCTTGCTTCGTGAAACGGTAACCTGGTGCTGGTCCTCTGCCGATGTGTCGTCTGACCTCAGAGGGATGCTTCTTGCTTCATGAAACGGTTACCTGGTGCTGGTCCTCTGCCAATGTGTCGTCTGATCTCCGAGAGATTGCTTTTTCCTTTGTGAAACGGTTACCAGGGGCTGATGGGCGGTGGCCCCAATCTGTGCTGGTCCTCTGCAGATGTGTAGTCTGATCTCAGAGGTATTGCTTCTTCCTTTGTGACATGGTCACTGGAGGCTGATGGGCGGTGGCCCCAATCTGTGCTGGTCCTCTGATCGCTGAGCGATTGCTTCTTCCTTTGTGACATGGTCACTGGAGGCTGATGGGCGGTGGCCCCAATCTGTGCTGGTCCTCTGATCGCTGAGCGATTGCTTCTTCCTTTGTGACATGGTCACTGGAGGCTGATGGGCGGAGGCCCCAATCTGTACTGGTCCTCTGCCGATGTGTAGTCTGATCTCAGAGGTATTGCTTCTTCCTTTGTGACATGGTCACTGGAGGCTGATGGGCGGTGGCCCCAATCTGTGCTGGTCCTCTGATCGCTGAGCGATTGCTTCTTCCTTTGTGACATGGTCACTGGAGGCTGATGGGTGGCGGCCCCAATCTGTGCTGGTCCTCTGATCGCTGAGCGATTGCTTCTTCCTTTGTGACACGGTCATTGGAGGCTGATGGGCGGAGGCCCCAATCTGTACTGGTCCTCTGCCGATCTGTAGTCTGATCTCAGAGGGATTGCTTCTTCCTTTGTGACATGGTCACTGGGGGCTGATAGGTGGCGGCCCCAATCAGTGCTGGTCCTCTGCTGATGTGTCGTCTGATCTCAGAGGGATTGCATCTCCCTTTGTGACATGGTCACCAGTCGAGAGAACATTTAAAAGCCAGGTATTAATCATATCTATCTATAAAACACAACGGAAGGTGGTCTCCAGGCGTTTCATAAGATCTCCATTTTGCCGGCTTGGCAGTGGCATAGGAACCGCTATAGCACCTGGTATGGGGCCAGGCTCATTTGCCCACCCACCTGCTAGAGCATCATATGCAAGCTAGATTTATGTCGCCCTTAACAATCGTTGATCGCTCATTAGGCCATCAGAACTTTCACTTAACCATCAACTGACAATTGTTAAGTGTGACAGAAATTGGCGTTTGCACATGGCTTCGTTTTAGTGAGACTGCGGGTCTATCCTACACATGAGGTCTAACAGGCATTGTTTTAGTGAGAGTGCAGCTCTATCCTACACGTTACAAAAGGTCTAACAGGTATTGTTTTAGTAAGATTGCAGGTCTATCATACACGCTACAAGAGGTCTAAAAGGCAGTGTTTTAGTGAGAGTGCAGGTCTATCATACACCTTACAAGAGGTCTAACAGGCATTGTTTTAGTGAGAGTGCAGGTCTATCCTACACGCTACAAGAGGTCTAACAGGCATTGTTTTAGTGAGAGTGCAGGTCTATCCTACACGTTACAAGAGGTCTAACAGGCATTGTTTTAGTGAGAGTGCAGGTCTATCCTACACGCTACAAGAGGTCTAACAGGCATTGTTTTAGTGAGAGTGCAGGTCTATCCTACACGTTACAAGAGGTCTAACAGGCATTGTTTTAGTGACAGTGCATGTCTATCCTACACGTTACAAGAGGTCTAACAGGCATTGTTTTAGTGAGAGTGCAAGTCTATCCTACACGTTACAAGAGGTTTAAAAGGCAGTGTTTTAGTGAGAGTGCAGGTCTATCATACACGCTACAAGAGGTCTAACAGGCAGTGTTTTAGTGAGAGTGCAGGTCTATCCTACACGCTACAAGAGGTCTAACAGGCAGTGTTTTAGTGAGAGTGCAGGTCTATCCTACACGTTACATGAGGTCTAACAGGCATTGTTTTAGTGAGAGTGCAGGTCTATCCTACACGTTACAAGAGGTCTAACAGGCATTGTTTTAGTGAGAGTGCAGGTCTATCCTACACGCTACAAGAGGTCTAACAGGCAGTGTTTTAGTGAGAGTGCAGGTCTATCCTACACGTTACATGAGGTCTAACAGGCATTGTTTTAGTGAGAGTGCAGGTCTATCCTACACGTTACAAGAGGTCTAACAGGCATTGTTTTAGTGAGAGTGCAGGTCTATCCTACACCTTACAAGAGGTCTAACAGGCATTGTTTTAGTGAGAGTGCAGGTCTATCCTACATGTTACAAGAGGTCTAACAGGCATTGTTTTAGTGAGAGTGCAGGTCTATCCTACATGTTATTGGAATGCTAACATTCATATCCATACATGACCTAGGCCCAGAAGAATTTGTTGCAACTGAATCACACCTCCCACAACCTCACATCAAAAAGGATCCAATAACTTGACCAACCCCAGAGTTCAGCTAAAAACCTTTGGAGAAAGAACTTTCGGTCATGTTGCCCCTACCCTTTGGAATGCCCTGCCAAACTTAATCAAGACAGCTCCAACCCTGGACAAAACTGGAAAGCCACCTGTTCAGTCTGGCATTTATGATCACATAACGTTTTGCCCTGTACATATCTCTAACGCTGCTTCTCGGACGGTCGCACCCACCTTTCTTCCTGCTTCCTTTTAATCATCATCATATCTTATAAAGATATAACATGTGATCTTTTCTCACATTTCATATGACAGAAATGTACAACCTGTCAGTTAAGATGATTGATCAGAAGAATGTAAAATGTGTTTCTTATCTGCAAGGAAAAAATTATAACTAAAAATTCTGCCTGTGGGATCATTTCAGGACAAAGTATGATTCATCAGTTTCTTGTATTGTATCATGTGTGACCAGCATGGAAAGCCAGCAGTGCTGTCAATGTACTCTAACTATTTATGTTCTGCTGTACGCAGGCAGGAAGATGGGAATCTGGGGTGTTCTGTATGCCAAACACTGTATTAATACTATGGTTACAAAGAAGCAAAATGTGAACTTCCGGTTGTATAATAATAATATTAATAATAATAAAATTATATCTGGATTAAGAGGCAAATCTGAATCATCTTAAATTACTTAAATTTGCTTTAAATATAGATATATACAGGGGTTGGACAGAATAATGGAATTTCCTTGAAAATCAACAAAATATATTTTAATATGGTGTAGGTCCACCTTTTGCTGCAATTACAGCCTCAATTCTCCGAGGTCTTGATTCATACAAATTGTGAATTGTTTCCAAAGGAACTTTTAGCCCATTCTTCAGTTAAAACCCCCTCCAGTTCTTTTAGAGACGATGGCGGCGGAAATCGTCTTCTTACTTGAATCTCTAATAACGACCATAAATGCTGAATAATGTTGAGGTCTGTGGATTGTGGTGGCCAGATGAGATGCTCGACTTCATTACAATGTTCATCGTTCCATTCTTTAACAATTCTAGCTGTATGGATTGGGGCATTATCATCTTGAAAGATGGCATTCCTCTCCGGAAACAGTTCTTGAACCATGGGATGAACTTGGTCGCCCAAAATTCTTAAATAGTCTCGGCTGTTAATGCTTCCATGAAGGGAAATCATTGGCCCGGCGGATTTCCAAGAAATAGCATCCCAGATCATCACAGAACCCCCTCCATGTTTTACGGTTGGGAGAAGGCAGTCTGGATGAAATGCTTCCTTCGGCAGTCTCCAAACATACACTCGGCCAGAGGTCGGAAAAAAGGTAAACGATAATTTCTCAGAGAAAATCACATTTTTCCACTGCTCGAGGGAGCAATTCTGGTAGTTTCTACATCACTCTAAACCAGGCATGAGCAAACTTGGCCCTCCAGCTGTTAGGGAACTACAAATCCCACAATGCATTGCAGGAGTCTGACAGCCACAGTCATGACTCATAAAGGCAAACGCATTGTGGGACTTGTAGTTCCGTAAAAGCTGGAGGGCCGAGTTTGCCCATGCCTGCTTAAAACGCTTTGAAACATTTGTCTTTGAGAGCAGAGGTTTTCTAATTGAAGTTCTTCTGTGGAATCCAGAGTTGTGCAGCTCCTGACGAACAGTTTTGTGGAAACGGGGTTCTGTAGGTGTTCATTCAGCTCTGCAGTGATTTTAGGAGCCGTGGTCTTGCGAGCTTTTCTAAAAATTCTATTTAGAATCCAACGGACTCTCTCAGACAACTTTGACTTTTGGCCACAACTGTGCTTTGCTGACAACGTTTTTTCCTTCTCTTTCAAAGGCAGTCATTACTTTTGAGACAGTACCTCTTGAAATGCCAAGCATTCGGGCAGCTTCTGTTACAGTAGCGCCTGGCATACGAGCACCAACAATTTGGCCTCTTTCAAAGTCTGAGAGATCTGCCATTTTTATAAATTATAACCAACTTTGGATTAAATATCTGTAAAAACAATTATTTTAATTAAACATATCAAATAACAAAAATAATAAACAAAAAAAAATGTAACATATGTCAAGTTTTTTGATTGCTTAAAGAGGAACTCCAGTGAAAATAATGTAATTAAAAAAGTGCTTCATTTTTACAATAATTATGTATAAATGATTTAGTCAGTGTTTGCTCATTGTAAAATCTTTCCTCTCCCAGATTCACATTCTGACATTTATTACATGGTGACATTGTTACTGTGGGCAGGTTATGTAGCTGTTTCTAGCTGTTAGACAGCTGTAAACAACCATTTCCTGTCTGTGAACATTGTTACATTGTGGCAGTTTGCCAGGAGTACCGCGGTATTCAGAGCCTCTTGTAGGAGGGGTTTCAGCACAAAATTAGTCACACAGCGCCCCCTGATGGTCTGTTTGTGAAAATCATTCTATTTCTCATGTAAAAGGAGGTATCAGCTACTGATTGGGATAAAGTTCAATTCTTGGTTGGAGTTTCTCTTTAAAACATGTTCAAAGATTATGATGCCAAAATGTTAGGTGTTTCCATTATTTTGTCCAACCCCTGTATATATGGGCACCAGAGGCATTATAGCCAGAAAGAGGGTGCATTGAAGTGGGGTCAGGTAGGGTCAGTCATCGGTGGTGGGGGGGGGGGCAGTTAGGTGAGGGTTTGTTAGTATCGGTGGGGGGATGAGGTCAGTTAGGGTTAGGCATGAGAGTGGGGTTGGGTAGCGTCAGTCATTAGTGAAGGGGGAACAGTTATGGTTAGTTGGAGGGGGGCAGATGCCAATCTTTTAGTTGGTAGTCCCCAAAGTAGTATGTTACAATAGTCCAGATGAGATATTATAAGAGCATGCATTAACATTTTAGTTGTGTCCTGAGTGAGAAAAGGTTTAAGATGAGATATGTTTTTGAGTTGGAGATGACAGGAGATGGCAGGAGTTGGTTAAGGAGTAAATGTGAGGAATAAAAAAGAGGGAGGAGCCAAGTATTACCTCTAAGCACTATGCTTTGGGAACAGAAGTTGTAGGGGTGTCATTCATATTTATTATTATATCAGGCTGAGAGGTGGATAGAGATGGTGGAAAAATGATTTGTTCTGTTTTACTCATATTAAAATGTTAGAAACGAGGGGGTCATGAAAGAGGATATAGCAGACAAGCAGTCGGGAACTTGTGTGAGGAGGGCGTTAGGGTCTGGGGCCAAAAGGTACAGTTGTGTATCATATGCATCTAAGTGATATTGAAACCCAAATGAGTTGATGAAGTTGCTAAGGCTGTGCACGTACAGTATATGGAAAATAGGAGGGGGCCAAGGACAGAGCCTTGAGGTACCCCCACAGACAAAGGATGTGGAGAGGAGATCAGATCCGAGTAAGAGACTGAGAAAGATCTTCCTGAGACATAGGAATCAGGAATAGGAATGTCCAGGAAACAGCGAGGCTCTTTATGATTATAGATAAAAGTATCTGAAGGAGTACGATGTGGCCAAAAGTATCAAATGCTGATCGCAGATCAAGAAGTACGAGTATGGAATAATGGCCTTTGGATTTAGCTTTAAGAAGATCATTGGTCACTTTAGTAAGAGCTGTTTCTGTGGAGTGGTTTGCCCGGAAGCCAGACTGGAAGTGATCAAGCAGGGAGTTAGCAAATAAATAATGGCCTCAATTCACTAAGATCATGCTGGAGATAATAAGGCAAGAGAAAACATACCTCCACACAGTGAGAGAGTTATCTTATCTCTTCATTCCTTAAGTTACCTCCTCTGTAGTTATTTTACCTCCTCTGTAGTTAATTTACCTCCTCTGTAGTTAATTTACCTCCTCTGTAGTTAATTTACCTCCTCTGTAGTTATTTTCACACGCAGTTAATTAACAGCCTGTCTAGAATTCTGGAGTTATTTTAAGGATTGGAGAGTTAACTTAAAGACAGAAGAGATAACTTTAGGTTTGCCTGAGGTAAAATGTTTCCTGAATACTGCATGCCTTATCACCATGGTGACCACTCTATAAACGTTATTAAAGACAGGAGATAAGCGGGGGGGCGCATGCGCGGCGCGAAGGAAGATGGCTGCTTAGGCTAAGTGCTCCGTGGCGTGGCCGCTCTATAAAGCCTGTGCTCAGCTTCAGAACCTGCGCAACAGGATTGAATCCTCCGGATTCGGGCTTGTGATAACCCGCTGATCCCGCATGAGACGTTCTAAACGGCTGGCCGCCTCTGAAAGTCGCAAACTAGACTCATACTTCCTGAGGCCTGTACAACCTACTGCGCAATCAAAGATGGCGTCCAAAGCACAGAAGGGAGAATCCGTGGACTACGTCACTAAACCAGTCCTTGAAGCCTGCCTGGCGGATTTTCAAAAAACGATCTCCTCGACCGTGAAGGAAGCAGTGGCTGCGGCACTTGCTGACCTTTGGTCCGAAGTCTCCCTGGTAGCGAACCGCACCTCAAAAGTTGAGCTGGATGTAGAGGACCTTCAGAAACGCTGCACCAAGCTCGAGGAGGAGAACGGTAAGCTGACTGACACAGTTGCAGACATGCAAAGGGCCCAGGAAGACCACAAGAATCGTGACCGTAGGTCCAACCTACGATTCAGGGGGGTCCCGGACACAGTCAAACCTGCGGACATTAAGACATACTTAACAGAGCTTTGCAGCACAATCTGCCCGGATATGGACCGATCTATGTGGCGCTTTGATCGGGCGCATAGAGCGATAGGCCCGAGACCCGAGGGAGCTCCCTTATTAAGAGACATAGTGGCCCGCTTCCACTATTTTGAGGCAAAAGATGCTATATCCTTTGCGATAAGGAACATGTCTTCTTACAATTTTAAAGGCCACGATCTACAGATCTTTAGTGACATTTCCCCAATCACGCTGGCTAAACGCCGCAAGCTAAAACCAGTAACCACTTTACTGCGTGACAAAGGAATTCAATACCGTTGGGGATACCCCTTCAAGCTAATAGCAGTTAAAGACGGCACCTACCATGCTATAGCTGACCCTTCAGACGCACCGGATCTCTTAAAAGGACTGGGTCTAAAAATGCCGAAGACAGCAAAAGCAACATCTCCTACACCGAAAGGAAATGTGTCTCCGATTCTTCCTTCAAATAGATCTCCAAACCACACATTTGACTGAGCTATACTGCTGGCAGGGGCAAACGCAGGATTTTTAAGGGGGGGGTTCCTGAAAGGTCCAGAAGCACGTATGTCCCCGAGTGCTTCCGAATACAGGTGGCTCCATACTGCCCATGCACAAAAGTGCGCTGGCGTATTACGGGGCTGCCTGTCTTTGGAAGTACTCAAGGACACGAGTGTTTCTGAGGGCTTCTGGTAGCAGCAAATGTGAACGGGGTACAGCGCTGGAACAACTCCCCAAGAGAGGAACAGGAGATAGACTTAGTTTGGACAATTCAGTGGAATATGCTACATAGTGTCACATAGCGCAAGTGATACCCATATGATGCAGGGATATATGCATCTGCGGAAGATGTCGGCGCTACATAAATACTAAATAATAATAATTTGCCTCACCAGGATTGCACTTTTATTTAGCTTTCCTGTATGACAAGAACACACAGCCAGCTCTAGGGGAAGAGGGAAACAAAGGTGAATGAGGGAGGCTGGTGCACACCAAGAGGGCTTCTGAGCGTTTTTCAAATCAACAGTGATTTGAAAAGCGCTTGGCTAATGTTACCCTATGTGGGTGTTCCCACAGCAGCGTTGTGATTTTTTCAAAATCGCAGGTATACTGCATGTAGCATGTTTTTGAGCAATTCATTCAAAAATCGCTCTGAAAATCACTTCACAAAATCACACTCACAAATTGCTAGCGATTGCTATTGTCATTTTGGCGTTGCACTAGCCCAGAGAGAGGAGTGGAGAAATTGAGAATAGCCTGAGATGAAGCAGAGAACTTATCTGTATTGCAGTCCCACATCACACAGGCTACTTGCCTGTAATTGGACTCCTGTCCCTGTCAGTCTCTCACACAAGTCAGAAAGAAGCCCTCCTGGAGTCTAGGGACTGTCAAAAACTTTTCAGCTTGTTATCCACACCTTATCCACACATGCAGTCATTATAACAATGGGGAGAGACCAGACAGATGTTTGCCCACAGACCCTGAGTCCAGGCAAGCTCTGCATCATGCTGTGCATATTTACCAGCTTGCCTGCCCTCTAATTTCATCATGTCTGACACTTCTGTGCTGTGGAGAGTCCAGGACTCCATAATCAACATTCTCTCACTGCAGGCTACATCTTCTTGTGAGGGAAGCTGGGCTGCCTCTCTCATTCTATTAGCTGGAGGGAGGCACCAGAAGTAAGAAGGGAGGGAGAATGAGGCTGTTTATATTATGCGGGCTTCCCTGGCTGAATACACAGCTCAGTGCAGGGGGGAGGTTCCAGACACCCGGAATAGCCCCCTGAGTTCGCCAGTGGCTGGATCCGATCATTAATAACGACGCTCCTTAATCATAAATGTGATGGGAACTCCTCTCTTTCCTATTGTAGTTGCGGCCCCGCCGCGGTGGGCCTGAAAGGCCTGACTCTGACGTAGTCCTCATGCTACCCCCTATGTGGCGCGAAGTGGGTCGTGCCCAAGCAGGAAGTGCTGGCACCCTTGCAATCTATATATATAATAGACTAAGTGCCTCAACCTTCAAACAAGAAGAAGAAGTACTTTGCATGAGAAAATTTATGCGTGCTCAAATCAAACACCAAGTTTAAGGCCTCTTTTCCACGGACTGTTGAGCTGTGTGCTCAGCAAGCAGTTACCAGGCAGCAGTGAGCAGATACCAGGCAGCAACAAGCAGTTACCAGGCAGCAGCAAGCAGTTATCAGGCAGCAGTGAGCAGATACCAGGAAGCAGCAAGCAGTTACCAGGCAGCAACAAGCAGTTACCAGGCAGCAACAAGCAGTTACCAGGCAGCAGCAAGCAGTTACCAGGCAGCAGTGAGCAGATACCAGGCAGCAAAAAGCAGTTACCAGGCAGCAGTGAGCAGATACCAGGCAGCAACAAGCAGTTACCAGGCAGCAACAAGCAGTTACCAGGCAGCAGCAAGCAGTTACCAGGCAGCAGCAAGCAGTTACCAGGCAGCAAGAAGCAGTTACCAGGCAGCAGTGAGCAGATACCAGGCAGCAGCAAGCAGTTACCAGGCAGCAGCAAGCAGTTACCAGGCAGCAACAAGCAGTTACCAGGCAGCAGTGAGCAGATACCAGGCAGCAGCAAGCAGTTACCAGGCAGCAGCAAGCAGTTACCAGGCAGCAGCAAGCAGTTACCAGGCAGCAGCAAGCAGTTACCAGGAAGCAGCAAGCCGTTACCAGGCAGCAGCAAGCAGTTACCAGGCAGCAGCAAGCAGTTACCAGGCAGCAGTGAGCAGTTACCAGGCAGCAGTGAGCAGTTGTGAGAGTTTGAGAGCCATTTCACTGCCTATTCACAGTCCATGGAAAAGAGGCCTTACCCTAGCAAGTCTGACATTGCAAATCTGGCCTAATTGGCTATTCATGAGGCAATGCTCATGCAAATGCATGCACAAACCAATACCACAAAGCAGTCACCCTGCTACATGCTACATTAGCACTATCCGGCTTAGTGCACACCAGAGCAGTTCGTCAGCGTTTTGCGATCCACTTGCAGCTGCGGATACGCTTGGGTAATGTATTTCAATGGGCTGGTGCACACCAGAGCGGGAGGCGTTTTGCTGAAACGCATACTCCCGAGGTGAGGCATTTTTTGGATTGCGGAGGCGTTTCTGCCGACAGATGTAAAGTATAGGAAAAACGCAAACCGCTCTGAAAAACGGCAGTTCAGAGCGGTTTTGCAGGCGTTTTTGTTACAAAAGCTGTTCAGTAACAGCTTTACTGTAACAATATATGAAATCTACTACACCAAAAACGCTTTACAAAACCGCAAAATGCTAGGTGAAATGCTACAGAAAAATAAGAAAAAGCGTTTCAAAATCTGCTAGCATTTTGCGGATCTGCTAGCAGTTTTTGGTGTGCTCCAGGCCTCCAGGAGCGCCACGGGGAGGATTCCCAATGCCCCCTTTTTATACAACTGGGGGGACCGCAGGGTCCCAGGCTCTCTCACTGCCTGGAAACCACAGCGGCACCCCGGAGGGGGAGGCTGGGTGGCGTGGACGACCCCCCCCCCCCCAAGTGTGGCCAGCGCCGGGGAGAGCCGTCTGCACCCACCTCCCAATATTAAAAACAGGCACTTACCTTAACGTCCATTGCGTTCTGCTACATGCGCATTAATTTGGGGGCACCACATGAGAAAGGAGAGAAGCATGGGTCACCCCGAGCTTTAGAGCTCAGGGCTGGCTCACATACAGCACTCCAGAGAGAGAGGGGGGGGGGGGGGGAAGGACAGGCGCACTCACTCCAGGGTTCACACCACCGGAGCAAGCCATCCACCACCTGCCTCCAAAGGATACAAACTGCACAAAATGCTTTCCATGAGAAAATTAATGCGCATGTAGCAGAACCCAATGGACGTTAAGGTAAGTGGCTGTTTTTAATATTAGGAGGTGGGTGCGGACGGCTCTCCCCAGCGCTGGCCACGCTTGGGGGGGGGGGGGGTGCGGCTGCCCCACCCAGCCTCCCACTCCGGGGTGCCGCTGTGGTTTTCAGGCAGCGAGAGAGCACTTTGCAGTATTGGTTTTTTGACCCTGCATAGTTTGGCATGCGAAAGCAAATGCATATTTGCATGAGCATTGCCTCATGAATAGCCAATTAGGCCAGATTTGGAAAGCCAGACTTGCTAGGGTTAAACTTGGTGTTTGAGCACGCAAAATTTTTCTCATGGAAAGCATTTTTTGCAGTTGTATCCTTTGGAGGCAGGTGGTGGATGGCTTGCTCTGGTGGTGTGAGCCTTGGAGTGAGTTGTCTGCGCCTGTCCTCCCCCCACCCCGGAGTGTTGTATGTGAGCCAGCCCTGAGCTCTAAAGCTCGGGGTGACCCATGCTTCACTCCTTTCTCATGTGGTGCCCCCAAGTTAATGTGCATGTTGCAGAACGCAATGGACGTTAAGGTAAGTGCCTGTTTTTAATATTGGGAGGTGGGTGCGGATGGCTCTCCCCGGCGCTGACCACACTTGGGGGGGGGGGGTGCAGCTGCGCCACCCAGCCTCCCCCTCCGGGGTGTCGCTGTGGTTCCCAGGCAGTAAGAGAGCCTGGGACCCCGCAGTCCCCCGGTTGTATGGGGGCATTCGGAATCCTCCCCGTGGCGCTCCTGGATAGTGCTAATGTAGCATGAACTAATACCCGCAGGGCGATCGCTTTGCGGTATTGGTTTTTGGACCCTGCATAGTTTGGCATGCGAAAGCAAATGCATATTTGCATGAGCATTGCCTCATGAATAGCCAATTAGGCCGGATTTGCAAAGCCAGACTTGCTAGGGTTAAACTTGGTGTTTGAGCACGCATACATTTTCTCATGGAAAGCCTACTTCTTCTTGCTTCAAGGTTGAGGCGCGTACTCTATTAGATAGATAGATGCGGCGTATGCTACGACGCGGGTTGGCTAGTACTTAATATTATAGCTGTTTTCACTGCATTATTTGCTCTTTGCTTGTTGCAATTAATCTTTTTTCACTTTACAGGTTTAAATGCAGTTAGCAAATGTATTAGACTAAGCGTGTTAATCCAGGGGGTAATTTACCCCCAGGGTATTCTTTTCTCTTTATCTTCTTCTCTTATCTTCATTCCTCTCTCTTCTATCTCCTTTGTCAACCATGGGGCCTGCCATACATATAATACCTATACTGCCTTAAGCCTCCCTTGGGATCCAGGCATTCATTCAGCTATACTCCACCATAATACAAAATGGTAAAAGTACTAACCTTAAATACCAAAGGGTTAAATTCTGTGCGTAAAAGATATCTTGCCTTAAAGGATCTGGAACGCTCCAAAGCAGATTTTATATTCCTACAGGAAACTAGATTTTCCTCCCAGAAACCTGGTTACCTAAAAAGCAAAACATACCCTACCGCCTATTTAGCTAGTGCCAATGTTAAAAAAGCGGGGGTAGCCCTTTTAGTACATCACAAATGTCCATTCATACTTTCTAAAGTGCACAGCGATCCCAAGGGACGCTATCTGATAGTGGAAGGTTCCCTGCACGGCATTCAGGTAGCCTTAGCCTCCATCTATGCCCCCAACGACCATCAATTGCAATTTGTAGAAAAGGTCTTTTTGAAAATAGAAAAACTGAGGTGCCCTAACATCATTTTGGGTGGTGATTTTAATCTAATAATTTCACCTACTAAAGATAGGAAATCTGATCTTCAACCGCTCTCATTCCCCTCAATCTGTAAAGTAGCTCGCCAATTTAGGACCCTGTTAAAACAATTTGGATATATAGATGCCTGGAGAGCTCTGCATGCTACGGAATTAGATTACACCTTTTTTTCACACACTTCGTCCTCATACTCCAGACTTGATTATTTTTTTATTTCTCCAAACTTACTCTCGACTTTAACTTCTTCTAAGATTGGTCCAATAACTTGGTCAGATCACGCCCCGGTGGAGCTGATCTTAAATTTAGCACGTAATCCTCAGATTCCCTCAGTCTGGAGATTGAATGATAGTTTACTAACGGATGAGGAAACAGTTCTTAGTGTTGAAGAAAGCCTTAAAAATTATTTCGACATTAATGAAGGTTCGGTCCCCCAATTTTCCACAGTTTGGGAAGCCCATAAATCCTGTATTAGAGGGAAATTAATTGGTATAGCTAGCGCAAAAAAACAGGGAATATCACCAGAAAATTAAAGTTTTACTGGATAATATTATGGAACTAGAAGAAAGCCATAAAAAATCCCCGAAAAAAACCACCCTGGCCCAATTGGAATTAAAACGCAAAGAATTGGCTGAACTGCAATATGTCAGGGTAGAAAAAGCACTTTTATTCACTAGACAGCTTTTCTATGAAAGGGGTAACAAGGCACATACAATCCTTGCAAAGAAACTGAGGGACATAAAATCTAGAAATTCAGTCTTTGCACTCAAGGATAAAAGAGGCACTACTCATTACGATCTACGGGTCATATCAACTTTATTTAAAAACTATTTTAAATCTATATACAATCTAATTGATTCCACCGGTCAACATTCTCCAGCGTTAACCGACATCTGTAATTATTTAGAATCCTGTAAGCTCTCAAGCATCTCACAGGCCCAATTAGAAGCCCTCAATCAAGAAATAGACAGTGAAGAGGTTTTTGAGGTTCTCAAAAACCTACAACCACATAAAGCGCCAGGACCCGATGGCTTCTCAGTGGCCTATTATAAAAAATTTAAGTCAATCCTCACACCCAAACTGACTACCCTTTTTAATGGCTTCATGGGGGCAGAAAATATCCCAGAGACCATGACACAATCTCACATGGTACTTATTCCCAAGCCTGATAGGGACCCGTTAGAGATGACTAATTATAGGCCAATCTCTCTCCTGAACGCAGATTTGAAAATATTCTCAAAAATCCTTGCCAACAGGCTCTCCCCCATGATGCCATCCTTAATTAATGCCGACCAAGTCGGATTTATAACTGGGAGATATGCAGGAGATAACATCCGCAGAATAGTTAACCTAATTGATCATATCAATTTCTATAAACTTCCAACTGTCCTCCTTGGTTTGGACGCAGAAAAAGCCTTTGATAGGCTAAGTTGGGATTTCCTGTTCCAAACCATGGATAAAATGGGTATAGGAGGTATTTATCTAAACGCTATCCATAAATTATACTCAAATCCTAAAGTAGCTATAAAGATTCCGTATACCAATCCTAATGATTATTTCCATATCTCCAATGGAACCAGGCAGGGCTGTCCCCTGTCCCCATTGCTTTTTGCCCTATCCATAGAGCCACTGGCTGCAAGGATAAGGGACAACCCTGACATAATGGGCATCACAATAGGTAGGTCCACCTTTAAAATTTCACTATACGCGGACGATGTCCTTCTGTCCCTTGTAAATCCCATAATCTCCCTCCCTGTATTACATGCAGAGCTCTCCAGGTACGGCCAGCTATCAAACTACAAAATAAATGCCACTAAATCGGAAATACTTCCTTTTTACTTAACGCCACAAACCATGAATACCCTAAAATCTAGCTTCTCATATAAATGGCAAGAGTCTACTATAAAATATCTTGGCATCCAGGTTACCTCACTTACTTCAAATCTTATAAAGCACAATGTTACTCCCATTATAAACAGAGTAATCTCGGATCTCCATAGATGGGAAGATTATCATATTTCTTGGTTTGGCCGTATGGCATCATTCAAAATGAATTCTCTCCCCAAGCTGTTATATGTATTCTCAGCAATTCCTTTTTGGATCCCCAAATCATTTCTGATTCCACTACAGAGAGCATTGTTTAGATTTATTTGGCACTGCAGACCCCCCCGCATTGCCAGGCCTATACTTACACACAGGGCCGGGACAAGGTCCACCATCAACAGAGGCTGAGCTGCCCAAGTGCGCCCCCCCACCCCAAGTGCGCCCCCCCCCCCCCCCCCCCAAGTGCGCCCCCTCCTTAAAGATATCCAAAAATAAGACAGTATTTTCCCACAGGAGAACAGATTAATATAAATTAACAGCAAACAAGTGATACCAACATTTTTTTGTATAAATTAGGTAATAAGTGCAAATACAAATAAATTAACAGCAAAAGAACATGTATGTTTAAATGCAGAAAAAATTGCTTAAACACAACTGTAAACATTTGTCTTTCCTGAATCCATAAAGCCTCAGGCTAGATTC
Organism: Hyperolius riggenbachi; assembly: GCF_040937935.1. Classification (NCBI taxonomy): domain Eukaryota; kingdom Metazoa; phylum Chordata; class Amphibia; order Anura; family Hyperoliidae; genus Hyperolius; species Hyperolius riggenbachi. The sequence continues at coordinate 5,183,097 of NC_090651.1, forward strand.
ACAGTGGGACGTTGCGTTTTGATGCCACGTTAAAGTCGCACCGCATGCTTACAACGCAACGCGCCCAAAAAGTGGCAACGCAGCGTTACCGTCGCATACAGCAGATACAGTAAAAAATACAGGCAATGAAAAGTATGCTTCCAAGTCATTACTGAGCATGTGCAAACAGTCCAACGCAGCTAATAACGTGTATAACGCACAGCATGCAGTACTTTTACTTAACGTGCAGCGTTAGATACCAACGCAACGTGTGCACTGTGAACAGGGCATTGATTTTTCATTGCAGTGAGTTATTCTGCGTTAAATGCTGTTTTAACGCGCGACTTTAACGTCCCACTGTGAACTTAGCCTCATACACACGCTCAGCAAAAGTCTTTTAAATGCACAATTATCAAACAACTTGAAGAAGTTGGACAACTTTTGTCAAGTAAAATATCACTGATAAGAGGCGACCAACAACTGATAAGATGCAGCTCAAGTCAATCCAACTGTTGTAATTGCACATAAATATGCACAGTTTAAAGGACAACTGTAACGACAGGCATATGGAGGCTGCCATATGTATTTCCTTATAAACAATACCAGTTGCTTGGCTGTCCTGCTGGTCTATTTGGCTGCTGTAGTGTCTGAAAACAAGCATGTCAAATCTGACAATAATGTCAGAAATACCTGATGTACTGCATGCTTGTTTAGGGGCTATGGCTAAAAGTATTAAGCCTCATCTACACGGTACAATTTTCCATCAGATAGATGGAACTTTTAGATAGATCTGATATGTAGAGTATAGTAAACCTGAGATGAAAGTTTATATATACCTGGGGCTTCCTCCAGCCACCTTTAGACTAATCAGTCCCTCACTGTCCTCCTCCGCCACCTGGATCTTCTGCCATGGGTACAGGCACTTGAGCCAGTCTGGCGTAGTACGCATGCACACACTCCACCACCAGGAACGTACTACACCTGTGTAGTACTATTGTGCAGGTGCAGAACGCTCCTGGCTGTGGGAGTGTCATGCGGCCGGACTGCGCTCAATGGCTGAATTACCGGGATTCATAGCAGAAGATCCAGGTGGTGGAGGAGGACAACGAGGGACTAATTAGCCTGAAGGGAGCTGGAGGAAGCCCCAGGTATGTATAAAACTTTTCTTTTCATCCGTCTCAGGTCCCATTTAATTCATAGTCATCAAACCAAATTTTAACATATCAAATTTTTTGATTTAATGAGCAAAAGGAGTGCATAAATCAGCATCAGCGCAGAATTATTTGCATTTCATTGACCATCACTATTAGTTACACATCTACACATCAGGCTTTATTCTTACAGCATAGATGTTATATAGTATATATAAGAGATTCCTGTGTACACATCATATATACAGTCACTATCAGATATGTACATCGGACTTTAAAAATATGGGGACTGCTTTATGGAAGCAGCACAAGTAACTATTCTTGATTGGTTTATTTCAATTTTATGGGCTAAGCAGAGTCACTACTGTATATATAATTTATGATGTGCTCTCTGCCCACCTGCCCCACTGGAGTACAGCAGATACCCCTAAAGGGTCGTACTCAGCCAGCAATAGTGCGCACAATGTTACTCAACGTCGGGAAATATTGTTTAACAAACGCATGTTAAATGTTGTGTCCTCCCTGTGGCGATTGCGCATTCTCAAACTACAGACACAGAAGATCAGATCTTTAAGATCCTCAAAGACGCTCGTGTAAAGTACCACGATCGCTTGAACGTTCGATCAAGCTTGTCAAGTAATGACACTTTAGGTGATTACATAGCTTAAAGAGACTCTGAAGTCTCCAAAATATAAGGTTTTTACTTTAAAAACCTCATTAACATTATTGCCCCTCTTAAATCAAAACACCCTAAACCACCCCAAACTCGCCCGGCTAAATCCACGACTTTCTTGGTCGTGGATTTTGCTGCAGCCTCTATGCGCGTATCTACCTCTTCCCCGCCCCTCTCAGTGAAGGAAGACTGAGAGGGGCGGGGGAGAAGTGGCGTTCTGCGCTGATTGACACGCATAGAAGCAGAGCTGCAGCAAAATGCTCTACCTCTATGCGGAAGGAGCCTGCAATGTACCCCAGAGAGTTTGGGGTGATTTAGGGTGTTTTCAGACGTGGGGAATGCGGCGATTAAACAGGGGCAATAATGTTAATGAGGTTTTTAAGGTAAAAACCTCATTTTTTGGAGAATTCAGAGTCTCTTCAAAGGATACATCTGACAAATTAAAAAAGAAACAGATTTACTTACCTGAGTCTTCCTCCAGCCCCTTAAAGCCTGTGTGTCCCTGGGCACAGCTCCGCTCCAAGAGTCCCAGCCCATCTATTGTGGCCCCCTCTGTAGCAAATGCCGAACTGGAAGGTCGGGATCCATTGCGCAGGGGCCCATCTGATCTGCTTGCTATCAAGCTCCCATTGCCGGGAGCATTCTTCACAGGCGGAAAAGTAATGCGTCTGCACAGAATGGTCCCACTGACGGGAGCTTCATAGCAAGCAGATTAGCTGTGTGCTGCTACGGAGGGGATAACAGGAGACGGGCTGGAAGCGGAGCTGCGCTGAGGGACACACAGGCTCCCAGCCAGGGGCAGAGGAAGTCCCCACCCAGGTAAGTGAATCTCATTTTTTTATTATGTTCATCAGATGTATCCTTTAAGCAATGTGTGCACCCCTCATATTTCAGGTGCCAAATAAACACATAAGAATTGGGGATCTAGCAATAAATTTAAACTGGGAACTTAAAGGAATCATCAGGCAAAAAAAAAAAAAAAAAATCAGCTTTACTCACCTGGGGCTTTCTCCAGCCCCTTGCAGCCGACTGTCCCACACTGACCGCTCTGCTCTCTGCCGCTTTACCGGGTTCCCCGCACGGTGCAGAGGATGACCTTGAGGTTGTCCTTACTGCGCCTGCGTGAAGCGCCGCTGTCAATCATGGCCACAATGTCCGCTGCGCACTGCGCAGAACTACTGCACCTGCGCAGCGGACACTGTGGCCATGATTGACAGCAGCGCTTCACGCAGGCACAGTAAGGACAACCTCGAGGTTGTCCTCTGCACCATGCGGCAAGCCCGGGACAGCGGCGGAGAGCGGAGCGGAGAAAGCCCCAGGTGAGTAAAGCTAATTGTTTACCTAATGATTCCCTTAACACCAAAATAAGGTGCATTGTTCAACCCCATGAATAGCAGCCAGTCACCTAAGTGACACGATTGATGACAGACCTCTGCCCTGCATTATTGATAGTATACATAATAGTATAATGTGACAAGCACTGGCTGCAAATCTATATCAGCTGCTGATAATACTATACAGTATCCAGTTATGGTGCATTATATGATGGATAATATTAGTGTGTCTGTGGTATAGACACACTAACATTATCCATCATATAATGCACCATAAATGGATACTGTATTATCAGCAGCTGATATAGATTTGCAGCCAGTGCTTGTCACATTATACTATTATCAATAATGCAGGACAGGAGCTCTGAGTCAGTGTGTCACATTAATATCTAAAATATAAATGTATGTATGATGGGATTGGGACTAGGAGGCATTGGAGGCCCTGTGTAATACTATAATAGATTCACCATAATAATGCTGCCTGTGCAGCTGTGCCTGCTGCCTGTCACACTTACTTTTACTTGACTTGGGACAGGGACTGAGAGACAGACAGCCAGCCGCGGGCCACACAGGGCAGACGATTCCCCCGCCGTCAACACAGCCACACTGTCTCCTGCCTGACTCCTCCCTAGCTGCTGATTCACAGGCGAGGAGACAGGCGACGTTGTGAGGGGGCGGGACCCACAGGCTGCCCGACGTCACACAGAGAGGCGCACGCTGGTTGGCCGCTCTGTGTGTGAGAGAGAGGGAAGGGCGGCGGCGCACTTTGGAGTCACCGGGACGGACGGTGACCATGACAACAACAACAAGCCAGGTAGCGGAGAGCGGAATATGTATACTCCGCTCCCGCTTTAGACAGACAGACAGCACAGTTGTGCGATTAGCGGCGGCGGGCGCTGGGCGGCACAGCAGGGCAGGCAGCACGCAGCACGAATACAGCGGGGGGCGGCCAGCAGAGGTAACACAGAGTGAGTCACACAGACTGCAAGTTCCGCCCCTCCAGAGTGCTAATGACATGCGCCCTGAGGCTCCAGCCTCGTCGGCCTCTGTGTCGGCACGGCCCTGCTTACACTCCAAAGACATGCCGGTGGACTCTCAGTGCCAAACTTATACAATTATTATGTTGCTGGGCAATTTAGACAGATGGTGGCCTGGTGGGAACGTGGCCCACATGCTAGATGGGCTCAGATAGAGTTTCAGGTCCTCAAACCATATCATCCAAGTGCCTTACTCTGGAATCAGATAGGAAACAGCTATTTACCATACAAAATTTACTCTTCTGTGTCTTCTAACATCCGCTTATGGTTTTCTTTAGGGAAACGAATCACTTTGTTTACTAGGAACTCCAGCTACAGGGGCGTAACTATAGACCCTGCAAGGGATGCAGCAGCAGGGGGGCCCAGAAGCCACAGGGGGCCCTGTCCTGAGAGGCTGAAAACTAAGGGAAAGGCAAGAAAAAAACTTTCTGCTCTCTGCACAGTTGTTCTAACGAGTGTATCTGCTCAGCCAGTGATAAGGAATAATACAAAGTTTTGCAGACAAAGATTTGTAGACAGTCCCTAGTCAGTATGCACTATGCAGTAGGCTCTTCTGTACAGCACCCCTCCCCAAGTGTACTGTACTGTAGTAATGCTGGAGAAGTCTGCAGAGCCAGTTCTGCTCCATCAGAGATGGACAGAGAGAGTGTGATAAGCTGAGGCTGGGAGCACACTGGTCTGTCAGTTTTCTGTATGTGAAAACATGCACATTTTATCACAGAAGCCAATGTAATTGATAGGGAAAATTCTCCCGTTGCTTCGCTGCTGGAGGGTTAGTGGTGTTTGGCGAGAGGGGGTCCCATCCAAAGTTTCGCAGGGGGGCCCAGTGATTTCTAGTTACGCCCCTGTCCAGCTACATCCCTATATTCGGCAATCCTGCATTTACCCCAAGTTTAAAAATAGCAACAACCTCAATATGGAAGACCAAAAACATTCTGTGCATAAGGGACCTTCTATACCCCTTCACCGGAAAACTGTACTCATACGACACACTAAAAGAAAAATTAAATCTATCTGACTCTTACTATTTACAGTACTTACAAATCCGCCACTTTATATGCACTGTGTCCTCCTCCGTGGAATTCCCACAAAAATCGGAACTGGAATCAATTTGGGAAGGAGGCCCCAAACAAAAAGGCCTTATCTCCATGCTCTACACGTGGCTAAATGACCCCAAGAGACACCACCCGGATCTCCAACATAAATATATGCAATATTGGGACCAAGCGTTTCACACAACAACTACACCAGAATCCTGGCTAAAGATCTGGCAGAACGCAGCAAAAACATCCATTTGCGTCCAAACTAAGGAAAATATCTACAAAATTATGATGTTGTGGTATAAAACTCCGGTGCGTCTTAACAAATGGCTACCCTCAATATCCCCGGCATGCTGGAGAAACTGTGGAGACACTGGTTCGTTACACCACATCATGTGGGACTGCCCGATAATCCAACCCTTTTGGACACAAGTTCTGGCCTTCATCAAAAGATTTACTGAAATTGAGGTCCCTTTGGATCCATGGATCTGTTTGCTTGCCAAACCCATGCCCAAAATTAAAAATAATTCATCCAGATTGATAAATCATTTCTTATCAGCAGCACGCTGTTTGATCTCTAAGCATTGGAAGGATGCACAGCCTCCCACTATGTCAGAATTTCAAGCAAGAATTAAATATGTATATAATCTGGAATATTTGACTGCTAGAATACAGGATAAAATGCATGTGTTCAATAAGGTGTGGGGTGATATATCCTTTTGAATGTTATGCTTTTAGGTTTACCTGGAATAGGTAATGGTCTCATGGTTGACTCCTCTCTTAACTTTTCTTCTCTATCTTCTTCTCTTTTCTGATCTACGGGGATAGGCGGGGAGTGTCTGGGTAGACACCCTCTCCTAACTTTTGAATACCACTAGGGCCTCACGAGGCTCAAACTTTATAATTTTTCGGTTCCACTACCACAATAGTATACGCTGAAGGGAAACGTGGAACTCTGCTGAGAATGTTATATAATAGTTTACAGAAAATGCCTATTATTAGATAGTTACCCAAACAGTTAAGAGTCTTGGTATGTTCTGTGTTTTATTGCACTGTAACTTCTTGTACAAGTGTAAATTGGAAACAATTTTGTTATGAGCCTTTATTATCTTATCTAATAAAATTTTAAATATAAAGACAGGAGATAAGCTTAGTGAATTGAGGCCAATGTGTTTTTTTCAGCATGTATATGATGTTCAAGTAATTTGGGTGCAAATGGGAGAAGTGACACAGGACGGTAGTTGGCGAGTGAGTTGGGAATTTGATATGCTTTTTTAAGAAGCGATGTCACAACAGCTAGTGGAGAGGGATAGGTTAAATAGCGATGTTAGTACAGGCATGAAGGATGAGGATAGCTGTGGAAAGAGACGGGAGGGAATCAGATCCAAAGAACAGGTGGTTAGACGGGATTTGGAGATGAGAGCGGAGAGAGAATGTTAAGAGAATAGGGAGGTGAATGTGGTTTGTTGCTGTGTGATTAACTATGGTAGGATTAGAGTGTGAGCTCCTCTGAGGACAGTCAGTGACATGACTATGTACTCTGTAATGTGCTGCAGAAGATGTCAGTGCTATATAAATACATAATAATAATATGGTAGGACATTAGACTATGACTATGGTGGGATTAGAGTGTGAGCTTCTCTGAGGACAGTCAGTGATATGACTATGTACTCTGTAAAGTGCTGCAGAAGATGTCAGTGCTACATAAATACATAATAATAATATGGTAGGACATTAGACTATGACTATGGTAGGATTAGAGTGTGAGCTCCACTGAGGACAGTCAGTGACGTCTGTAATGTGCTGCAGAAGATGTCACAGCTATATAAATACATAATAATAATATGGTAGGACATGAGGCTATGACTATGGTAGGATTAGATTGTGAGCTCCTCTGAGGACAGTCAGTGACATAACTATGTACGCTGTAAAGTGCTGCAGGAGATGTCAGTGCTATATAAATACATAATAATAATATGGTAGGACATTAGACTATGACTATGGTAGGATTAGAGTGTGAGCTCTTCTGAGGACAGTCAGTGACATTACTATGTACTCTGTATGGAGATGTCAGTGCTATATAAATACATAATAATAATATGGTAGGACATTAGACTATGACTATGGTAGGATTAGATTGTGAGCTCCTCTGAGGACAGTCAGTGACATGACTATGTACTCTGTAAAGTGCTGCAGAAGATGTCAGTGCTATATAAATACATAATAATAATATGGTAGGACATTAGACTATGACTATGGTAGGATTAGAGTGTGAGCTCCCCTGAGGGCAGTCAGTGACATGACTATAGTGCTGCAGAAGATGTTAGTGCTATATAAATACATAAAACATAAACACATGGTAATAATAGTAATATTGCTGGTTCTTTTTATAGTGACATCATGTAGCTGTACAAAGAGGTATTTTACCAACAGGTTACACAGACAAACAAGAGTAATACGGATAAAACACAGCTGTATGGCACACATTGTACTAGGCTTATATACTTAGTACATACAATATTTTGAACTATCAGCAGCCAGTTCCCTGATATTTGTTGATGAGTCATGTGCTCATCAGAACTGATCATGTGACTCCTCCAGATCTCCAGCTAACAGCAGCTATTTTTCCCGGAAAAGTCTAGGGACTGAAGAAGTCATTCTTTGAGCCAAAAGGTCTGATTTAGGGTCCTTCCACCTGCTGGTGACACCAGATGTCGGGGTCAGGAAGGTCAGATAAGTTTAGGATTAGGGTCACATGAGAGTTTGGTTAGTGTTATGCTGGGAATACACGGCTCGATTCTGAGCCATTTCGATGCTCGATAATTTCCGACATGTCCGATCTCCCACCTGATCGTTTCGCCGCTCGGTTCTGCATTGAGGACAATGGAAAAAGATAAGAAAAAGAAGCGGAAGATAAGATAATCGCCTGCAAAATCGAGCGGGGAATCGATCGAGCGGCAGAATCGAGCCGTGTATGCCCAGCATTAGAGTGAGTTTTCAGATCGTGTATGGTTGTACTCAGCATACAGGTTAGTAAGATTGTTACTATGAATGTTCATGAACAGTCAAAATTTTAAAATATATATACATTTGTAGGTGGTTTATACTCCCCATCCGTGTGAGTTTCCTTCCAGTCTCAGGAGCTGTTCTTCTTGGATAGGGACCAGGGACGTTTCTGGGCACAGGCCAATCAGGCAAGTGCTTTGAGCTGGTCATAGTGGTCAAGGCCCACACTGCATCCTTTCTCTGCATAGTTGCTGCTGCTTGCATGTCGGGCAGTAGCCCAGCAGCTATGGAGGAAGGAGCAGACAGCACAGCCTGCTCCCTCGCTCCATCTCACTCAGGGGTCAGGAACCTTTTTGGCTGAGAGAGCCATAAATATTTAAAAATGTAATTCCGTGAGAGCCATACAATATGTTTCAAACTGGCACAGTGTGCATGTGCAGCCCCTGTTGCTATGGTGATGTGTACACAGTTGATCCTCCGGGCAGCGGAAGTGTCAGACACGTCTTCAGCTTCTCTTGGGTTTCAGCAACATCAGCAATTTCCCCGAGAGGTAGACAGGAGAAATACATACTAACAGCTTGTACAATTAGCTAGCTGACTTGAGAGTTGATTCACTTTGTAGGACGAGATCCCTGCACTTTGGCCCAAGTGACAGGCAGCCTATTGGGCCAATCAAAGTGTGGGGATCTCGCCCTACAAAGTCACTGCACCTGACAGGATTCATGGCGGGGCAATTGGAGCGGCCGTTAGTTTTGGGGGGGAGTGAGTAAGGTAGTAGTGCATGCTACAGCAGTAGTGTGCCTACTTTGAAAATGTTACTTGCGCTGCCACACTAAGCTGCGCTGCTTGAGCCGTGTAGCTTAGTGAATCAACCCTACTGATTTGTCTGTGAGCCATATGCAGCCATCAAAAGAGCCACATCTGGCTCCCGAGCCACAGGTTCATACCCCTGAGATTCTAACTCAATCATACAGGAGCTGCTTGACAAACAAGAAATCAGGAAGTCCCATTCTCACAACCATACGTTACTGCCGATGTGTGCATTGGTTTGGTATGTCCGATGCACCTCGTGCTTCAGGTGAGACTAATCAGGGCATAAGTGGTGAGGAAAAAGTCATGAAATCGTCACCCCAGGAAGCGAGTAACAAGTTTTGACCACACTTCCTGGGGGTGAGAGCGTCTGAATACAGTCTGGATGGCCCGATGGTCACATGTGGGGTTTTTGTTTGAGCCCGATGATTATCATTAGGCCTGGTTCCCACTAGGCACGTTGCTGTATGCTTTTCACAGCACATTGCGCTTTGCTAGGTACAGCTTGTTACATTGATTCTAATGTATCACAATCACATCTATGCGCTGTTACTGCCCGTTTGAGAAACATGGTGTTGCATTGTTTCTGAGCATTGGGCTGTGAAGTGCACAGCAATGCAAGTGAATGGGTGCGCTTTTTAGCGCATAGCAATGTTCTTTGGAGATGCGGGTTACTTCAAATGAGCAAAACTTGCTGAAAAAAAACCACATTCAAGGGTGTCTAAGCGCATGTAAAATGCATGGGTGCACTTAAAAAAAGTAATGAACTGAAACGCGTTGTGAAATGCGCATCAACATTTTTTTATCATCGCTTAAATACGTTTCTGAATGCACCCAATGTGAACGAGGCCTTAGTAGGGGAGCTGCTTTTATTGCCGTTTCTGGTACAAAGGTCGGCTGGATAGGATAATTTGTAGCACACATGCAGATTTTGGTGTCAGTACAGAGAAGTGTTGTCCTCGCTGTTTGGTTAGGCTGTGATAACAGCTGATTTCTCTCTTCTCCACGCCATGAGGATGAAGCCCGTTCTAGCAATGCAGGCTCAGAAGCAAGTACTGAAATGTTGAAGGTAAAGAAACAGGCAGCTGACCTTCCACAGCACATATTAGAACTTGCTGCTGACTGAGCCTGCGGTACCAGAACAGGGTGTGTCCTCAGTCCTCACAGCACGGAGAGCAGAGATGCCAGTTGTTACAACAGCCTTACTGAACAGAGAGCACTTTGCTTGCCACTTACAGATACCAGGACCTGTACATGTGCTATAAATTATCCTATTCAACCGACTTTTGTAAACAAAAACACTACCTGATATGTGCTGCTCTTCCTACAAGGAACATGCTACTTGGTTAATTCCAGTAGCTTAAATTTCACTGTAGTGCCCCTTTAATTTACTAATGAGGAATACACATGTAATTGCCAGATCTGCACGTGAGCTTCTTTTATCCTCTTCTCGAATTACCTCCTCACATTCACGTATACAAGACTTCTCATGTGCCTCACCCCGCCTCTGGAATGTCCTTCACAGCACATCCGCCACTCTCCCACCTTTGCAATCTTTAAACGCTCTCTCAAAACTCACCTTTTCAACAAGCATATGCTATAACTTAGGCCATTCACCTTTCACCCTCGCGTCTAGTTTTACTCCTTACTAAATAACCTAATCACGCACTGCCTATATATATACTGTGTACTTCCCCACCTCTTGTTTCTCCCCATTCCTTTAGATTGTAAGCTCGCGAGGGCAGAGCTCTCTCACCCTTTTGTGTCTTGGAATGTTATTTATTTAATAGCTTGTACTCTGTTACACATTTTATTCATCATGTTACATCAGTCATTGTATCACCAGTTCTGTATTTTTTTTACCAGTGTCCATATTTGATGTATATTATTGTCTGTATCATTATGTACCCCTTGTTTGTTTTCCTATTTTGTACAGTGCCACGGAATATGTTGTCGCTTTCTAAATAAATAAATAATAATAATAATAAGTGTATTTGGTATCAAAATTCTTCAGTGGTTGATGCGATTCTCATTATCGCAGAAGGAAATATTTATGTCTCCTGAAGATTCGTTAATAAAAGAAGAGAGATTTTTTTGCTGCAGTATTTTTTTAATTATTTTTGCATAAAACATCCTCCTATTTTAGCATAAAGAAAAAAACACACACCCAGCAAACACAGCTGGAAATGCCCTACAAAGCTAGAAAAGTGTCCAACCCCATTTAAATGTAATTATAAAACTTGACAAAACTACTTCTTGTGGTAATATACAGTATTTCACATCTGTGAAGAACCCTTTTCTAAATAGGTGGTAAAATCTCCTTTCCTCCATGCTCAGTTCAAGTCCTCTTGTCATTTGTACAATCCTGGGAATAAAGCTTTATCTATAGACGTTATGGGTTTATCTATAGACGTTAATCAGGTCACCTATAAGTTGTCAGGTTCACGGCTAAATAAGCCCAGCTTGTGTAATGTTTCTTGGTAAGTGAGACCTTCCTTACCATTATTTTAGTTGCCTGTCTTTGTACATGTTCTAGAAATTCAATGTCTTTCCTACAGTGCAGTGCCCAAAACTATCTCCCATACAGTATTCCTAAAGGTGGCCACACACTATGCAATTGTGTACATTTATTTTCAATTCAAGAATTACAATCAATTTTTGACAAATGTACCACACACGTGTGTTCAATTTTTCCACAATTATGAAAAAAATGATTGAAAACTCTGAAATAATTGCTTGGGTCTTTACATTAAGATATTGACAATCTAACCTACACCATTCAATTTTCATAAAAATGGATTAGAAAAATCCACCACTCCCGATCAATTGATATTTAAGAAAATGGGAAACGCAATCCGATTTCTCGAACATATAACAAAAAAGTTTCAATTTTTATGCACAACCGCTCGTTCTTATTGAATAACGGTAAAATGTGATCATTTTATTGTATTGTATGTTGCCACTTTTAGTCTGATGTCCCCAACCATGTGCCATTTCGTTTCTATGGTGCTTTCCCACTAGCACATTCAAAATGTAATATGTATGACATAATTGGAAGACAAGGGGATGGTCCAGGCAGGCAACAGGCAGAATGTTATATTTGACATAGAATATTAGCCCTACACTAAATTAGTTTTTGCTGCTAAAGTTCAGTCCTCAGATAGATCGCGGATATAAACTTCTGTAAAGCTTTAGCGATGATGTGTTGGTTTTCCAAAAGCAATCCACTGTCAGCGATCACCAAGAAATCAAAAAGAGGCTGACCAAAAACTTAACGATAATCTAAAGACCCGGGACTCCACCTGGATTTTGAAAGCAATACTGCTTTATTGCATAATAGTACCCCCGACTCAAACAGCACAACATTTTGGTCAAACAAGATCTTTCTCAATGTGCATTTAAGAAAGGTCTTGTTTGACCAATATGTTGTGATATTTCACTTTCATTTAACTTGGTTTCTCAACCTGCCTGCAGATCTCTTCGAATCTAAGATGGCCTCTACCTCATACTCTTCAACGCCGTCAACCAACAGGAGAGGAGAAGGAGGAGACTTGCCCATTTGCAAAAAAATTTAAAAAAAGGATTTGCCACAATTGCCCTTAAACAAGAAACATGGAATCCTGGGTGGGCGTTTAAGGAGCTGAGTAGATCACAAGTTTATTGACTGATTGATCTCTTTATTGAGAAGGGGTATATGATCTTTTCCTCCAGTCTTCCTGTCAAGCATCATAGTTTGCGATTTTGGGTAGACATCCGGTCAACGTCATCAGGCTCAAAATTTAAGTTCTCTCTTCAGCGCTTAGTTTGTTGCTGAATAGAGTTGTCTGAAGTTGCAATGGATTTTATTTTTTTTTTATTGCAGGGCTGGAGTGTGTACATATAATAGGTGGGTTTGCAGGGTGGAACCTATAGATCGAAAAAATGGAGAATGGTTGTTACCGAAATTAATGGAGTTATTGAATATAAATTCTGCATTTGAAGCCCAGTTTTCTTGAGACGCTGAGATTAAGTACTGTAGATATTGTTCTGGAGTCTTATTTGTCCTCTGACTGTCTCCGTTTGTTTGCAGATGGTAACCCGAGGATTAGGAGGAGTAAATCTTGAGCAATTTGCATCATTCTTTCCATAACTGAAATTAAACTGGGTTCCAAGATTGGATACAATATCATCTGGTAGACCATATAGCCTGACAATCTCCAGAATAAATGCTCTTGTCACTGCTATAGCTGGGGTTACCCTACACCAAAATAAAATGGTCCAATTTGGAAAGTCAAGCACTGACAACTAGGTTGGAACTGTGCCTTTTGGACTTGAGCAAGTTCACAATAATGACCTGCATATCATCATGCTCCAAGGGCAGAATGGGATGGGATGCAGCCATAGGAGGCCCCAAGGTTTGTCTCTTCGGGGCTTGGTGTGAGCACAGACTGGGCAGAAAGTAGCATAGACTGGGCAGGAAAAGAATACAATGCAGAAAGCAGGTGACTGCGTCTCTACAATTGCAAAAGAAAACCCAGGTGAAGACTCAGTCATCTTTTTTCTGCAGGAATTGACTTGGGCCATATGAGACCAGGGACAATGTCAGTGTAGCCAATCCAGAGTTTTGGGATATCCAATATTCCCTCAAAATTCTATAGAGGGCACCAGTATTACCATCCTTTGAGTCAGGGTGGAAGGTGACATGGTAATTGAACTTACAAAAAACAACATTAACTTACCCTGAGAAAGTTTTAGATGTCTAGTGAATCAAACATATTCTAAACTTTAATGTGCGATTACAGCCTAAACGCTGTTTGTAGCCCTGCGCTCAAATATTCACAGATCACCTAGATCCAAATCCTATGGAATGTCAATTAAATCACCATTTAAGTTATCATACATAAAAACCAACTTTAAAATATTCTGGCAGTTACTTGAGTCTGCCGCATATTGCTAAAAATTACCAGTCCAGTTAAATATCATACAAACACTCTCCTGGTACTACACAGTAAAAAAAAGTCCAAGTGTTCTTTGACTTTTTGAAGCTTCGCTGAAATCAATTTAGGCGAGTATGTCCTTTCAATCATGTATTTCAAAAGAAATTTGACCAGCGCTGGTCAAATTTCTTTTGAAATATTCTAAACTTTGATTGCTAGTTTCTTAGGATTGAATTGTAAGCTCCTTTGAGTAATTATCGTTAGTCTTCTAGGATCAGTTTAATAGAGGTCTCATGATGGCCACATTTGTAATGTGGGACGTTGTCATGGTGTATGGCACGTGTTGTAATATGGCCCCCTGGGTTTGAGGGTCGCCATCGGAGAGGTTGTTGAAATGGAGCCCTATTAAAAGTTTGCTGGATAGGAGGGACATGAGGGGCAGGGGACAAGATTTATATGATGTGTAACCTCTGGTAGTTGGACTCTCTGGCTTGGAGGTTTACCATTGGAAGAAGGTTGAAGTGGAGCCCCCTTAAAGTTTAGCAGGGGAGGCTCACATTTTGTTGTTACCCTACTGAATGTAACTTGTGGCAGATGACCCCTTGGCTTGAAGTATCACTATGGGGCAGACGGGGGTCACAGTCTTAAGCACCTGCTCTACAGCCTCTGGTGAATTGGGAACCCGGCTATGAATGTCACCATGGCATGAAGTGCAGTTTGAAGCAGAGTCCTGTTAAAGTTTTGCTGGGGAGGCAGCCCACTTCTACAACGTTCCATTCCAGTTACTTTATTGCACATTTATTGTACATTTTATGCACAGTTTAGATTTATAGTTATTCCACTTTATAAAACCTTCAGTGGGGCCCCCTGGTTTCAAGGTTTATGGGGGGAAGGGAGCCATGATTTGTACGTAATGCCATATAACTAATGTCCACTTGGATTGTAGAGTAACCATGAGGGTGGCGGGAGGGAATGGGGCCCCATGTAAGTTTAAGGGGCCCCATTTAAGTTTTGCGAGGAGGGACCTATGATTTTATAGTTATTTTGAGATTCTATAAATGGTGGAATACTTATCCAACCAAGCACAATTTTATTCTACATGGCAGGAGAATGTAAGGAGAGAAGCTGTTGGTGATGATGGTGCTGGAGGAACCTCTCAGATAATGATTATGGTGTTTGGGAATCATTGGAGATAATGATGATGGTGTCAGGAAACCCTCTTAGAAAATAATGATGATGTCAAGGGATCCTCTCGGATGAAAATGGTGATGAGGAACCTCCTCAGATGATGAGGGAAGACTCTCTCAGAGGCTGATGTTAATAATGAAGGTGCTGGGGGAACTCTCTCAGCTAATGATGATGGTGGTGTTGGGGGCCGTCTCAAGTGATAAAAATGTTGATGGTGTCAGGGGCCCCTCTCAGATGATGATGTTGGGGATGGTGTTGGGATACCATTTCAGCTTATGATGATGTTTGGGGATCCTTTAAGATGATGATAAAGATGATGATAATGGTGTCAGGGGACCCTCTCAGGTGATGATGGGGTTGTTGGGGGACCCTCTCAGCTAATGGTGGATGGATTTGGAGACTCTCTCAGCTAAAAATGATGGAGTTCAGGTATCTTCTGATGCTGGTTGTGGTAGTTTTGGCAGACCCTTTCAGCTGATGATGGCTGGACCCTCTCAGCTGATAATTAAGGTAAGACCCTCTAAGATGATGATGGTTTTGGGGAACCCTCTTAGCTGATGATGGTTTTGGAGGATCCTCTTCAATTATGATAAGCTGATGATCCAGATAGTAGTTTCCGGGGACTGTCTCAGCTGATGGTGATTGTGTTGATGGACTCTCTTATCTGATGGTGTTAAGGGACACTCTGTGCTAATGAAGATGGTGTTGGGAGACCCTCTCAGCTGATGATGTAGGTGGTAGTGTCAAGGATCGTCTTAGCTGATAATGTTGGGGGACACTCTCATCTGATGAAGATGGTGTTGGGAGACCCTCTCAGCTGAACATGCACGTGTTAGTGTCAGGGGACCATATCAGCTGCTGCTGATGATGGTGTTGTGGGACTCTCTCAGCTGATGGTGTTGGGGAACCCTCTCAGCTGATGAAGATCGTGTTGAGGGACCCTCTTAGCTGATGATGTTGGGGGACCCTCTCAGCTGATGATGTGGGTGGTAGTGTGAGAGGACTGTCTAAGCTGATGATGATGATGGTGGTAGACCGTATATGATGAAATTTGTATCATCAGGAGCCCCTCTCAGCTTATAGTGATGGTGTTGGAGGACCCTCTCAGCTGGTGATGATCATGGCGTTGACAGACTCTTTTAGCTGATGGTGTTGGGAGACCCTTTCAGCTGATGAAGATGGAGTTGGGGGACCCTCTCAGCTGATGATGTGGGTCGTAGTGTGAGAGGACTGTCTCAGTTGATGATGATGATGGTGGTAGACCTTATATGATTATGAAGGTGGTATTGTCAAGAGACCCTCTCAGCTGATAGTGATGGTGTTGGAGGACCCCCTCAGCTGATGAAGATGATCCCTCTGATATAATAAAGGCATTGTTGGAGGTCCCTTTCAGCTGATGATGGATAGTGTTGGAAATCCCTCATGATGGGGGTGGTAGTATCAGGAGACCCTCTCATATGATGTCAGGGGACCTTCTCAGCTGATGATGATGGAGTCTCTTCAAAACAGGATGGCGCTGGAAGTCAGCTTATGATGTAGATGGAAGGGCCAGGGGACCCTCTCAGCCGATGATTATGGTGTTGGCAGGCAGTCCCTCTTAGCTGAAGAAGGATGGAGCCTCTTACGTGATGATGGTGGGGGATGCCCCTGTCAGCAGCTGATGCTCTCTGCTTATATATTCTCTCCAGTAGATTATGGTTCCCTGTCAGTGGATGATGATGATGATGTCAGGGGACCATCTCTGCTGATGATGATGATGAGGTCTCTGCTCTCCAGTAGATGATGACACTGATGGTGCTGGAAGACCCCGTCAGTTGATCTCTGCTGCTGCTGCTGATGATGGAGTCAGGGGACCCTCTCTCCTGCTGATGATGATGAGGTCTCCTCTCTCCAGTAGATGTTGGTGCTGGAAGCTGTCAGTGGATGATGATGAAGGTGTCAGGGGACTATCTCTCCTGCTGCTGATGATGATGAGGTCTTCTCTCTCCAGTAGATGTTGGTGCTGGAAGCTGTCAGTTGATGATGATGTCAGGGAACCCTCTCTGCTGCTGCTGATGAGGTCTCCTCTCTCCAGCAGAATGATGTCGGTGCTGGAAGCCCCTGTCAGTGGATGATGATGATGTCAGGGAACCCTCTCTGCTGCTGCTGATAAGGTCTCCTCTCTCCAGCAGAATGATGTCGGTGCTGGAAGCCCCTGTCAGTGGATGATGATGATGTCAGGGAACCCTCTCTGCTGCTGCTGATGAGGTCTCCTCTCTCCAGCAGAATGATGTCGGTGCTGGAAGCCCCTGTCAGTGGATGATGATGATGTCAGGGGACTATCTCTGCTGCTGCTGATGATGATGAGGTCTTCTCTCTCCAGTAGATGTTGGTGCTGGAAGCTGTCAGTGGATGATGATGATGGTGTCAGGGGACTATCTCTCCTGCTGCTGATGATGATGAGGTCTTCTCTCTCCAGTAGATGTTGGTGCTGGAAGCTGTCAGTGGATGATGATGATGGTGTCAGGGGACTATCTCTCCTGCTGCTGATGATGATGAGGTCTTCTCTCTCCAGTAGATGTTGGTGCTGGAAGCTGTCAGTGGATGATGATGATGGTGTCAGGGGACTATCTCTCCTGCTGCTGATGATGATGAGGTCTTCTCTCTCCAGTAGATGTTGGTGCTGGAAGCTGTCAGTTGATGATGATGTCAGGGAACCCTCTCTGCTGCTGCTGATGAGGTCTCCTCTCTCCAGCAGAATGATGTCGGTGCTGGAAGCCCCTGTCAGTGGATGATGATGATGTCAGGGGACTATCTCTGCTGCTGCTGATGATGATGAGGTCTCCTCTCTCCAGCAGAATGATGTTGGTGCTGGAAGCCCCTGTCAGTGGATGATGATGATGGTGTCAGGGGACCCTCTCTCCTGATGATGAGGTCTCCTCTCTCCAGTAGAATGATGTTGGTGCTGGATGCTGTCAGTGGATGATGATGATGTCAGAGGACCCTCTCTCCTGATGATGAGGTCTCCTCTCTCCAGCAGAATGATGTCGGTGCTGGAAGCCTGTGTCAGTGGATGATGATGATGGAGTCAGGGGACTATCTCTGCTGCTGCTGCTGATGTCTCTGCTCTCCAGTAGAATGATGTTGATGCTGGAAGCCCCTGTCAGTTGATGATGATGATGCTGTCAGAGGACCCTCTCTCCTGATGAGGAGGTCTCCTCTCTTCAGCAGAATGATGATGATGTCAGGGGACTATCTCTGCTGCTGATGATAATGAGGAGGTCTCCTCTCTCCAGCAAAATGATGTCGGTGCTGGAAGCTGTCAGTGGATGATGATGATGTCAGGGGACTATCTCTGCTGATGATGAGGTCTCCTCTCTCCAGTAGAATGATGTCGGTGCTGGAAGCTGTCAGTGGATGATGATGATGTCAGGGGACCCTCTCTCCTGATGATGAGGTCTCCTCTCTCCAGTAGAATGATGTCGGTGCTGGAAGCTGTCAGTGGATGATGATGATGTCAGGGGGCCCTCTCTCCTGATGATGAGGTCTCCTCTCTCCAGTAGAATGATGTTGGTGCTGGAAGCTGTCAGTGGATGATGATGATGTCAGGGGACCCTCTCTCCTGATGATGAGGTCTCCTCTCTCCAGTAGAATGATGTTGGTGCTGGAAGCTGTCAGTGGATGATGATGGTGTCAGGGGACTATCTCTGCTGATGATGAGGTCTCTGCTCTCCAGTAGATGTTGGTGCTGGAAGCTGTCAGTGGATGATGATGATGTCAGGGACCCTCTCTCCTGATGATGAGGTCTCCTCTCTCCAGTAGAATGATGTTGGTGCTGAAAGCTGTCAGTGGATGATGATGGTGTCAGGGGACTATCTCTGCTGATGATGAGCTCTCTGCTCTCCAGTAGATGTTGGTGCTGGAAGCTGTCAGTGGATGATGATGATGTCAGGGGACCCTCTCTCCTGATGATGAGGTCTCCTCTCTCCAGTAGAATGATGTTGGTGCTGGAAGCTGTCAGTGGATGATGATGATGTCAGGGGACCCTCTCTCCTGATGATGAGGTCTCCTCTCTCCAGTAGAATGATGTTGGTGCTGGAAGCTGTCAGTGGATGATGATGATGTCAGGGGACCCTCTCTCCTGATGATGAGGTCTCCTCTCTCCAGCAGAATGATGATGGTGCTGGAAGCCCCTGTCAGTGGATGATGATGATGTCAGGGGTCCCTCTCTCCTGATGATGAGGTCTCCTCTCTCCAGCAGAATGATGTCGGTGCTGGGAGTCGCTGTCAGTGGATGATGATGATGTCAGAGGACCCTCTCTCCTGATGAGGAGGTCTCCTCTCTCCAGCAGAATGATGTTGGTGCTGGAAGCCCCTGTCAGTGGATGATGATGATGTCAGGGGTCCCTCTCTCCTGATGATGAGGTCTCCTCTCTCCAGTAGAATGATGTTGGTGCTGGAAGCTGTCAGTGGATGATGATGATGTCAGGGGACCCTCTCTCCTGATGAGGAGGTCTCCTCTCTCCAGCAGAATGATGTTGGTGCTGGAAGCCCCTGTCAGTGGATGATGATGATGTCAGGGGACCCTCTCTCCTGATGATGAGGTCTCCTCTCTCCAGTAGAATGATGTTGGTGCTGGAAGCTGTCAGTGGATGATGATGATGTCAGGGGACCCTCTCTCCTGATGATGAGGTCTCCTCTCTCCAGTAGAATGATGTAGGTGCTGGAAGCCCCTGTCAGTGGATGATGATGATGTCAGGGGACCCTCTCTCCTGATGATGAGGTCTCCTCTCTCCAGTAGAATGATGATGGTGCTGGAAGCCCCTGTCAGTTGATGATGCTGTCAGTCAGAGGTCCCTCTCTCCTGATGAGGAGGTCTCCTCTCTCCAGCAGAATGATGTCGGTGCTGGAAGCTGTCAGTGGATGATGATGGTGTCAGGGGACTATCTCTGCTGATGATGATGAGGTCTCCTCTCTCCAGCAGAATGATGATGGTGCTGGAAGCCCCTGTCAGTGGATGATGATGATGTCAGAGGACCCTCTCTCCTGATGAGGAGGTCTCCTCTCTCCAGCAGAATGATGTCGGTGCTGGAAGCTGTCAGTGGATGATGATGGTGTCAGGGGACTATCTCTGCTGATGATGATGAGGTCTCCTCTCTCCAGCAGAATGATGATGGTGCTGGAAGCCCCTGTCAGTGGATGATGATGATGTCAGAGGACCCTCTCTCCTGATGAGGAGGTCTCCTCTCTCCAGCAGAATGATGTCGGTGCTGGGAGTCGCTGTCAGCAGCTGATGGAGGCGTCAGGGGACCGGAGGCTCGGCAGTGCAGTGAGCGGGCGGGGAGTTCCTCCAGCCGCCACTAGAGGTGACAGAGACGCGGCTCCGCTCCGGGTTGTGTCGCCGCTCCGGGCCGGGATTTCCCAGCTCCGCCGCCGCCGCTTAGAAATGGGAAAATTGAATAATAAAGGCGAGGATCGGAGAAGTTAGATGGCGCATGCGCGGATCCTCCGTCCGAAACACATTTCCCGAGACTTGGAAAGTGAGCCGAAGCCGCACAAGTGCAGGTGAGAGTCCGTCTGCGCTCCGCCGGCCGGGGGGAGGACACCGGGGGGTCCCCCCACTTCCCGGGACTTGTGACAAGTTACGGGGGGCTCACCTGGGGGAGGGGGGGGGCAGTGACCGGCAGGGGGGGGCAGCATTTTTGGTGAATGTCACGCAGTGCTATTTGTGATCCGGGAACAGGTGCGGCTGTCACTCCGCTCCGGGAAGAGATTTGGGGACAAGGTGGCTTCTCTGGTGCTGGAAGTTGTGGGAAGTGCCGGGATGTCCTCTGATGGCCGCGGGGGGCCGGGGAGACGTCAGGGTGAGTCCACAACTTGTTACAAAGTATCTCCTACACATCCTGCAGCCGCCTGTGTCACTGGCATGGGGGGCATGGGGCTGGCATGCCATCTGATGGCTGGAGTGTGGGGGGGGAGGTGAGACCACTGGACAGGTGTACAGGCTGTTGGGGGGGCGGTAAGACCACAGGACAGGTGTGCAGAACTGTCATGAGGGGGGCGGTGAGACCACTGGACAGGTGTTGAGTACTGGCACCATGGTGCTGGTGAGACCACAGGACAGGTGTACAGTGCTGGGGCGGTGAGACCACTGGACAGGTGTTGGGTACTGGCACCATGGTGCTGGTGAGACCACTGCACAGGTGTACAGTGCTGGGGGGAGGGGGTGCTGAGACCACTGGACAGGTGTACAGGCTGGTGGGGGGGCGGTGAGACCACAGGGCAGGTGTGGAGTGCTGGCACTGGGGGACAGGTGTTTAGAACTGTCATGAGGGGGCGGTGAGACCACTGGACAGGTGTTGAGTACTGACTGGCACCATGCTGCTGGTGAGAAAACAGGACAGGTGTACAGTGCTGGGGCGGTGAGACCACTGGACAGGTGTGGAGCGCTGGCACCATGGGGCTGGTGAGACCACTGGGCAGGTGTACAGGCTGGTGGGGTGGGTGGTGAGACCACAGGGCAGGTGTACATTGCAGAGACCACAGCATAGGACACTTCCAGAATAGTACACAACTTGTCACAAAGTATCTTCTCATCTGTTCCACTGTAGGATTACACCTGCTGTACTGTGTGACATTGCCCTAGACACTGGCATTGTGTGTAGAGGCAGGGGGGGACGGGTGACATGGCCAAGGTTATGCCCCCCTCCTCCTCCCCAGGGTTGCAGCAGGCATGATACCCCCTCCCCCCTCCTTACATGAGAATTGCAGATG